>NC_083327.1:33448963-33810213 GCF_963455315.2 Globicephala melas | reverse complement strand
TAGCTGTCCAGTTTTCCCAGCACCACTTATTGAATAGGCTGTCCTTTCTCCACTGTACATTTCTGCCTCCTTTGTCAAAGATAAGGTGACCATATGTGCGTGGGTTTATCTCTGGGCTTTCTATCCTGTTCCATTGATCTATATTTCTGTTTTTGTGCCAGTACCATACTGTCTTGATTACTGTAGCTTTGTAGTATAGTCTGAAGTCAGGAAGCCTGATTCCTCCAGCTCCATTTTTCGTTCTCAAAATTGCTTTGGCTATTCGGGGTCTTTTGTGTTTCCATACAAATTGTGAGATTTTTTGTTCTAGTTCTGTGAAAAATGCCAGTGGTAGTTTCATAGGGATTGCATTGAATCTGTAGATTGCTTTGGGTAGTAGAGTCATTTTCACAATGTTGATTCTTCCAATCCAAGAACATGGTATATCTCTCCATCTATTTGTATCATTTTTAATTTCTTTCATCAGTGTCTTATAATTTTCTGCATACAGGTCTTTTGTCTCCTTAGGCAGGTTTATTCCTAGGTATTTTATTCTTTTTGTTGCAATGGTAAATGGGAGTGTTTTCTTGATTTCACTTTCAGATTTTTCATCCTTAGTGTATAGGAATGCCAGAGATTTCTGTGCATTAATTTTGTATCCTGCTACTTTACCAAATTCATTGATTAGCTCTAGTAGTTTTCTGGTAGCATCTTTAGGGTTCTGTATGTATAGTATCATGTCATCTGCGAACAGTGACAGCTTTACTTCTTCTTTTCCAATTTGGATTCCTTTTATTTCCTTTTCTTCTCTGATTGCTGTGGCTAAAACTTCCAAAACTATGTTGAATAAGAGTGGTGAGAGTGGGCAACCTTGTCTTGTTCCTGATCTTAGTGGAAATGCTTTCAGTTTTTCACCATTGAGGACGATGTTGGCTGTGGGTTTGTCATATATGGCCTTTATTATGTTGAGGAAAGTTCCCTCTATGCCTACTTTCTGCAGGGTTTTTATCATAAATGGGTGTTGAATTTTGTCAAAAGCTTTCTCTGCATCTATTGAGATGATCATATGGTTTTTCTCCTTCAATTTGTTAATATGGTGTATCACGTTGATTGATTTGCGTATATTGAAGAATCCTTGCATTCCTGGAATAAACCCCACTTGATCATGGTGTATGATCCGTTTAATGTGCTGTTGGATTCTGTTTGCTAGTATTTTGTTGAGGATCTTTGCATCTATGTTCATCAGTGATATTGGCCTGTAGTTTTCTTTCTTTGTGACATCCTTGTCTGGTTTTGGTATCAGGGTGATGGTGGCCTCGTAGAATGAGTTGGGGAGTGTTCCTCCCTCTGCTATATTTTGGAAGAGTCTGAGAAGGATAGGTGATAGCTCTTCTCTAAATGTTTGATAGAATTCGCCTGTGAAGCCATCTGGTCCTGGGCTTTTGTTTGTTGGAAGATTTTTAATCACAGTTTCAATTTCAGTGCTTGTGATTGGTCTGTTCATATTTTCTATTTCTTCCTGATTCAGTCTTGGCAGGTTGTGCCTTTCTAAGAATTTGTCCATTTCTTCCAGGTTGTCCATTTTATTGGCATAGAGTTGCTTGTAGTAATCTCTCATGATCTTTTGTATTTCTGCCGTGTCAGTCGTTACTTCTCCTTTTTCATTTCTAATTCTATTGATTTGAGTCTTCTCCCTTTTTTTCTTGATGAGTCTGGCTAATGGTTTATCAATTTTGTTTATCCTTTCAAAGAACCAGCTTTTAGTTTTATTGATCTTTGCTATCGTTTCCTTCATTTCTTTTTCATTTACTTCTGATCTGATTTTTATGATTTCTTTCCTCCTGCTAACTTTGGGGTTTTTTTGTTCTTCTTTCTCTAATTGCTTTAGGTGCAAGGTTAGGTTGTTTATTCGAGATGTTTCCTGTTTCTTAAGGTAAGATTGTATTGCTATAAACTTCCCTCCTAGAACTGCTTTTGCTGCATCCCATAGATTTTGAGTCGTCGTGTCTCCATTGTCATTTGTTTCTAGGTATTTTTTGATTTCCCCTTTGATTTCTTCAGTGATCACTTCGTTATTAAGTAGTGTATTGTTTAGCCTCCATGTGTTTGTATTTTTTACAGATCTTCTCCTGTGATTGATATCGAGTCTCATAGCGTTGTGGTCGGAAAAGATACTTGATACAATTTCAATTTTCTTAAATTTACCAAGGCTTGATTTGTGACCCAAGATATGATCTATCCTGGAGAATGTTCCATGAGCACTTGAGAAAAATGTGTATTCTGTTGTTTTTGGATGGAATGTCCTATAAATATCAATGAAGTCCATCTCATTTAATGTATCATTTAAAGCTTGTGTTTCCTTATTTATTTTCATTTTGGATGATCTGTCCATGGGTGAAAGTGGGGTGTTAAAGTCCCCTGCTATGAATGTGTTACTGTCGATTTCCCCTTTTATGGTTGTCAGTATTTGCCTTATGTATTGAGGTGCACCTATGTTGGGTGCATAAATATTTACAATTGTTATATCTTCCTCTTGGATCGATCCCTTGATCATTATGTAGTGTCCTTCTTTGTCTCTTCTAATAGTCTTTGTTTTAAAGTCTATTTTGTCTGATATGAGAATTGCTACTCCAGCTTTCTTTTGGTTTCCATTTGCATGAAATATCTTTTTCTATCCCCTTACTTTCAGTCTGTATGTGTCTCTAGGTCTGAAGTGGGTCTCTTGTAGACAGCAAATATATGGGTCTTGTTTTTGTATCCATTCAGCCAATCTGTGTCTTTTGGTGGGAGCATATAGTCCATTTACATTTAAGGTAATTATCGATATGTGTGTTCCCATTCCCATTTTCTTAATTGTTTTGGGTTTGTTATTGTAGGTCTTTTCCTTCTTTTGTGTTTCTTGCCTAGAGAAGTTCCTTTAGCAGTTGTTGTAGAGCTGGTTTGGTGGTGCTGAACTCTCTCAGCTTTTGCTTGTCTCTAAAGGTTTTAATTTCTCCATCAAATCTGAATGAGATCCTTGCTGGGTAGAGTAATCTTGGTTGCAGGTTTTTCTCCTTCAACACTTTCAATATGTCCTGCCACTCCCTTCTGGCTTGCAGAGTTTCTGCTAAAAGATCAGCTGTTAACCTTATGGGGATTCCCTTGTGTGTTATTTGTTGTTTTACCCTTGCTGCTTTTAATATGTTTTCTTTGTATTTAATTTTTGACAGTTTGATTAATATGTGTCTTGGCGTATTTCTCCTTGGATTTATCCTGTATGGGACTCTCTGTGCTTCCTGGACTTCATTAACTATTTCCTTTCCCATATTAGGGAAGTTTTCAACTATAATCTCTTCAAATATTTTCTCAGTCCCTTTCTTTTTCTCTTCTTCTTCTGGAACCCCTATAATTCGAATGTTGGTACGTTTAATGTTGTCCCAGAGGTCTCTGAGACTGTCCTCAGTTCTTTTCATTCTTTTTTCTTTATTCTGCTCTGCAGTAGTTATTTCCACTATTTTATCTTCCAGGTCACTTATCCGTTCTTCTGCCTCAGTTATTCTGCTATTGATCCCATCTAGAGTACTTTTAATTTCATTTATTGTGTTGTTCATCGTTGCTTGTTTCATCTTTAGTTCTTCTAGGTCCTTGTTAACTGATTCTTGCATTTTGTCCATTCTATTGTCCATTCTATCTCCAAGATTTCGGATCAACCTTACTATCATTATTCTGAATTCTTTTTCAGGTAGACTGCCTATTTCCTCTTCATTTGTTAGGTCTGATGGGTTTTTATCTTGCTCCTTCATCTGTGGTGTGTTTTTCTGTCTTTTCATTTTGCTTATCTTACTGTGTTTGGGGTCTCCTTTTTTGCAGGCTGAAGGTTCGTAGTTCCTGTTGTTTTTTGTGTCTGTCCCCAGTGGCTAAGGTTGGTTCAGTGGGTTGTGTAGGCTTCCTGGTGGAGGGTACTAGTGCCTGTGTTCTGGTGGATGAGGCTAGATCTTGTCTTTCTGGTGGGCAGGTCCACGTCTGGTGGTGTGTTTTGGGGTGTCTGTAGACTTATTATGATTTTGGGCCGCCTCTCTGCTAATGGGTGGGGTTGTGTTCCTGTCTTGCTAGTTGTTTGGCATAGGATGTCCAGCACTGTAGCTTGCTCGTCGTTGAGTGAAGCTGGGTGCTGGCGTTGAGATGGAGATCTCTCGGAAATTTTTGCTGTTTGATATTATGTGCAGCTGGGAGGTCTCTTGTGGATCAGTGTCCTGAAGTTGGCTCTCCCACCTCAGAGGCACAGCACTGACTCCTGGCTGCAGCACCAAGAGCCTTTCATCCACAGGGCTCCTTAATTTGGGATGATTGGTTGTCTATTCAGGTATTCCACAGATGCAGGGTATATCAAGTTGATTGTGGAGCTTTAATCCGCTGCTTCTGAGGCTGCTGGGAGAGATTTCCCTTTCTCTTCTTTGTTCTCACAGCTCCCAGGGGCTCAGCTTTGGATTTAGCCCCGCCTGTGCGTGTAGGTCGCCGGAGGGCGTCTGTTCTTTGCTCAAACAGGACGGGGTTAAAGGAGCCGCTGATTCGGGGGCTCTGGCTCACTGAGGCCCGGGGGTAGGGAGGGGCACGGAGTGCGGGGCGGGCCTGCGGCGGCAGAGGCCGGCGAGACGTTGCAGCCTGAGGCGCGCCTGTGCGTTCTCCCGGGGGAGTTGTCCCTGGATCCCGGGACCCTGGCAGTGGCGGGCTGCACAGGCTCCCCGGAAGGGCGTGTGGCTAGTGACCTGTGTTCGCACACAGGCCTCCCGGTGGCGGCAGCAGCGGCCCTAGCGTCTCATGTCTGTCTCTGGGCTCCGCACTTTTAGCCGCGGCTCGCGCCCGTCCCTGGAGCTCTCTCAAGCAGCGTTCTTAATCCCCTCTCCTCGTGCACCAGGAAATAAAGAGGGACGTAAAAGTCTCTTGCCTCTCCGGCAGGTCCAGACCCCTCCCCGGACTCTCTCCCGGCCAGCCGCGGTGTACCAACGCCCTGCAGGCTGTGTTCACGCCGCCAACCTCAGTCCTCTCCCGGCGCTCCGACAAAAGCCGGAGCCTCAGCTCCCAGTCCCGCCCGCCCCGGCGGGCGAGCAGACAAGCCTCTCGGCTGGCGAGTTCCGGTCGGCCCGATCCTCTGCGCTGGAATCTGTCCGCTTTGCCCTCCGCACCCCTGTTGCTGTGCTCTCCTCCGCGGCTCCCAAGCTCCCCCACTCCGCCTCCCGAAGCCTCCACCCGCGAAGGGGCTTCCTAGTGTGTGGACACTTTTCCTCCTTCACAGCTCTCTCCCGCTGGTGCAGGACCCGTTCCTATCCTTTTGTCCCTGTTTAGTTTTTTCTTTTGCCCTACCCAGGTACGTGGGGGGTTTCTTGCCTTTTGGGAGGTCTGAGGTCTTCTGCCAGCGTTCAGTAGATGCTCTGTAGGAGTTGTTCCACGCGTAGATCAAGAGGTCATTTCTGACTAGTGTGTTCTAGGAAAGCATCCTCATCTTACTTGTGCCAGTCATAGTCTCCATTTGCCTAATGCATTTTATTTTCTCTCTGAACTAAGAAGAAAGATCATCTGAGAGTGAGAGGATTAGACAGCATTTAATGGGATTGGAAAAGTGTTTGGAATAGAAAATCAACCACAATTGGGGGCTTAAAAGGATTTTCAGGTGGTGGTGAAGTCTGGTTTGATACTATGGTCCTCAAAATATAATGAGAAAAGGCTGGCTCCGAGTCCATAGCCTGCATGTATGTGAACAGTGAGTAGTAAGAACTAAATTAAAGCAGAGATAATTTCCTTATTTCATTGGAATATGGTCCTGCATTAAACTTTACTGTTACTTTTTTATTATCTGCCAAATATTCACAATATTCAAATGGCATTACCATCTGAACGTGGCAAAAAAAAAAAAATTAAATAGAAGCTATTTCTACCAGCAAGTAAATCTGTAAATGTTGTAAAGTTTCCTTTTTACTTTTTTATAACTCAATTCTCCCCTTAACAGCTCATGCCATTCCCGAATCATTATAGTATAGTTGTTATATTTGTTTATTTATTACTCACTTAAAATTAAGTGTAAATAAAGATATTCTCAGAGGTATCATCTGGGAAAGATATCTCAGAATAGATCAAAATTTATCTTCTTAAACATTTTCTTATATTCTTAAACATTTTGGTATTCATGGGCCTTCCAACTTTTCAACAGTCTTTGTTGTAGACTCTATTTACATAGTCCATGTTTTTCCCGAATACATTAGTATTAACAGGTTTTGTGATCTTAGCATCTGTTCAGTTAAAAAAAAAAAAAAACAACTTGTGTTACAACTTGCTGTACCTATTCATCAGAACTACAGTATGTAAAAAGGAATTTGCATAATTAGAAACAAATCAGCTGTTTTATTAAACTACTGGAATGTGAAATTTCGACAGATAATACTAAAAACATCTTGCTATATAAATACTTTCAGGAAACAAAATATTTACTTCCTCTAACTTCAAGTGATGATTGGAATGAAGAATAACAAACAAAGCTTCTAACTGAATTTTCTATTTATAGTCTGCAAGTTTAAATTTTAAATTCCCAGTAGATAGAATTACAGTAGAAAAGTTAAAAAGAAGAGAACTAATCTTCAAAATTTGCCCCTAGGAAATATCTGACATTTTATATATATATATATATGAAGCTTACTTCTTGCAAATAAGAAGCAATTTAACAACATACAAACACACTGTTACACAAATTTCGTATCATTTTAATTCACATCTGTTATAAAATTTAGTCGTTGAGAAGATCAGCTTTTGTACTGGATTGTCAGTTAAGGTTGAAGATTTTCCATTGCTGAGATTTTTCACAATGAAAAACACAGTGTGAATATCTTGCAGCAAAGTCTATCACCAGCTTAGTGTTCTGCATTCCTACTTATGATCTGCTAACCTTAGTGAGCACACATACTGAGCAGTGAAACCAATAACTGAATTTGCTTTTAATTACCTGTCTTTTTTATTTATTTTTCTAAGAGAGATCGAGTCTGGAAGCTCCCTTTAGGTCTTTTCTGTAATCATTAAGCATTTGAAGGAGCATTTGGTTTATATTAAAAGTTCAAGGGCATAACTCTTTCTCTTCATCTTTTGAAGTAAAATAATTCATTCTTGTTCAGGTGTTATATGAGACACCATTTCATTGAAGAGGCACAGAAAATTAATGAGTTTGAAGTCAGTTGAGCTATTATTTTCAAAAAGTAAAAGCAATGAACTAGATATACATTGTTTATTTTCCGCTCTAAAGGTATAATTCTACTACATATTGGTCTGTAAAGAAATAAAACCACATTGCCATGACCCCCAGGTCAACAAACATTCAAACCACCAAAATATTTAAGTTGCAGAGCCTGCTTGAACCCAGAATTCAAAGGTAGAAACTAGAGAAAACACCTCAGATTTCCAAAGAACTGGAATGAAAATTATAAACTTTAAATCTAAAGAATTTAATTTTTGGTAAAAACATAGAGGAGGAAAGAACATTTTCAGAAGTCACTTTTAAAGACATTATTTAGGTGGATCATATCCAGTGAGAATATTATCCTAGAAAAAGGGAATATTTGGTTTGTCCAGATCAAGATGAAATCTTTATTAAGTGAACTTAACTAAGACTAGTAATTCCCTAAAAATTTGCTTTTTATCAAAATAGATTTTTTAACTGAGGAAAAAACCACAACAATATATTTCACGTTAGGTCTTCAGAGGCATAGTGAGTTTTAAGTTTCTAACACTGATTAAGCATGATTAATTTTACTCATCCTTTAAACTATTCTACTGATGTTCAGAATATATTTAATGCTCTCTATCTGAATAAAGTTTAAAAATTCCCTAAATGCATAACTCTTCAATGTTATTATACTTAGTTTGTGTGCCTGTGTGTATGTGGTTTTCCAAATTCTTCTCAAATTCTTTGCTGTAGTTTTCAAGAGGTTCTGGAAACAATTTTGTGGTTTAAAATGGTTTCCATAATATTTTTTTTTGTTTAAATTTTAATGATAATTAAAGAAATTTCGTAAAAGTGATAATTTCTGATTAAAAATGTTTTGGTTTGTTTTTCTTTAAAATGGGTCTTATATTACATTTTTGTTTATTTTGTTAGTTAAGTTTTTCAGAGCACTTTTATTTATTTTTTTTATTTTGTATTGTTTTGGCTGCATTGGGTCTTTGTTGCTGTGAGTGGGCTTTCTCTAGTTGCGGCGAGCAGGGACTACTCTTCATTGCAGTGCGTGAGCTTCTCATTGTGGTGGCTTCTCTTGTTGCGGAGCACGGGCTCTAGGCACACGGGCTTCAGTAGTTGTGGCTCGTGGGCTCTAGAGTGCAGGCTCAGTAGATGTGGCATACAGGCTTAGTTGTTCCGTGGCATGTGGGATCTTCCCAGACCAGGGCTCGAACCTGTGTCCACTGCCTTGGCAGGTGGATTCTTTACCACTGCGTCACCAGGGAAGTCCAAGAGCACTTTTAAGTTTACAAAAAATTGAGTGGAAAGTACGAAGAGTTCATATACACCCCTGAACACCACCCCTCCCCCAGTTTCCCGTATTATTAACATGGGTTCATCAATGTGGAACATTTGTTACAATAGAGGAACCAATATTACAGCTGTCACAATAGAGGAGCCAGTATTACATTATATATACATTATTACTAACTAGTGGTCATAGTTTTCATTAGGGTTCACTCAGTGTTGTACATTCTGAAGGTTTGGATAAATGTATAAGGACAGATCTACCATTTGAATATCATGCAGAATAGTTTTACTGTCCAAAAAATTCCCTGCATTTCCTCCTTCCCCCAAACCCTTGGCAATCACTGATTTTTTTTAGTGAAGCAATAAATTCCAGGTTTGTTTTTTTAAATAAATTTATTTATTTTATAATAATCCACGTAATCCACAAACAACCTGCATTAGTACAAATTTGAGTGTGTTAAAATTCAGATTCTTAGGTGCCAGCCTAGACATGCTGAATCATTATATGAGGAGTTGAGAAATGAGTAATTTAACTGTCACTCTAGATGACTGTTAAAACATTCTAAAGTTTGAGTATCACTGCTGTAGATGAAGTGAAGAATTCCTTAGTTTTCATTGTTCATTTTAGGAAATCCAACAATAATTTCAAATACCAAGATCCCAAGACATAAAGGAAAAAAATGCAGTCATCCAGCCAAGCAGGCACTCAGATAGCTATTCAACCATTCATTCATTCATTCAAGAAATTGACATTGACCTTTTACCATGTGCTTTGACTTTTTACACATTACACTAGAAGCTGAAGATAGAGGTTCAGCCTCTGTGGAGATTACTCTAATTTGACAAAAACCAAGAAAACAAACCAAATCATTTTGAAAATATTTTGGTGAAGAAATGTAGAGAGATTATAGTCCTTCATTATTAAGTGCCCATTCCTCTAATATTTCAGTGCTTTTTGTGCCAGGTTCTGGGGAATTTAGAGGAGTCTACCTTGAGGCTATGTTTTCCAAAGTACTTTAACTATACCTACTACTATCATCTTGCTACTGAGGTCTACATTTGTATAATTAGTGCATTATTATAATAATAAAAAGTATTAAAATAGTTAATGTGTTTCATGATGCATACCTTTCCTTGACTTGATATAGCTGTTTTGATAATAATTTTCTATTACCTTATTACATTTAAGGTCAATGTTAGTCTAAACAGATGAGAGTCATAACAATGAAGGTGGCTAATGTCAGTGGTAGTACTTAGAGCAACGATTTTGAGTGTGGCAATTTCAGTTGTAATAGTTTAACCTCCACTTCGGTGTAAGTGGTAAAAACAAAGGAAAACAGAGAACCAAAATGGTACTATATGAGCAAATTGAAAATAAAAAAGAACTGTAAACAAGTGTTCAAAATGAATACTTAGAAAAATAAACATCAAACTCTATTTTAACAATCACACCTCACTGCATCCATGGCAATACACTCCTCTAGGTTATCCAGCAGCTTGAAGTTCAGCATTAAACACAGAATAGAACAAGTGCAAAAGAATGCTCTGTAAATCTATTAGGAGTCAAACCTAGGCGCTGCTGTGTGGGCAATCTTCAAAGAATAGTGTCTTCAAAAATAAATTGGGGCAATGTAGCATTGCTGCTTTTATTTATAGATGAAACTCTTCTCAACTATGTTCTCTGAGCTCTTTGCCTTATCCTGAACTTGTTTCACTTTCTTTTCCCTGGTGAAGTTCTGTATAATTTGGCTTTTTGAGAGTTTTCCTTTCTCTTTCCACTGAGCTGCCGAATTTAATGTAGCACTCACTGAGTTGCAGAGTGATGAGGTCTCACATCAGGGAGCATAGCATATCTCTGGGTAGCTGGGATGGCAAACCTTAGCATAAAATGGTAGGTCATACTTTCCATCCTGATATGTAAATATTGTCACCATCAATCCTAACTTAACATCGCCTTACATTCTTCCAGGAATCTTGGTTTTTGTTTTGTGTTTTTATTTTTCATCTACCTTCATTTTAAAACATCTTATTATGCCATGTCTTAATAAGTAGTGGTCTTGGTCATTTTATGTTGGTTACATTTTATGTTAAGGTAGATTTTTTCCTTATTATGTCTTAAATAACAGTAAATATTTTGAGAAACAAAAAGGTGTGTTCATTAGGCAGTATCTATTTAGCAGGGTGGTAAAAATTTAGGATTATTTGGTGTCTCCAATTAATCAATCCCCAGTAGTAACTTCAATCTTTTTTCACAGACTCGGAGCTTTGGGCACTTTATCAAGTGGAGCTCTCATGGTCCCAATTCTATTCCTCACTATTTTTTCTCAACTTATCAGTCAGACTTGATAGTTCCTCCAGGTGCTCTTGTAAGTCCAACAGATTGCCATCATCACTGTCATTTATTGACTGCCAGATAATTACTTTGCAGAGCATGGTGTAAACTGCTTCTCTGGAAAATCCAGCGACATTCCACTATGTGCTACTAAGCTACAGCTCTCTCTTCCCCCCCCCCACTCCCCCGCCTCTCTTTATCTCTCTTTCTTTTTCTCTCTCTCTGACAGACCCAGTATTCTTTTATTTTTTTCATGGGTCATGTAACCAAGACGTGGGACAAAGTTTCTTTTTTTGATTGAAAGCTGTGTCGAAGGACATAAAAATTTGAAACTTAAGAAACTAAAAATTTTGCTAGTTTTATAAAGTTGACCAAGAGTACTACACTGTCTATCTTTAAATTAGTAAAATGTGGGCAAAGTAACAGGGAGACTATTCAAATCTCTGTAATTGTTCTGATTTGGGCGTGAACTTACTAGACTTATTTTTCATATTGTGACTTTGTATGTGTTCTAAGTCAATGACACCTGTTCCCTCTAGGGACCACACAAATAACAAGTTGTTTTGTTGCTTGGCAAGATTTACGTCCTTCTGTTAGTTAACCATGTCAAGCAGACTTTGATTTCAAAAGCTAGATTGGTTCTGTGTTTCTAAAGTTGACTTGGAAAAATGTTTTGTTTATACTTGATTGTTATAATTATTACCATAGTAGCAATACAGATGTACCTATGCTATCCTTAATTCCTCTCTTATTTGGAGTACTTAAGTAAAAAATGAATAAAATTAAACCCCCAAAAGCTCCAGAAACTTTGGCAGAAAAACAACAGGGAGAGTCAGCAAGTCAGTGGACTTCACAAAGAAATCTTACCTAAGCAGATGTGAATATTGCAAAGGAATGTTAAATAATTTTGTGTATGTGTGTGACATGACAAATTAACAGATAGACTACGTCAATTTGGATTGAACACTGAATATATCTAAAACTTTCAAATCAAATTAGACCTTGACACCTTATTGAGGAAAATAAGTTACCTTGGAATGTTTAAAATCCATAGCTAGATTGTTAAGAGTCGGGCAATCTATAATTGTCATGTGTTGACCATGTTTTCATGTAACTTCAAGTTTTATGAGTACAAAAGTTATCATTTAGTTTCTATTTCAAATTTCAGTGTGGTTCTAAAATATTTGGTAATTTCGCAAAGAGAATATAATACATTTTATATAGTAATAGATAATTTATTTTAATCCTATTCATTTTTATAAATCTATCATTTCACCCGCACTTGAATTCTATAATTCAATATCGTTCTGGTTTTTACCTACAATCTTAATGTTTCCTCTTTATTTCCCTCACTTTCTCCTCCTCCAGTTTCTGTTTTCATCCCTGACTTAAACACTTATGCAAATTTGGTCAAGGGTAGCAAATGTGGTTGGGACTCCATATCTCCTTGGTACCTGGGGTATCCACACATACCTGTAGCTTTACTCTGCAAACACATGCAACACTCTGCCTGAGGACCATCTCCTGACACAGGGGTATTTTCCAGCAGCAGCATGAGACATGTCAAGAGTTGCCAGACAATTAATGTTCTTGGAAGCAGCCCTCAATCAATGACAGGCAGGTGTGGTGGATACACAGCCCAGCTTCCTTATCCCTTGGGAAGATAGGGGCAGGGGGTAACAAATCTGAGGCACCTTATAGTCTACATAGTCTATCCCAGTTGGACACATAGGTGATATGTTCATTAACCCATTCTATATAGACTTCTTTCCCTTTCCTCTTCTATCTCACTTCTTCACTTCCCTCCCCGGGCTTCATGGAATTACTTCCCAAATAAACTATTTGCACTCAAATATATTTATTCAGCTTCTGCTTCTCGGGTTACCCAACCTAAAATAGTCGAGTTATTTAACTTCTTCAAGGTTCAGTTTACTTTCCATAAAAAAAAGTGGATAAAATATTGAACTACAGGATTTTTGTGAGCACAATGAAATAAATTATGTGAAGCATTTTATATGACAAATATGTTGAGCTCAAGAAATTCTTTCTTTTTTCCCCAACATAAATAATATCTGTTTATTGTAAATTATCTACGTATCAATTCTGCATTACTCTTGTTAAGGTATTATTTTCATTGTTCTCCCTTGCTGCAATGTTCTCAGAAAGCATAGGCTGGTAGTTGATGGGCCAAATATGGCCTACAGACATGGTCAATTTGGTTCTCACAGTAAGTATCAGCCCAGCATTATAAGATGCTAATTGCTGCCAACATTTAAGATAAAAAAAATTATGTTTGAAAGCCCATATTCTTGGCTTTTCTTGAAAGAAAACAATGACAGAAGATTGAGAAAATTAAACATGGATTCCTACTTGGAAAGAGGCATCTGGTATTAATAGAGAACTACCCACTTTGGATGGAGTATGTGCTCTGCTATTATCTCCTTCACAGGAGATTGCCTGTCAATCGCTATTCATAGTAACATGAGCATTGTTGTTCTCCTTCAGACAAGTTAGGAATAAAGTGAAATGTTTCCTGTAATTATGTCTATATCCAAAAAGGGAAAAGGAAGAAAAACAGATTGCCAATGTTATTGTTTAAACAAATGTGTCACATTTGTTAATTTATGGAAATGAAGGTGAAGTCTATGTATCTAATTTGCAAACTACATCCCACCTCCTTCCCTTATGCCTGCAGGTTTATAAACCAAAGTCTGAAAGGGGAAATTCCAGAATCTGCAGTCTTGTATTAAGGGACTGAACATTTTGAAATTTGTAGGTCTTCTTAATCTCCTACTCCTAAACAGCCTTTCTACAATTAGAAAAGTCAACTTGCACATTTCTTTTTTCTAAGGATCTTTCTCAGAAGTGATGGAAGAGGTTATTTACATATATTCACCTAGGTCACATTCTTTTTTTAAAAATTATGGTTAACCAATCCATAATTGGTACTGGAACATTGAGCCTTATGGTGCTTTCTCTTTTATGTACTTGTGTTCACTGTATTAGTTAAGATTAGTTAACATTAGTTAAGAGTTTAAAACGCTATAAAAATGAGAACCCCAAAGCACAGTGGCTTAAAGATGCTAAAAATCTATTTCTTTCTTGCACTTGTCTCAAGGTAAGTAGTCTGGACAGGCTGGACATCTCTACTCTACAGAGTCACTCAATGATGCAGGTTCCTTCCACCTTGGACCTTTATAATTTTCTAGGGTTTTGGTCCTCATCTTCATGGTCATACCAGAGTTTACAGCACCTTAGTTACAGAAAGAGAAAAGAATATGGAGGAGCCCATACCTAGCAATAGGCTAAAATTGATAATGACATATTTCACTTCTGTTTACTCATTGACAAGTTAGTAATATGGCTGCACTTACCCTGAAAGAAAGGCTTAAAGAGTACTTTCAACATAGGTGTCCGTATGGCCACCTGTAGTTCTATACTGGTGAGAAAAAGTACAATGATTTTGAAAGAAACGTAGTGCTCTCTACCACTGACACACTATTTCTTATACCAAGCATGTTCTTCCTGTTCTTCTCTTTCTCTAACCCCAACCTATTTTTCATGATCCAATTTGAACAATATCTTAAATCTTCCCCAGTGAGACTTGCTTGTATTTTTTTAACCTCAGATTTTGAGTATTGGCTCCATTATCTGATGAACAAATGTGTTGAGAACTTACAATGTGCTCAAATATGCTGTATTCCTGAAAACAATAGATAAGCCAGAGATACAGCTCTTAATATCAGGAGATCACATTTTGATCTACATATTTTAAGTTGATATGATTTAAAATTATCTATTCATGGGCCCATGACTTATTTCAACAAATAAAGTGCTTTGTTTTTAAAGAACATAAAATACCACCTACTGTATTTATTTTACCCTCATCTTGCACAAGGTATTACAGTATACCTAAATATTTTTTGATTTACACATGAATTAGAATAACTTTTCCCTCAATTCTACTGTACACCTTAAACTGCCTTTAAATTACACAGTAAAATTTTAGATAAAATATTTGAAAGTACATTTGGATTTTAAAAGTTTTGATATATGAGTTGTTAAACTGTATGTCAAAGGCATGTTTTATTTGGTGGTAGTTTAATCTGGGAATCATATTATGAAATATTTCACACGGTTACTCTGAGACTGATGATTTTGTGATTTTTTTAATACATTAACTTGATTTTCTTCTTACTTTTGTGTTTTTAAAAGGAACATTTGCTTTCATTGCAGCAAAGACAGCAATATTCACTTACTTTTAAACACTTAACAAAATGCTGTCAAAAACAGTTATCAAAATTTTAGACATTTATGTCTGGTAAAATAGTTGGTGAGTGTTTCCTAAAGCTGTAGCAAAGTTTTCAGGTATGTCATACTGCTCCTTAAATTTTCAAAGATATAAAGAATGTCCCTGTGTAATAAACACAAACAAAGTTATTTTTATAATTTGAGAAAATTGATTATAATAATAAACTATGATTTAACAAGAAAAATAAGTCAAAAATAAACGTGAAATGTTTGTGTTAGGAATTCTGGGTAGCTGTAGACAATGTTGGTATTATATAAACACCTTCCAAAATTTCCTCCTCAAGTGATTAAAAAAAAAATAACCTCACATTAATGGAAATTCTATGTAAAATCACACCATAAATACTATTTAAAGACAGAGAATGCTGAAGCCAAAATAGTTGTGTGTTAAAAGGGATATAATTGGGCAAAGTTAAACAAAAAAGACTCATGTAAATTACAACAATATCACAAAATCAACAAAAAGAAACTAAAGGCATTAGCAAACTATTTTAGAAAATCATGAAACAAAGTTGTATACTTACCAACTGAAGAAATTGATCCTATCAGACATATCATTTTATCCAAAATATTCTAACAGCTCATACAACTCAACATCAAAAAAACAAACAACCTGATTGAAAAATGGGCAGGGGCTTCCCTGGTGGCGCAGTGGTTGGGAGTCCGCCTGCGATTCAGGGGACACGGGTTCGTGCCCCAGTCCGGGAGGATCCCACATGCTGCAGAGTGGCTGGGCCCGTAAGCCATGGCCGCTGAGCCTTCGTGTCCGGAGCCTGTGCTCCACAAGGGGAGAGGCCACAGCAGTGAGAGGCCCGCGTACCGCAAAAAAAAAAAAAAAAAAAGAAAAATGGGCAGAAGACCTAAATAGACATTGCTCCAAAGAGGACATGCAGATGGCCAACAGGCGCATGAAAAGATACACAACATCACTAAAAATCAGGGAAATGTAAATCAAAATCACAATGAGATATCACCTCACATCTGTCAGAATGGCTGTCATCAAAAAGAACACATATAACGAATGTTGGTGAGGATGTGGAAAAAAGGGAACCCTCATACACTGTTGGTGGGAATGTAAATTGATGCAGCAACTGTGGAAAACAGTATGGAGATTTCTAAAAGCAAACTGAAAATAGAACTACCATATGACCCAGCAATTCCACTCCTGGATATGTATCTAGAAACAACAAAAACACTAATGTGAACAGATACATGCATCCCAATGCTCATAGCAGCATGATTTACAGTTGCCAAGACACGGAAACAATCTAATTGTCCATCAATAGATGAATGAATAAAGACAACGTGGCACATATACAAAATGGGATACTAGTCAGCCATAAAAAAGAGGAAATTTTGCCACTTGCAACAACATGGATGGACTTGGAGGTTATTATACTAAGTGAAATAAGTCAGGAGGAAAAAGACAAATATTGTATGACATCACTTATATGAGAATCTAAAAAATAGAACAAACTAGTGAATATAACAAAAAAGAAATAGACACGGATGTAGAGAATAATCTAGTGGTTGCCAGTGTGGAGAAGAAAGGGGGGAGGGGAAATATGTGGGTAGGGGATTAAGAGGTACAAACTATTAGGTATAAAATAAGCTATAGGATACATTGTACAACACAGGGAATATAGTCAATATTTTATACTAATTATAAATGGTGTATAACCTTTAAAAATTGTGAATCACTATATTATATACCTGTAACATATAATATTGTACAGCAATTATGCTTCAATTAAAAATATTGGTGCAAAAAAATTGATCCTATAAATTTTATAAAAATATAAAAGATCCATGAAACAAAAGAAAACTTAATGCTCCAAAAAATTTATATATATAGTCAAAAAAAGCATTTGAGATAAGAAAAACTGCCTAATCAGAAATTAAAACTAAAAGTAGAAGTGGACAAAAAAAGAAAGAGATGGAAGAAAAGACAAAGTTATCTCATAAATGAATATTCTATTACAGGTAAACCAATGGAGAGTAAATTTAAATAAAAATTAAATAAAGCATATTATAAAAAGGCAGAAAAAAACAAGAGAAAAAATGACATAAAGAAGTAAAAATGACTAGAGGTAAATTAATGAACATGGAGGATAGTGAAAGAAGGAACATGACTTGTATTATTGGAGCTGCTGAAAGGTCTCACTGGTTGACTGAAAAAATTATTCCAGAATAATGGACTATGTGACATATTTTAGTAAACCTATTAAATATCAAATATAAAGATTTAATCCTCAAGGTCTCCAGACAAAAGATCAAATAACTGATAAAGGTAAAATAATAAGCCTAAGCCTCAGTCTTTTTATAACATATAAATACAAAGTAGACAACAATATGACGTATAAAGCAAAACAACAATGTAGCAGCATTTTTAAACAATCAATAGAAGAAAGTATGTACAGAGAATTTTATATATATAAATGGACTCAATAGTGAAGGAGAGAACATTGCTACTGATACTATAGTCTTTGTAGGTTGTATGCTTCTAAAAATTTATCCATGCCAACAAATTGGACAAACTAGAAGAAACTGATAAGTTTTTAGAAACACACAACCTACCAAGACTGAAATCATGAAGAAAATCTGAACAGACCAATAATAAGTAAGGAGAATGAATAAGTAATGAAAAAAAAAATCCCAACACAGAAAAGCTCAGTACTGGATGGCTTCACAGCTGAATTCTACCAAACAAAACCTTTTTTTTTTTAGTCAAAAAAATACTCATGGGAGTATGTTATTTAGATTTTGCTCTTTAAGAAACCACCTCAAAGCAACACTTGTTTGCCTCACAGTTCTATGGTTCAACAATTTAAATGAGGTTCAGCTGGAGGTTCTTATATATAGTTTGGCTGGGCACAGTTTTGTGTTTGTAGTCACTTTCTGATAAACAGGTGGCTGCTGCCCTGGTTGGTAGTGAATTCCTGAAACTGGACAGTTTGTGTCTTTTCCACATGGTTTCTAATTTTCCAGCATGTTAGCCTTGATCACATGGTAGCAGTAGAGTTTAAAGAGAGGGTATAAAATCATACAAAGTCTCTTTGATCCCTAACTCAGAGCTGGCACATTGTCAGTGATGCCACATCACGTCTGCAAAAGCAAATCATAAGACCAACCCAACTTCTGGGTGTGGAGGTGTAGCATCCACCTCTTGATGGAAGGATCTATGAAGTCACATTGAAAATGGCATGAACATAGGAAGAAGAAGAATTTATGGCTACCTTTTCATTCTATCATATAGTGCACTAAATCAAATATTGTTAGAACATACTCAATATTTTTAGTATTATTTCTACAAATCCATTCATCTATTCAAAATATATTTAATGAGTATGACATTCGAAACACTATTCTTGCCATAAAGCAATTGTAAACAAGCCACCAACAATTATCTGCAAAGCTATAAACAATAAAGAAAAATTCAGACAAGTCTGTCTAAAGAAAATTTTGAATATTCACGGTACGCAGCTTCTGATGTTTTCTCAGAGATCCCTGCCTCCTCTTATTCATCCCCTTGTATAATCCTCTCCCTGTCAGTGTGAGTTGGTCCTAGTGACGTGCTTCAAAGGAACAGAATATGACAAAAGGGATGAAATATCACCTTTGAGGTTAGGTTACAAAAAGACTCTGACTTCTACTTGCTCATGATCTCTTGCTTTCTCACTTGCCCACTCAAATGGAAGCCAACTGCCATGTAGTGAGACGCCCTCTGGAGAGAGCCACATGGCATGGAACCAGTCCTGGCTTCCGGTCAACAGCCAGTGAGAAATAGAGGCCCTCAATCCAACAACCTGGGGAGAACTGAATCTTGCTAACAACCTCACAAAAGAGCTTGAAAGTGGGTTCTCTCTGAGTTATTCTTGAAAATAAGACTGCAGCCCTAGCTATCAACTTGATTTCAACCTTGTATAATACCCTGAGTCAGTGGCCCCAACTAAGCTGTGTCCAAATCCCTGACCCATGGAAACTGATAGCTTTTTTTGTCTTATAGATGAGGCAATTTAATACACAAAATTGGATAAATTAATACATCTATAAGTTATGAGACATCGTAAAAAACGTAAGATGAAAGACACCATAGACACATTTTTTAAAAACAGTTTATCACCAGAATTAAATGTTTGCAATACATGTAACAAAAAAAGTGTTAGCATGTATAATAACTAGTTTTTGAATGCTGATGATTAATTCTTAAGGGATAATTAACAAAAGATGAAGATATTGACAAAGAAAAATATAAGAAGATATTCACACTAAGAATAATCCATAAAAAGATAAAACAAAGTGCTAGAGAACTGGAAGCTCACACCATTCATTGCTCAGGAGACTATAAATAGTTACATCCTTTAGGAAGGCAATTTAGATGTAGGTATCTGAATGTAAAATCTGTATCATCTGTGATTTGTAATGCTTATTCTAAAACTATAAACTACAAAATATTGAGAAAGTATATATATATATATATATATATATATATATATATAAATGTATGCTCAGTGCAGAATTACTTACATAAGAAAAATATAGGCAGCAGCTTAATTGTCCATCAATTGAGAAATGGTTTTAAACGAGTAAGGGCATATTTATACAGTGGAATATTGTGTCACTATGAAATAGTGAGTTATAATGTGTGTAGGTTATTATGTGAAAACAGTCAGTTCCACATCTGTAATTCAAGGTAGTATGTGATGATGGGTCATAAGAGGTACAAAACTGCTACAGAGTAAAAGCCTTCATTGTTGATTGGAATACATTTTTTTCTTGGTCATTTAGATAACATTGCATCTATAAAAATTTTCCTCTGCCTTGTGAAACTCTTCATTATCTCCCTGGAGCAATACGATAGAAATTTTAGGATGAACAGTATTTCGTAAAACAATATTCTTATGTCTTAATATGTATTTCTAAATATATTTTAAATACCTTATTGAAAGCAACTCACATAACATAGGAACACTTTTTAAATAACCTTCTGATGAGATAAATTTCCTGTTATTTTAAAGGCAGTGACATTGAAAACCCTTGTAGAAAACAAAGGATTTTTCATTTTGACAAAAGTAATTCTCTTCATTTATAATGGAAGAGAATCACCATTTTCTCAAAAGAATTAGAAAGATTTCCCACAAAGCTTGTGAACTGTCTAGTTTCATTTACTTCTTAGTTGAATAACATAGAAAATGGGAAATTAATGTCTTATCTATGAATGTTAACAAAATCGGTTACTAAATAGTTACTGCAATCACCTAATATTGATTTTATCCATATGGAAATAATAAAATGGAGCTTTAAAGTAATTATATGTGTAATTCATTCTCATCTTACTTCAGTTCAAATGAGTGATTGGAATTAGTCTTACAGCAGGTAATACAAAAATAATTTCTGTCAATGAAACAGATTTTGTGATTTTTTTCTTCAGCAACAGACTCACTACTTTAATTACACTTTGCTAACACAAATTAAATTAATTTTAATAAATTAATTTTCTAGTGCAAATTAAATTAATTTAAAAACTAATTTTAATACTCCAAATACTTGTCAACTGACAGGAGAAAATTGAAGGTCAAAAGTTCATATGGTGTGGCCTTAAGCTGGAATCATTTTTAGTTTTCTCACATAATACTGAAAGTGTATGAATCATGTGGAGGAAAATAGAGTCAACTTCACCATGTAATTATCTTATAAGATGCACCTTCTTAAAACAATATGCAAATATGCTTTTTCCCGGTCAAGTAACTTACTGGAGAGAATGACTGGCAGATTTAGGGAGGAATGAGAAGGCCAGTGTGGCTGTACCAGGTGGCTGAGTGTAGGAAATGGGAGAGATGCATTCGGAGAGGTTAACAGGGGATCCAGATCATAAATCACTTTAAGGATCTCAGACTTTTCCTTTGAGTAAGATGGGAAGACATTGGAAAGTTTTACACAGAAGAGTGACACAATCTGGCTTATAATGGGATCTCTCTGGAGACTTTTCTGTGAAAAACTTTGGAGCAAGAGTAGAAGCAGGAAGACCATTTAAGAAGTGTGAGATCATAGGAAAAAAAATATATATATATAATTATGTATATATATGTATATATATTATATATGTATATATCCATATATCTATATATATCTATATCTATATCTATATATATATATATATTGCACTCAGTTTCCAGCACAAAGCTTCTAAAACCCTTGTAATTTTCTAAGTTATAGGAGCACTAGGAGAATCTTTTGTTCTAATGAGGTGCCTCTGGATGGCTCCTGGATGAGGGTCGGTCACCAGAAAGAGCAGGCTATAATCAGAGGGGAAGAGGGGCTGGAAATAGAATTGATAATTGATCATGCCTACATGAGAAGCTTCTATAAAATCCCAGAACTATGGTTTCTGAGAACTTCTAGGTTGGCGAACATATCCATAACAGGAGGCTGATGCACTTCAACTCCACAGGGATAGAAGCTCTTGCACTGGGACACTCCCAGACATTGCCATATGTATCTCTTCATCTGGTTGCTCATCTGTATCCTTTGTCAAATCCTCTAATAAAACTGGTAAACTTCAGTGTTTCACTGAGTTCTGAGCTGCCCTAACAAATTAATCTAACCTGAGGAGGGAGGGGTCTTAAGAACCTCACAACTGTAGCCAGCTGATCAGAAGCACAGGTGATAACCTGGGCTTGTGACCGGGGTATAAAGTAGGGGTTGGGGGGCAGTCTGTGAGACTGAGTCCTTAGCTGTGAGACCTGATACTATCTCTGGGTAGATAGTATCAGAATTGAGTTAAATTGTAGACACCCAGCTGATGTCAGAGACTTGCTTGCTATTGTGAGGGAAAATCCACCCACATTTGGTGACCAGAAGCATCAGAAGTGAAGTGTTCTGTGTGAGAATAAAGATTACAGGATACAGAAACACAGTAGGGAGGAACTGGGTTTTTCTCCTATACAGAAGAAGTAAAACTGAGTTTTTCCATCAAAGAGGTTATTATAGTAATTCAGGCACAAACATAAATGGTGGGTTAGGTGTAGGTGGTAACAGATTGAAGTTGGAGAGAGAGTAGTGTTCTGTATAGATTTTCTAAGTATGTTATCCAGATTGCTGACAGATTGAGTATGGCATTGTTCTTGTTATTGGACTCCCACTTGCTTGGTGTACTTGAAAGCAGAAAATATTAGGAACCACAGGTGGTAAGGACATTAACAGACAGACAGTGAAGGCAGCAGTAAAGTGAGTCTTAACAATGAGTAATAGGGATGCACATAAAATTCTGCCGGTATACAGTGCAAGAACCTAGTCAGCTTTTCAAGATGAACTTAAAGGAACGAAATTCATTGTTATTACACCCGCTCAACGAAGAGTGGAATATTTACCAATATGATAAATTTAGGGATTAGTCAATGAGGTAAGGAAAAAGCTACTAAAATGGGAGTATGCTGGGAATGTATTACAAAGTCAGGAGCTCCATGAACTTGTAAGAGAATGACAAAAACAGGAAAGAGGCAAAGATCCTGGGAAAATGACATTAATAATCTACAGCTCTTTGATTTTTTGAAACTGAACAGGTTGGATCCCTGAAATAAAGGCTGAGGACAGACGGGGTAGGTAAGGACAAGTAGCTGTTTTATGATTGTATGAGGAAAGCGTAGACAGAGATTCAGGTACTGCAGAAGTTTTCCAACATACATGAGATAAAAGTAGATATTAAACCTCTGAAAAAGTAAGTAAAGGGAATATAGCAAGAGTTGCTCTTACATTACTTACAAACAAACGAACTTATATATGGAAAGTAGCAAAATCACTTGTTTATTCACTTCTAAATTGAAAAAAAAAATATTGTTGGAAAATCTATACATTTAGAAACTCTGGACCTGAATTCAAATCCCGTTGCGGAGCACAGGCTCCGGACGCGCAGGCTCAGCGGCCATGGCTCACGGGCCCAGCGCGCTCCGTGGCATGTGGGACCTTCCCGGACCGGGGCACGGGCGGACTCTAAACCACTGCGCCATCAGGGAAGCCCGATGTTGCTTTCTTTATATACCATTTTATACATAATTATGGTGGGTTTATTATTGTAAAATGGGAGGTGAGACAGTGGTAGAGTGAATGAAATTAGATGGTTCGTATTACAGATATGAGAATTCTCTCAGGATTTCAGGGAAAAGGGCTGAATGATGTACTACAAGTATAATGGAAATACAAAGACCCCAGGATATAAAATGTGCAGACTATAGTGGCAAAATCTGTGTCCTTGTCATATGCTAGGGTTCTGGCAAGTATTTAGGTGTTAGGATTGCTCAAAACATATAATGCTACCTGCTTATAAAAACATATAATGCTAACCCAAACATTGCAGACTGTTTCATCTTCTAAAACTGAGTAGGCTTCTTAAAGGATACGTAAGAACTAGTAACATATCCAGATGTAGAAGAAACTAGGCAGACGTTTTTCTGTAGAAGAAACTAGGCAGACTTTTTTCTAAGGTACCATGCCAGTTATATTCCAAAGAAACATATTGGTGTAAAATATGGCATTATTAAAATAATTGATTTAGTGATTAAAAATGCTTTAGAATGTAGTGTGTTTTAAAGTTGTAAAAGCAAAGCTATTTTCCTGAAGATATTTCAATAATAAAAATTTCATGTAGATAACATAAAAGTAGAAAACCTAAACATCACTAAGCAAAACTGGTGTTTGATTAAAAACTGGCCATTACTTAAGAGTAACAATTTTACCTTTACTATCAATATCCAAGACTAGCATAAACACACTTCCTTCTACCTTTATGATCCATTGTTAGGTTAAATAAAGTATATGGCCTCTTAATCAGAACAGCAGGTGCTCACAAAGAGTACAGTAACAGGGTTCTTATTTGTTTTCCCAAAAAACAAAAATGAGAAAAATTTTATAAATAATAATTTATAGCTGTGGAAAATGTTATACATATTTGGTAAATTGTTATAAACAGTGGAAAACTGTTATAAACAATAGTTTTATGTGTAATGCAAATTGTATTCATCAATTAATGAAGTATCAAATTTGGTTTTGTTAACAGTTATGGACGAGGATTAGTGCTGGGTAAGTTATCAGATCGAGATTAAGAAATTGCTCTTGTAGTTGGATTAACTGGTTTTCGATGGACATAAATGTCAGAGAAATGATTATGAATGCCTATTACTGGCAAGGTATTACTAGATATCATCTAAATATTTATCACATATGTAAAATATGTGATATGTTTAAAGAACTGACTAAGGATGAAAAATCATTAGAGAATCAGTTTGATTGATAATTTGTTCAGGACAACCAAACTTGTTGAGGTTTACTAATCTATTCTTCTTTTGTAAATTGAGAAATTGAATAAAATCCATTGGCTCAAAGAAAGATGGACCAGTAGGAAAAAGGGAGTTTGTCTATTTTATAGACATAATTCTACTGAAGGGTCTCTGCTCTATGACTCTGCTGAAAGAGAAGAGTTGAGGAATAAGCCTGTGTAAGTGCAATAAAGAATGATGTCTGCAGATGCTTCACTGGCTAAGATCAAACTGTGACAATCCACTGAAGTCATGTTATGAAAGAGGTGATCAGTAATCATTACCTGTAAAGGAAGTAAATTCGATAATTTCTTTTACCTTGTATCAGTAGAAGAAAGGGGGAAAAGTCTCAGGCCTATCATAGGCAATTCATTTAAATTTTCTTTTTAATTATGAAAGCAACATATTCTAGAATTACTATACATAAAAAACAAAAATAATAGAAAACTCATTTTCCAGGTGGCAGACAATGTTGGAATATATCTTTCAGTTATGTTTGGGTGATTGGGTTTCTTGAGTCTGTCCGTCCGTCTGCCTATGTATGTATATATGTATGTATGTATGTATCTACCTATCATCTATCTATATCTAGCTAGCTAGCTATTAATCATCTATCATCTTCATATATCCACCCTACCTCAGTTATATTTAACTGATTAGCCTGACAAATCATTTTTACACAGAATTATAAATCATCAATAACTATTGCATTGATTGGATGGTAGCCATCACATGGATTTTTCTCACAATATTACAAAATGGGACAGTTTCATATTTTTGTTATGTATTAAAAGTAACAACAAACCCTTATATAATTCTTACTATACACAATACTTCGTTTTAATTATTTTGCTTAAGTAAGTTATTTTGTTCCTAACAAACAACAATGAATGAGGCATTAATATCGTCCCCATTTCACATCTGCAAAAATTGTGACATAGAGGCCAAATGATTAACCTTCTAGTAAATTGTGGTAGATAGAATAATGGTTCCCCCAAAATGCTCACATCCTAATTCTTGGAATCTGTGCATATATTACGTTAAATGGCAAAAGGAACTTTCCAAGTGTGAATAAGGTCTAGGGACCTTGAGATTAGAGATGATTCTGGATGATCCTGGTGGTTTCAGTCTACTCACAGGAGCCTTTTCTTCTGTCGTAAATGGAAGAAGGGAGATTAAAGAGATTCAAAGCATGAGAAGGACCATTGCTGGCTTTGAAGACGGAAGAATGGGGAGCATGAGCCATGAAATACAGCTTTTAGGAGTTGAGAATGACCCATCTCCTTTCCTCTACATTCTAAGCAAATAACTCAAGTTGGGACTTTTTGCTCCCTTTTCAGTATTCCACAGTGTGATTTCTGCGTTACGTTACTTAACATGAAGATTAATGCATTATTCCATTTTTTCCCTTTTCCTTTACCTTTTCCTTATGCTATCCACATGCATTTCCATGTCAATATGTTTTTGTTTCATTGGCATATATTATTTAACTAGAGCAACTATTTCTCTTCCACATATTTCATTGGGGATGCCAAACATATTTTAAAGGTAGCCTTCAATTTGTATCATACTTTTTCAGAGAAACAAAGACATTGCAGTGAGTAAAATTTGCTTCAACTATTAATTTAAATTTTTAGTCAAAAATTCTTTGCAATGAAAATGGGAATTAAGCTAAAGTAACATACAGAATTGTATTTTCCAATGAAACCCATAGGAACTAGAGACTGTATTCACTTTTAAGCTTTACAAATAATTTTAAGGATATAAATAATGGCAAGACAAGCAAACCTGGGAGAAGCTGAAGTTTGCCAGCACTTGCCACATTAGAATATAAATTGGACAAGATCTGAGGTCTCTGAGTGATGTATGACAGCACAAGTTTTATATGGAAAGAAACTATTTCACTTATGAACTGTCTCCACTATTTATTCCAATAGTTACATAATTTTCATGATGTTTTCCAAGGACAATTAATAACCCATGGATTTTAGGTCTGTTGACCATAAGTAATTTCAGAGATACTAAGAATTATAATAACTCTTGCTAGCAAATACCATCATTATATTTGCAAGAGGTCTGTCTTTGGTATGTTTATAAGGAGATTCAACCAGGTCACCATCTTTCTTCATTCCCTGGGTTTATCACCTTTGTAAAGACAGAGAACAAGACTGCTCCTAACTATTTTCTTCCCATAAACATTGTGCATATATCTTAAGATTTACTAATTTATTTTCCTTAAAACCAATCACATTTGGCACTTAAAATGTCCAGCTTAAAAATGCTGTTGAAGAAACTTTGTTAAAAACATTAGAATTCACAAATTAATTTGCAGTTTAATCAAGTGTTCACAAGTGCCAATTTCTTACATTCTGCTTTTTCCTTTCTTTTTCTTTAGTTAGCTTTTCTCCTCCCCATATATCCCTGAACTCTGGGTTGCTCCCAAGACTGAGCAAGCCCTAAAATGAAGAACAACCCCCATGTACACACACACACACACACACACACACACACACAGATATTACTCAGCCATATCTAAAAAAGAATGAAATCTTGCTATTTGCAAAAACATGGACAGACTTAGTTGGTGTTAAAGAACTGACTAAGGATGAAAAATCATCATTAGAGAATAAGTTTGGCTGATAATTTGTTCATGACAACCAAACTTGTTGAGGTTTACTAATTTATTCTTCTTTTGCTAGGTGAAGTAAGTCAGAGAGAGAAAGACAAACACTGTATTATTTCACTCATACATGGAATTCAAAAAACAAAACCAATGAACAAACATAAAATAGCAACAGAGTTATAAATACAGAGAATAAACATGTGGCTGCTGGAGGGGAATGGGGTGGGGAAATGAGATAAATAGGTGAGGTAGATTACGATGTACAAAAACTCCATTACAAAATAAATGAATCACAGGTATGGAACATACAAGAAAGTAAATGTAGCTGCTAATAGTGTAATATCTTTGTATGGTGACAGAAGGTAACTAGATTTATCATGTTGATCATTTTGAAATGTATAGAAATATCTGAATCACTGTGTTGTGCACCAGGAGCTAACACAGTGCACCCCCTGCATTGGAAGCCTTAACCAATGGAATGCCAGGGAAGTCCCACTAACATGTACTTTATTAAGCAAAATACTAACTTTGTCGCCTAGAGTGCCAACTTACTCATCTTCTTTGAGTCTCACAAAATAAGTGGATGTATATTTGAGAGAAGCTGTTTATATTTGTATATCCTGTGATCAAGATAGATCTCAATGTAACTAAAATAAAATTGCAATCAGCTGAATTACTCGATAATGGAGTAATTCTAGTAAGTCAAGTTTTAGGAACTCTAGTCTTACAATTTCAAGATTAGAGGTAAATGTTTGATTATATACTGGTTTAGGAGTGAACTATATTATTGTGGTTCTCAGGAACAAATCCCAGTGGATATATTATGAGTTGATTGTATTTCAATTCTGTTTTTCTTTGTCACTGGATCTATTTCTTTCAGCATATTATTGTAACAAATAAAAATATAAAATATTAATTGTTCAGTTTTACTTCCTCTAGGAAAAGACATTTGATTCTACATTTATTCTTAAGAAAGCCACTCATGAAATACCTTAAGTGAAAAGTTACATGGCCATATTGAATGTTAAAAAGCAAAAGAAAAGCCAAATAAAAAATAAACACATTTATATGAAAAAGATGTAAGATTGTCAAAAATTATTTGAAGAAAGTGACTGTTTAAAGAACTTGCTTTTGATGATGATATTGCCACATTTCTTAGACTATTAAGAACAATGGTGGTAATCTTCTAGCTTTGGTTTCCTGACCTGTTTAACAGCATTAAATAGGGGTTTCCAGTAAGCTCTGATGTATTATTGGTGTCACTTAATAAAGAATAACTTTCTCTCGCAAATCCTTTCCCAGTAGAATTTCTTTCACTTAGATTTTGATCTGTTTGCATCCCACTAACTCTTTGGTAACTTTAAAAAAAAGTTCTCATTGCCCTTCTTTGACTGTCCTGGTATTAAAACCAGATTACTCTTTAGAAAGATAAATTGCTAGGTCTTGAAGACCACTGTAATTCTCTGCCTCCTAGAGATTACTACTTTTCTTTCCTTGATGGCTACCACCATGATATCAAACTTGTGATAAAAGTAGAAAAAGGTATAGAACTAAAGATAGACATGCTTTATTCTTTCCAGACAAGAATCTTGTCTTTTGAGTAAATTACAGTAATCAAATTAAGACTGTAAATGATATATTTTTCATAAGTGAGTTATATATTTTGGGGGCTTCCCTGGTGGTGCAGTGGTTAAGAATCCACCTGCCAATACAGGGGACACGGGTTCGAGCCCTGGTATGGGAAGATCCTACATGCCGCAGAGCAACTAAGCCCGTGAGCCACAACTACTGAGCCTGTGTTCTAGAGCCTGCAAGCCACAACTACTGAGCCCGTGTGCCACGACTACTGAAACCCGTGTGCCTAGAGCCCGTGCTCCGCAACAAGAGAAGCCACTGCAGTGAGAAGCCTGCACACCGCAATGAAGAGTAGCCCCCGCTCACTGCAACTAGAGGAAGCCCGCGTGCAGCAATGAAGATCCAAAGCAGCCAAAAATAAATAAATTTAATTAATTAATTAATTTAAAAAATCAATGAGTTATATATTTTTAAATTGATGCCTAAAGTATTTATTTTCAGTGAACATTAATAAAATGCACTAATCTTTTGTTGCAACTTCCTGGTGACTCTGTAAACATTAAATGAGAAAGTGTAAAATATATTCAAAATACTGAGATCAAAAGTGATGATAGTGTACTGTTAGAATTATGATACTGAAAAGTTTGTTCTTCCCTAACAGAAAAGTTTTGGTCAGTTGCTGAATTTTAAAGTTTGAACCTTCAGTTTTATTTTCAAGCCTTTTCTTCTACACATAAATAAAGCATAAAGACTATCTGCATACAGTACCAATTCCTTTTTAGTTTACATGTGAATAATAGCAAACATGGTAAAGATATGTTTCAGAAATTTAAGTATCATTTTTTGATTAAATTTGATTTTAGGTTGATTTTAAATAATCAATTCAATGGAAAAAATCCTTTGTATACAGAGCCATCATTTTCAAGCCTATCCACTTTTTTTTCTTGATTTGCTATTTATTTAACCCATGGTTTCTAGAAGACTCTTTTTTTCTTTTTTTTTAAAAAATAAATTCATTTATTTATTTATTTTTGGCTGCATTGGGTCTTCGTTGCTGAACGCAGGCTTTCTCTAGTTGCAGCAAGCGGGGGCTACTCCTCGTTGCGGTGTGTGGGCTTCTCATTGCAGTGGCCTCTCTTTTTGCAGAGCCCCGGCTCTAGGTGCGTGGGCTTCATCAGTTGTGGATTGCGGGCTTAGTTGCTCTGGGGCATGTGGGATCTTCCCAGACCAGGGCTCAAGCCTATGTCCCCAGCATTGGCAGGCGATTCCTAACCACCGTGCCACCAGGGAAGTCCCGTAGAAGACTCTTTTTTCTTTATTGAAGTATATATACTTTTTTCTTTATTGAATATTATACTACTTTCAGGTGTACAATATATTGATTCAATATTTTTATAGATTATACTCCATTTAAAGTTATTACAAAACAATGGCTATATTTCCCTGTGTTGTATAATATATCCTTGCTACTTATCTATTCTATATATAACTCAATAATAATTTTGTGTTAAATATACAATTGATCTAAATATCTATAATCTAACATTCTCTCCTGTCTTAAGATTTTCTTTTATATATCAATTCTTACACATGTGTGGCATTTCAATTACAAAATGCAATATTTATACCCAACTATATATTAAAATTGCTTAACAAATAATATACCCTTATCTTTCATATTAAAGCATAATGGTCAGTAGGAACCTATGTCAGTTCGACCTTGTATTATAAAATGAGAGACTTGGAAACCAACACTAAGTGAGACTTAGATCTTCATTTATATCCCCAATTTATTATGACATTTGGTTTATGATCAAGATTTGCTTTGTAGGGAAGCCTAAGACAATCGTACTGTATTTCTAATGAATTTATTTTGTAATTATCTTAGTCTAATTCTTAAAGCAGCTTCTATATGGTGTAATACTGGTGTAACTGGATTACTTGTAAGAAAATCTATAATAATAATAATATCAATGATCAAACATATTGGGCGAGTGAGCATAAACCTCCACAAGATAGTCTTCCTATGGAAGCTAATTGGCCAGGGGAGTAACTAGACTTAGTTAACGATCAATTAATTTGTTACAGGTTGGAGAATTAGAAAAAGTCTGTTGTGCGTGTACTCATGCCTCTGGATGGAAAAAAATGTGAAATTGAGTGTGTAAATTTTTGCAAAATTAAAATATTGTGTTTGTGTCCATGCACCTCTTACCTAAGGGCATAGAACATTATGGTAGTTACACCAAAACAGTGGCTCATCAGCCACAGGAGCACCTTGAATTTGGATTTGTTTTCAGTGACCACAGAGTACAATGCTATCTATAGGTTATTTCACAATGTACATTTATTAATGTCTCATCAGAGGCAAGTCAGTCTGGATAGATCAATGCAAATACATCAATAAATCTGAAAATATCTTCTTCAATATCAATAAGTAGGAAACTATTACCTTCTTCAGGGGGAAAAAATAACCAAAACATTTTGAAAGCCAGTATTTCTTTTAGCTTTTCATTTTGTTTCCATCTGGAGTCAGATACTAAATAGCCCATCTTAGGTCAATGCATGCTTTTTCCTATCTTTGTTTCCTGACATGTAGTCTAACTACCTGCTGAGTTTGTTTTATCCATTTTTCTAAAGCTGTGTTGTATATGCAGGTCATTTGCCATTCCTTCCCTTCCTCCTGAAATAATTTTCTGTCTTAGTTGGCCAAAATGGGGCAATAAACTTTTTATTCAGTAAATGTCTCTTTTTTAAAAGTAAATTCAGCTTGATCTTGGACTCTAGACAAATGTCAACGTTGGTGCTCCAAAAGTGTTGTAGTCTGAATTATAGAAACATGTAGGTTGATGCAAACTCCCCAAAGAACAGAGTATACAGAGCGGCAACATGGAGTAGGAAAAAAATGGAGTGAATGGCAGAAAATAAAGAAGGGAAAAATTTCAGTTATGTTGGCGCCAAAGGAAGAAGAAAAACATGTAAAATAGGAAGGGAAAAAAGAGGGGAAAGAGGAGAGAGAAAAAGGGAGGTTAGAAGATAGATTAATTAATATCTTCAGAATAGGAAAGTAAGTACAGTAGTAGAAACTATTTCCTTTTCCTGAACATAGATACAATCATATGCAGTAACAGTCCTTTTGTAGGAGAATCCTAATAAATAGAAGGAGATGAAAAGAGAAGAAAAACATATAAATATCACAGGAAGGCATACATCTAGGTATGTGGACTCTGAGGCTCCAGGGAAAGAAGAATGAAATATTTAAACTTTTAGGCTTTAGGGAATTCTTAGCTATATCAGGTCACTCTTCTTTGCAAGAGAACATCTTAGGTTTCCTGAGAGAAGCAAACAGCACAGTAAACTTTGGGAAGTTTTCAGTCTCCTTGGGCATGGAGATTATGAGTTTTAAAAAGAAAGGAGAAAATGTCTGCCAGTAATTTCTGAGCAGGAACTTGACTCTGAGGAAGAAGAAAATCCAAACCCTTAGATGAGGGCGGTAATCACTGATCACGTTCACTTCTGAGTGACTATTAGTAAATTCCATGTGGCCTCTGGTAAAACTTAAAACTGAGAGATCATTACAGAGGTCAACGGTGCTAACAGAACCGTCTTCTGTGTATGGTCCTAGTAGTCACCACATGTGAGAGGCACAGTAAATCACGTGTGAGGGCCATTATTTACACAAAACACATGCTAAGTAACAGGAATCACACTGTAATTAAAAAGAGCCAAAACAATATCAGTAACAGAGAACAGACTTGAAACCTGGTAATAAATAGCAGCAGATAGATGTCAAATTGCCTTAGCCTTCAATTTTGTTCCTAGAGGAAGTCAGTGTAGTTACTGAATGACAGCAATGTAGACTACAGAGGGGTAAGAGGTTCTGAATGCTAGGAACAGTGAGTACAAAGTCCTAAAAAGCCCCCCACGCACACATTTAACGTCTGTAAAATTAGAGCGCATTGTTCTTGACACCTGCCTTAAAGTTGTTTTAGGTCAGATAGCAGTTGTGGAATTTCCACTGCCTGTTCCTGCAAGCACTTGATTGTTTGTCCTGCTGCCATAAGAGTATAATTGCAACTTCTTGTTATAAAAGTCGAGATTATTAAAGAAACACTTCAGGGAAAGAATATGAATTCTACTTGTTGTCTGAGAACCTTTTATTAAACCTTCCAGTAAGATCAAGTAAGCAACAGCATCAAAATATACAGAGAGGATGACAGTGCCTTAGAAAATATCTCAAGAGAAAAGCACTGTTATAGGAAATGGTGCATCATCAGTGCTGCATAGCAAATTATGGCCTGTGCATAGACATATATATCAATGTCTCTAAATCAAAAAATGATCCCTAAGAGTCAAGTTTAATGTGCAAAAGTATTAAGAATATCTTAGCAAATATATTTTGTTTATATTATCCTTTTTATATGTGTAAAATTAACAAAATCTCAGTATAATTCTAAGAATTCCTTCAGTGACTTTAAATTTCTAAAGTATAAGAAATAATAAGTTGACAGTATTTTTTCTTTTATACTGGTTCATGAAATAGGGCAGGTGTTACAATCCATGATATCTTAGATTTGATGGAAAAAAGTGTTTAAAGTACTAGATGAATAATGTGGAAGACCCATCATGATTGTTGAAATAACCAAGGATATCTGAAGAAATGAAAAGTCACTCTTTATTAGCTGAAGTGAAGCAAAGAAGACAACCTCCACAGAAACTGCTTCAAAGTGATTAAGCAGAGAAAGATTTTTATAGTGTTTTGAGAAAACAGAGGTACTGTGAAGATATGTAGCAAAAATTCACAATAAACATAACAACAAAAAATACACACAAAATTTCAAGTTCTCAGGCATACAGGATTATAAGTAAACAGGACATCTGTTGACAAGAGGGGAAAACAAAAGGAAAAGTTGGGTATGGGCACTTGTAGTTCCCTTGAGAATTGTATGAGTAGTTATTTTTCAGCAACATTTCTTGAGCCCAAATGGAATTTTCCACCTGAGGTGAAGGAAGCCTGGGGGAAAATGTTAGGTGAACAGAAATACTTATGATAGTTCTGGAAAATACAGTCTTTCAGGGTAGACACTAACTCACATGATAGAAGAGATGGTGCATATGTTTTTTACTTAACCATTGTATACTTAGTGCTTAGGAGACTATCGGAAACATAGTATAAATTCAATAAATACATATATTTATTTATTTTTAGTGGGGGAGGAAATTTAAGTGTAATACCTAAAACTGCAATTAAGGTTTTGTTATATTGTACTAATAAAATCTCCTGAAGAGTCAACATAGTTTCTCTCTTTGTTGGAAAATTTGATCTTAGAGGTTTTTTGGTTTTTTTTTTAATTTCTTTTATTGTGATAAAAACACTTAACATGAGATCTACCCTATAAACAAAATTTAAGGACATAATAATACAGTATTGTTAACTACAGGCACAATATAGCACAGAAGATCTCTAGAAATTATTCATCTTGCGTAACAGAAACTTTATGCCCATTGACTAGCAATTCTCCATTTCCGCATCTCTTGAACCCCTGGCAACCACCATTCCACTCCCTGATTCTATGAATTTGATTATTTTAGGTACTTCATGTACATGGAATCATGCAGTTCTTATCCTTCTGTGACTGGCTTATTTCACTTAGCATCAAACCTCAAGGTTTGCCCAAATTGTCACATATTGCAGAATTTCCTTCTTTTTTTTAAGAGTGAATAATATTCTATTGTATGTGTATTTCATACTTTATCTATTCATAGTCACTCAAAGTTAAGGTTGTTTTGACATCTTGGCTATTGTGAATAGTGCTTCAATGAACATGAGAGTGCTAATATCTTTTCAAGATCCTGATTTCAATTTTTTTGGATAAATAGAAGTAGGATTGCTGGATCATACAGTAATATTATTTTTTTTGAAGAACTTCTATACTATGTTTTCCATAGTGGCTGTACCATTTTATATTCATACCAACAATGGTTCCAATTTCTCCACATCCTTGTCAACGCTTCTCTCTCTGTTTTTTAGATAATAACGATCATAACAGGTATGAAGTGATATCACATTATGATTTTGATTGCATTTCTCAGATGATTAATGAGGTTAAGTATGCCAAGTTCCCTTAGCATTCTAAGACAGTCAAGACAAAATCCAGCTCCAGAAAAGATGTGGCACTGAATGTATGATGCAACTCTTTCCCTCCCCAGGGAGAAGATGGGAGCTTGGGTTTATTCATCTACTTGCTTGTGTTGAGTGGGGGGAGTGGGTATGGTGAGTTCCACCCCAAAGCTCTGTTCTTACTAGCTCCCAGATGTCTAGATTATGCTGAGTCCTATCAGCACTTTGAGATTAACAAGGTAGAAATCAGTCCTTTGAGTAGCCCATGGAAAAGTTGGAGTGTTGGAAGTGTTGAGGCTTAGGATGGACCACCTTAAAATATGCCATGCCACAACAGCATACTGAATGTTTTGAGTTGAAGTTGCTTGAGAAGCAGCCAATGCAAGAAAGAAACTCTGACTCTCCTCTGTTCCCCTGAAAGCAGGAAATACATCTCTTACATGAAAGGTGCGCCCCCTTCATCTGGAAGTAGAAGGACACCCTTAACACCAGAGATAGGGAATTCAGAGCCAAGAAGCCTGTTCAAACAACCCTTGTTACTTCTTTAATTTACTACCCCAAGCCCAAACTCTGTTTCGATTCTTCACTAATTAAGCATCCAAAGTCTAAGTTGCTTTGTCTTCTCAATTCCTCATAAATTTATTGTTTCTTTGTCTAAAAAGTATAAAAACTGCCTGCTTTGGCCACTTCTTAGGTCCCATTTCTATGAGCCTTCCATACACATGGATCAAAATCTGTTTCTTTTTCTCCTGTTAATCTGTTTTGTGTCAATTTTACTATTAGTTCAGCCACATGAACTCAAGAGGGGTAAAGGGGGAAGTTTCCTTCTCCCCCCACCACAAAAGAAACACAGACAAACTCTTTCCCTCCCCAGGGAGGAAAGTAAAACTTCTGTGTTCCAGAGAAATGTCCAGCTTTACTGATATCTCCAAATTGCCCTACAAAATGCCCAATTAACTCCCACTCCAGTATTCCATGAATCTCCTGTTCTCTTCAGTCTGTTTCTAACTCAATTCTGTTCCTCCGTCGCTGTGCCAATTCTTGCATCTTGCTGTGCTATTTTAATTTTCATATTACCAGATTGGCCCTATTGGTATCTGTAGGGCTAGTCCCTTCTTATTTTTCATTTTCATTGTCGTTTTGGCTATTCTTGACACTTTTTTCTTCCATATAAATTTTGTGATCAACTTGTGCAGTCCCCAAAAGAAAAAAAAAAACAAAACCAAAAAACAAAACACTGCTGGGGTTCAGAATTTCATTAAATGCAACTTCTATGAGGTATCTAAAATGCTCACTCAGAAAAGTAGGAGGTAGAATGGTGGTTTCCAGGCACTGGAGGAGAAAGAAATGAAGTGCTGTTTAATAGGTATAATGTTTCATTTATGCTAGATAAATAAGTTCTAGAGATCTGCTGTGCAGCATGAAGCCTACAGTTAACAACACTGTACACTTAAAAATTTGCTGAGAGGGTAGATCTCATGTCAAGTGTTCTTACCATGATAAAAAAAAAGAAATATAAAAAAAAACTTGACAAGCAAAAAGGGAGTTCCTTGGTGGCCTAGTGGTTAGGATTCTGGGCTTTCACTGCCGTGACCTGGGTTCAATCCCTGGTCGGGGAACTGAGATTCTGCAAGCCGTGCAGCACAGCCAAAAACAAACAAAAAACCCCCCACACACAAAAGTTGTTTTTATATGTATTATATATTACACACACACACGTATATGCACTCTATTTTTAAAGAATACTTATATTCATTCTGGAAAACGTCCTAAGTGATCTGACATATTCACCTGCATTCAAGGACATTGTTTTGACAGAATTAAGTTGAATTTTCTCCTTAATGTCTCTTGTATATCTAATATGACTATCTTTGATCTTTCTCTTCTCTTTACTGGCATTTATTTCTTTGTTCTCTTTTTTTTTGATTTTTGTAAAAAATGCATTGACTTTCATTTTCATTTAATTTTTGACTATGCCTTATACTACATCTTTGTTGTCATATTTCTGATGTCTCTTTGTGGTTTTCTTTTTATCTAAATATTCTATTCCATTCAGCTTTTAATCTTTTAAACCTATTCTACCAACACTGTCTTTTTTAATCTTCTTTTGGTGTTCCTTTTTGTACGGCTCTTGATCATTTGGCTAACTTTCCCACTTTATCAAAAATGACTCACCATCCTGCTTTGTTTTATGATTAAGAATCTTAGATGAAAATTATTTTATAATAACTGGAAGAAAGTTGTCAGTGGTATAAAATATTTTAGTGACATGCTAATTTATTAGTTTAATGTCAGATTCAATTTAATTATGAGGTGTTCTCTTGTGTTGATTGAATTTATTTCACATGAATAACAAGCCTACTTCATCCACGTACTGCCTTCCATAGAAGAAATAAGGATTCCCCAGAAGCACAAAACAGGTGGAGAGCAATCCAGTTAATAGTTGTCTGTAGTGTGAAAAAAAGGGAAGGAATTATTTTCCCTGTTCACATGAAACTTACTTTTTATTTCTTTTATAGTCTTGTACATATATATTTAACACTGTCAATAGCTTTAATGGCAATATTTTCAAAAATGATTCATAAATGTATGGAACAATATTGCTAAATTACAGTAATTGAATGTAATATTAAATCAAAAATCATTTGAGATATATAAACCTCAAACATTGCTAGAAGCAGAGAGAGCTAAATAAGCCACAAAATGTTAAAATAAACATTGTGAAAAAGTGTAACTGCAGGTTACCGTTCTTGGCATTAAGTGCTTTGAAACTCAGGACTAAAAACTAGAATATCAAACAAGTAGGCATATTTTTTCTTAAATTATATATATATACCTTTAATGTGTGTATAGAGGTTTATGTATAATTATACATATATCAGTTACTTTTTTTATTAACCACTGTACTAGATATTATTAACATACAGTAGTATAATACCTGATTTTTACTTCATTTTGTTTGTTTGTTTTTGGTATTGCCTTCACATTTAAAGCTTATTCAAACCTTGGCTGAAAACTTCCTACAAGTAAAAGTCTATGCTGTATTTTGATATCTAAAGATGAATAAAGCAGAGTGATTTTCTTCCTAGGGTGTGGGTAATCTGAAGGGGAAGACAGTCATAGAATCATAATGCAAATTGTGAACATTGCTATTTGGAACAGGGAGAAATAAAATGTTCTGGGAAAATAGGCTAGGGGAGAATCAATTTATATTGATAAGACTACGAATTTATTGAAGACTGAACAATTATACAGATATAATTTATGATGGCCCATTGAAAAAATTATAAAAGAAATTACCTTTTCCTGAGAGAGAGTCTCTCACGGGCTGATTTATGTTCCCCCTGTATTCATATGTTGAAGCTCCTCTAACCCCTGGCTCCTCAGAATGTGATTGTATTTGGAGGTAGGTCCTTTAAAGAGGTAACTGAATTAAAATGGTTTTGTTATTGTGGGTCGTAATCCTATATGACTGGTGCACTTATAAAACGAGATTAGGATATAGAGAGATACCAGATACCTGCACACATAGAGAGATGGCCATGTGAGGACACAGTGAGAAGGTGGCCTTCTCTGCAAGTCAAGGAGAGAAGCTTCAGGAGAAATCAAACCTACTAACACCTTGATGTCAGACTTCTAGCCTCCAGAACTGGGAGAAAATGAATTTCTGCAGTTTAAGCCACCCAGTCTGTAATATTTTCTTATGGCTGCCCTAGCAAACTAATATGAGGCCTTAATCTTTTAAAAAATAATTGTCAGGAATTCCCTGGCGGTCCAGTGGTTAGGATTCCGCACTTCCGCTGCAAGGGGCACGGGTTCGATCCCTGGCTGGGGAACTGAGATCCCGCATGCTTTGCAGCATGGCCCCCCCCAAAATTGTCAGCTTTACATCTTATGTTTTAACTTTTGCTTTTATGTACTTTATTTATATGTTCTTGATAAAGAGTTGTTGGTAAGTACAATAAAGTATTTTAATATTAAATAATTTATTTTTAACATATTACTGCTATCATCATAACCAAGTTTCTTTCCCCCCAAATATAAATTCATATCCCTTTTGGGGAGAGTGATTTCCAACAAAATCTGAGAGGTATCACCAGACATATTTTGGTTTAAAATTTTTCCTGTGTTCAGAAGCATGAATATTATAAAGATTTTTGTTTCAAGTTCAACAAAACCTACTTATACTGTTCTAAATTGGTTCAGTGTTTCTGGTTTAATCAGTGCCTAAGACAAGGACTAGATGTCTTCCTTGTGCTTATTAAGCTTCTGTTTAGAGGTGAATAATGGTATATTCTTGAGGATGGATACCTCAAGATATTTATTTATATAACATCCACAGAACCTAGCACAGGGTTTTGCATGGTAGATATGCACACTGAATTAAATATGAATGTGTACATGCAGTGTATATGTGTGTGGTTGTGTGTGTGTTGTGTGCTACATTGTCATTTTTCTTTACTTTCATTTAACAATTTATTACCAAAAGACTCAAGCACAAGTTGGTAGATTAACCTGCATTTCATTAATTGTCTCACTGAGATATGCAAGCATGGCTGGAAGATGTCTTGGCAGGACTGTTGTAGAATTGACATGTTTGAGATTCAGATTTCTATTTTAATAGCTAAACTTTATTGAGCTTATACTATATCCTAAGACTGTAAAGAGTGCCTTATATATGTTAATTCATAAAATCTTCTTCCTTACTGTAATACTGTAATTTGTAAAATATATTTCTCATACACTGTTTTTGGTCTTCTTCCTCACTTCCTGGCTCTTAGATCCCAAATCATTGGAATTTCCTGAGCAATAAGAGTAATGGGAGCATCTTTGTCATAATATTTGGTATCTTGTCCTCAGTTCCTGAAAATGCTTCAGAGTCATAAAGGTGAAATAGGTGTCTTGTGATTCATGACAAGCCCCTTTCTACCAGAACTGGGTTTATGTTAAAAAAAAAAAAAAGGTGACTTTTAGAAAGCATCTAAGGGTGGAGCCTGTTACCATAAATTAGATGGTTGGAACATTCAGTCCCACCCCACCCAGAGATAGCATCCCATTCCACAGGCTCAGTCCCCAAACACTGCCCTCCACTTCATATGCCAGTCACAAGCCCAGGTTGTTACCTGTGCTTCTGATGCACTAGCTACAAGTTCAAGTTTCTAAAAAACTCTCCAACTCAGGATATCAGTTTAAGTCCAGGCTGCTACCTGTACTTCCACCAACTGCCTATAAATCAGACGTTCCCACAGTCCCCTCCTTGGGTTTGATTAATTTGCTAGAGAGGCTCACAGAACTCAAGAAACTCATTTACTCCCTAGATTACCAGTTTATTACAAAACATATTAAAAGGGGCTTCCCTGGTGGCGCAGTGGTTGAGAGTCCGCCTGTCGATGCAGGGGACACGGGTTTGTGCCCCGGTCCGGGAAGATCCCACATGCCGCGGAGCGGCTAGGCCCGTGAGCCATGGCCGCTGAGCCTGTGTGTCCGGAGCCCGTGCTCCTCAACGGGAGAGGCCACAACAGTGAGAGGCCCGCGTACCACAAAAAAAAAAAACAAAAAAGCAAAAAACCCCACAACATATTAAAGGGTAGGAATCAACAGGCACATGTAAAAAACATAGGGTGAGGTCCCAAACAGGGAAGCTTCTGCTCTCATGGTGCTTCGGGCCCAGCCCAGCATGGTAGCACTTGGAAGTGTTTTGGTTTCGCCAACCTGGAAGCCCTCTGAACCCTTCCGTTTGGATTTTTATGGAGGCTTCATTACAGAGGCATGATTGATGAACTCACTGGCCATTGGTGATTCATTCAACCTATAGCCCCTCTCCCAAACAGTATGATTCTTTCGAGTGTAGCTGTCTAGTTTCCCCAAAATCATTTAAGAAGAGGTTGTATTTTCTGCATTGTATATTCCTGCCTCCTTTGTCATAGATTAATTGATCACCTAAGTATTGGTTCATTTCTGGACTCTCTATTTACTTCCAGTGAGTGGATAAAACAACTTTGGTGCATCCACGCAGTGGAATGCTATTCAGTGATAAACGTAAATGAACTATCAACTTACACATACTTGGATGACTGTTAAATGCATCTTGCTAAGTGAAATAAGTCAGTCTGTAAAGGCTACATTCTTAATAATAACATTTACACATTCTGCAAAAGGTAAAACTACTGAGACTGATCAATGGTCATTGCAGGTTTGAAGAAAGGGGAAAGTTACATAGGTAAAGCACAGGGAATTTTTTATGGCAGTGAAACTATTCTGTATGACATATAAATGGCAGTGCAAATGGTAAAGTGCATTTTTTCATGTTGGATGCATTTTTTTTACATGTTAAATGGTGGATACATGACATTATACATTTTTCCAAACCCTTAGAACCATACAGAACACAGTGAACCCTAATGTGTGGTATGGGAATTTTAAAAAATCAATTAAGGGATCAGGGAATGCCAGTATGCACAGGAAACTATAAAAATATTAATGTTTTAAAAAGTGTGAAAAAGACTCCTTGCTTGGAGTGGGAGAATGGTGCTGCCCTAAGTCACTCTGGATATTACTGTAGACTGTAAGACTAAAGACAGAAGGCATGCAGGAGAAGCACTGTATTTTATGTGATAAAGTAGTTTCCCATGGGGATATGGGTTAACAATTCTGAAACCACTATACATGTATATTAGAAATGAGCAACTAAGTAAATGGATGTTGGATTGTGGGAGAAAGCTTTCTAACTGTTTGGAGTAGTAGGTTACAGACAAGCAAGGAGAGAATAGAACCATCCAGGAGGTGATAGAGTAGAGTTGGAGACATCAGTATGAGCTCATATTTAACTAAATATAGATACAGGTAGTTAAAGATAGAAATATTTATAAATACTTGTATATACACTGGTTAGAAAACACATATGTTTCCTTGCCCTCTCAGATAAAATGGTCTGAAAACAATGATACTCCAGTAGCAAGCAACATACCTAGTGCCCATATGTTGGTTTCCAGTAACACTCTCCAATATGAGAACAAGGGATTCTTGGAAAAATCAGTGATTCTAGGATTGTGGAAATATACAAGATGGGCCTATACATCTTACAGTTCTGGAAAGTAAGAAAGGGCCAAAAGAGACAACAGCGACCAAAAAGAAACACACTACAATGATATGAATACATTAATAGGACTTAGGAACCAACTGAAAGAGCTCTCAGTGGTCAAAGTCTGAATAATCTAAGCAAAAAATAAGTAGTTTGTATTGGATTATAGCCCAGCTCAGTTGACCCTTGAACAATGAGGGGGTTTGCAACCTCCCCCTACCCCATGCAGTCGAAAATCTGCATAAAACTTTACAGCTGGCCCTCCTTATACTGGGTTCAGCATCAACTGATTCAACCAACCATGGATTGTGTAGTACTGTAATACGTATTTATTGAAAAAATCCACATATAAATGGACTCGTGCAGTTCAAACCTGTGTTGTTCAAGGGTCAACTGTAATTTATTCTCCACACTCAAGGAAGCTGATTGTAATGCCCCATTCAAGTGTGGACTGCACACAGTGAATTCCTTCAAAGCGAAGATTATGGAAAGGGAGGGAAAAAAAGTAATGTAACAGTAGAAAAACATGAGAAACACTACCTCAGCCAGATGATCAACAGTATCATCAACAGTGATAAGTTGTTTTGACTTCATGTATCTTTTTTATTATGTTCCATAGTAGAGGTAAGATGTAATAACTGGTGAAAGTAGGTGTGAGGTAAATGGTAATTTTCTTACTATTTTTTATAATTTTTCTTTAAATCTAAAACAGATTATATTAAAATAATAATAATGGGGCTTCCCTGGTGGCGCAGTGGTTTAGAGTCCACCTGCCGATGCAGGGGACACAGGTTCGTGCCCCGGTCCAGGAGGATCCCACATGCTGCGGAGCGGCTGGGCCTGTGAGCCATGGCCTCTGAGCCTGCGCGTCAGGAGCCTGTGCTCCGCAACGGGAGAGGCCACAACAGTGAGAGGCCCGCATACCGCAAATAATAGTAATAATAATAATTGTAGATTTAAAACCTAAATGTTTACCTCTTTATATTCTATTTCCTGCAGAATATGTAATTTTGTTCCCTGCAAACTGAGGGAGTGTATTAGATCCATTTCTGGACCCATTTCTACTCCTCCATAGTCCATACCAAGTTGTTTAATTCCCTCTTCCTGTTTTTCACAAACCTCTTTGCCTTGCAAAATCCAATGTTTAGAAGCCAATGCAATGGCCTAGGTGAGAGATGATGGTAGTTGTGGTGGAGGAACTAAGGTATTTCGAGCTTTATTAATTTAAGTGATTTTTATATTAAAGACATTTTAATTGTTAATCATTATTAAATCTTTAAAGACTCAATAGACATACATATTAAACAAATTAGAAACACTTTACTGCTATAGATACAAGTGAAAATGTGACAGAGAGAATTAAAAAAGAAAACTGATTCATATATTTTAGGAACATAAAATATTTTTATAAAATTTAGTAATTTCATAAACTATCCAAAACAAATTCTATTTCCAAAATACAAGTTAACAAAATGTCCTAAAGTAGACACACACTCTTCTGATGTAGATGATATATACTTCCTTTATAGTGCCCATTTCAGTAGTGTTTATAATTAATTGACAGTAAAAATAGTACCTTTGTATAAAAGTATTTGAAGTATAATATGAAATTGTCCATTGTCTGTCAAATGCAAGAAATTTATCTATTAATATATCCCATAAACTTGAGATCCATTGTTCTTTTCTCAAATTTAGGTCAAATACACTGCTATAATTATTAAGAAAATATCTCAAATAATAAGATCATTCAGAAACAAAGGCAGTAGAATAAGAGCATTTTAACATTCAGGGCTTAGTATAAAATAAAGACTAAGAGCATCTTCAGTTTTACAAAGCCTGTACACTCATAAAATTATATCACCTAAATGTCTTTTTTTTTTCTGTTAATGTGAAATGGGTTAATATTTTCTTGATCATTTACAATATTTCTTTTTCTCTTAGGCTCTTCTCTTTGACAAAGAAAGTAATGACAGGTAAGAAATTTCAAAGTAAGTATGTGAACACATAAACTTTTTTTTGTAATTATTTTTTTCTTTCACAAACTACTGTCCTAATGGGAAACTTTTATGACTTTTTTAATTAATATTTTTAAATTAGTATCTTAGAATTATATGATTTCTCCCATTGCAAGTAAGGCTTCCCTTATATATGAACCAAGAAATTTTATTACATTTTAGCTTTATATTAAATAATAGCACTGCAGGAATGTACCTGGTATTGATTTGAAGTTTGAGTGTTAGGAATGATGTGAGTGATAAGAGCATTATTGTAGGTTGCATTTTTTGAGAAGAGTTGGTAAAACAATATTAAGTCCTTCCTATATTGTTAAAGGAAAAAAAAGTATTCTTTTACTTCCATGTATATATACATATGTGTGTGTGTGTGTGTGTATTTCTTCTTTAACTGGAAAGTATGGTAGCTATGCTGGAGAAGAAAATGTAACTACCTTTACCCTTTACATTCTGCTTTATGCCCCTTTGCCTCCTCCACCAAACAGCAAATTGTGAACTGAGGACCTTTTGTTCCACTAAACACCTGGTATACTGCTAGGTTGTGAGTAATTTTGAAAGATATTTAATTTCAGTCTTTTAGGATTTAATTTAATGAAAACCACCAAAGTCAATAAATCCCATGCTGGGAATCAACTCTAAAAATATTTTATTGTGTAAGGGGGAAAAAAATCTCTAAAGTGCAAGACTTTCTTTTAAGCATCTTAGACATTTCTTAGATTGAGTTTATCATTAATAAGTACTCTGGTGTGCTAGCACTTTTATTTTATTCAGACCTATTTGAAACATGAATATTCATTAACATGAATTTAAAGAAGTATGGTCAATAATTTTTCTTTTTGGTTTGGTTTACAGTATTTTTAGCTTCAGGTCATGGTGTAGATATGTTGTTCAAATTGAGTTCACTGAACTATGAAGTGTGGGTGTCTATTCGAGAACTGTTAGAAAAAGCTTTATGCAGAAATGACTGTAGGAGCAATCTGTTCATGTCCAAAACAGCAACCCTGTTACTTGCCCTGTGGTTCTAAGTATGAGGCATATGGACTCCATTTCTATGTATATCTGAGGCTGTAAATCAAATCAAAATAAAAGTTCTTCTTCCTCCTGTTTATCATCGTAACAGTAAAAACAAAAGTGTGTAATTTTCTTTTATTTTTTAAGCACGATGTTCATTTGACATTCCATTTCATATATTATAGTCAAAAGGGGTCATTATTAATGTTTAAATAAATGTCTTCATATGATATAACATTTGAAATTCTTTTTAAAATGAAGTTTAAAAATTGATAGTTTAGTAATTTTTGTATAAGTAGACTGAGTAATTTCCAATGGTATTCATTTGATGAAAATGATATGTGTTTTGTAATAATATTTTAAAGGCCTTAAACCTTCAAATATTTTCTCATATTTAACAACAACAAAAAAAAACAATAGCTGTAAAACACTAAATATTCAACATTTACATCTTGTCTACAAACTACATTCATCTCTAATTTACCAAATTGTGAACACTGACTTCTGGTAATTTAAACATATGGAAAACTTGATAATTTTTTTTCAAATTCTGTACAACAGATGGAGAGGATTTGCTTTAATTTAGGCACTCCTCACATTGGGCATCTAATAAAACCCCATGTTTGATGTTATCATTTAACAGAAGAGAAGTTGATAGGCTACAGAAAATACTTTTAAACTTCCAATTACTTTCATTCTCCTATTGATGGTGATGCCAGGGTGTCTGGCAGGAACAGTGTGGGCTGCAGTGGGAAAGAAGGCCCAGAAAGGCTATGTTTGAAGTTTCACTTTTAACGGCTCCCTTTACAATTTATCTGAAGTTATGAATTTCTTTCTCTTTTTGATGGCCATTTTCTAATTCCCTGATGTTCTTTCATTCTCTTTTCACTTCTCATTTCTTATGTATTCTGTGTTTTCTTTCTCTTAACATCATCCACCTAGAATGTAAGCATTATTTCCCGACTCTCTAAAAAATTTCCTCAACACTTTTACTACTCTCACTGGCCTTGTTATTTCCTATCATAACCCATCTTAGTATTGATTTACTTCTAAATTTGAATTTTAACATTGAAGCTTTGCCAGAGAAATGTTTTACCTGGGGATATATTTACTAGGTTCTTGATATATGTCATACAGTAATGATGTTACTTTATGCAGTTGGTACCACAAATATTTTAGGAGCTTCCATTACATAAAAACCATTTAACAAACACAGTGCTATGACCTGGATGATTTACTTGACCAACAGGTAAAATCATAAATCCTGCATATGAAATTAAAATAAATATCTGGCTGACTATAAAAAAAATCTATTCAGTGACACTGATTTATTTAATAAGAACCACATTCATACCACGAATATCACATTTTGGTAAATTGTACCACTCTTCCTCTCATTTGCTCTGTCAAAATCTCTTTGTCATTCCAAATAACTATCTCATTTTGCCTCAACCACCTTATCTAAACCACCTATATAACTGCCCTTGCAACATCCATTATACTGCCAACTTTTCTCCATCTCATCTGTTACCACACCAATCCAAGCTGCCATCATCTACAGAGATGTGTACAAAACCCTTCTAATTGATCTTTCCTCTTATAATGTGCTGTGCCACAATGTACCCTCCAAATATCAGGCAGAATTATTTTTCTAAATCAAATAAATTTTAAGAAGGTGCTTAACTCCCAGTTTTCTTCTCAAATATCATCACATAGAGTTGCTTTCTTTGACCATCCAATATAAAAAAAAAAATTGGTGCACAACTTTTATTTTCTAATAAATTTATTTATGAGTCAAGAGCACATTGTTTCTCAGTCTTAACACACCCAGTTCCCAGTGTGTTAACAGTTAAAAAAGTAAACAAATACCATGCAACCTAGCTATTGTAGCCTTGGACATTCCTCCCAGAGAAATGAAAACTTACGTTCACACAAAAACTTATGCACGGATGTCCATAGCAGCCTTATTTATAATGTCCCAGATAGAAGACAACCCAAATACTCTTCAACAGGTAAATGGTTAAACAATGTGTGCTTCATTCATACTATGGAATACTCTGTAGCAAGAAAACGGTACAATTATTAATACACACAACAACATAGATGAATCTCAAAGACATTACATTAAATGAAAAAACTCAGTCTCAAAGATTACATACAACTTCTGATTTCAGCTCTGACATCTAAAGAGCCTGGAAATTATCACTGTCATACTTATAAGAAAAAAGCTGAGCAAACTGAAAATCAGCATTTTTTCTTAGAACCATCAGAGAATTGAGGTTGCAGGACTACTGCTGCCCCCAAATCTGGAGAGACAGGATAATCCAAGAGTCACAGCCAAGATCTGCTTAATTGGAGCAGAGCCACTGGAGCCATACACTGGTTTGAGCACAGATGTGGTAAGTGTGATAAATTGCTGGAGACTAAGTGTGGATTAGCTTGAAGGTGGGAAACTCCTGAAGTTATATTCTTGGGTGAAGGTGTGGGGGAGGGGCACACTTTCATGAGTTTTACCCTCAGGCACTCCACCAGATTCTTATAATAAAAAGCCAAGGATGGAGGAAGGGGAGAAGTAGTCATTGTGAAATATACCCAGAGCATTTTCTATAAAAGGACTATTCTCCAGGGAAAAAGATTTTATCACAGCTTTATGTCACATGGGGGAAAGGCATCTATCCTACTCTAGCCCTTTCTAGTCTTCTAATCTTCTCTAAAGGGGAAAAACTAAGAAACATTTGTTGAGATTGAATCATTAGATTATAGAACACTTCCTTACTCTCACACCTATGACCACACCTGAAAGAGCAGCAAGATGCAGACTCAGTCTACAGAGGAGTTATTAGGGAAACCCAAGACAACTATGATATAAAAACAAGGACACAAGAAAAATTTTATACATATAAATTTTTCAGTCTCTATTTTATTTATTTCTCCTCTGATCTTTATTATTTCCTTCCTTCTGCTGACTTTATGCTTTGGTTGTTCTTTTTCTAATTCTTTTAGATGGTAGGTTAGGTTGTCTATTGGATATTTTTCTTGTTTCTTGGGAAGGCCTGTATCACTATAAACTTCCCCTTTAGAACAGCTTTTGCTGCATCCCATGGATTTTGGAAAGTTGTGTTTCCATTTTCTTCTGTCCTGAGATATTTTCTGATCTCCTCTTTGATTTCTCATTGACCCATTGTGTTTTTTAGTAGCAGGTTGTTTAGACTTCACATGTTTGAGCTCTTCCCATTTTTCTTATTTTGATTTCTAGTTTCATACCACTGTGGTTGGAATAAATGCTTGATATAATTTTTGTATCCTCTTAAATTTGTTGAGGTTTGTTTTGTAGCCTAGTGTCTGTCCTGGAGAACATTCTATGTGCACTTGAAAAGAATGTGTAATCTGCTGTTTTGGGATGTAATGTCCTGTAGATATCTACTAAGCCCAACTGGTCTATTGTGTCATTTAAGACCACTGTTGCCTTATTTTATTACTAAACACATATATTGGTCAATAAACCAGTAACAGGTTCTCTGACTTTTGAAATAGGAATAGGAGGGATCTTAAACTTTTTTACAATGATAATCCTTTTACCACTACCACCCCCTTTTGGATAAAATTAGCTGTAAAAACTGCAGCATCCTTTTTTGAATATCTTAAGTATTAGAGTATGTACTTCATTTTTATGAGGAGGCAGCAGACCATGACATTCAAGAATGGTGGATAGGGCTTCCCTGGTGGCGCAGTGGTTGAGAGTCTGCTGCTGATGCAGGGGACACGGGTTCTTGCCCCGGTCTGGGAAGATCCCACATGCCGCAGAGCGGCTGGGCCCGTGAGCCATGGCCACTGAGCCTGCGCGTCCGGAGCCTGTGCTCTGCAACGGGAGAGGCCACAGCAGTGAGAGGCCCACGTACCACAAAAAAAAAAAAAAAAAAAAAAAAAAAGAATGGTGGATAATCAGGCTTAAGAAATTATGGAGATAGTTACTAAAAACAAATGAGCAAACAAAAAATTTCAAAATATTAAAATAAAATAATTTTAATGCACACATAGCATTTAAGTATGATTCTTTTGAACTTTAGTGTTATTTTGATATAAAAATATCACTCATGTCATTAGCCATATAGGTAATATTTTAGAATCTTCTTCAAACTCTTTGTAAATAGAGTTGTCCCTCAGTATCTTCAGGAGATTGGATCCAGGAGCCCTTACGGATAACAAAATCTGGATACAGGGCCAAATTTACAGCTTATTGAGTTTTCAGAGGCTATATGTAAACAGCCATTATTCTTTTATGGTTCATTTATTGGGATCCCTGAGTCTTACAGAAATGACTCAGTGGTAGCCAGATATAAATTAAATACTTTTATAATCTGGCCTCAAGTTACCAATTGCTGTCATTCCGTCTAAACTTAGTGTTCCAGCCACACTGAATACATTTTCTTTTATGCTCCCAGATATTTGAAAGGTTTTCAAATTTTGTGGAATAATATTCTCTTTTGTTCATGTCATGTGTATAGGAGAGATGATGGTCCCATTGTTACTCAGGCATTATTGGAAATTGGTAACATGTTGTATATGATATGAATTATTTTAATTATGTTTGATTCTTTTCTTTTAACTGTAACACTATCAAGTGCCTGTGGCAAAGAAATCTTATTTATCTTCTTAACCCAGGCCCAGAAGATTTCCTGGTACATAAAACAGTCCAAATGTTGAATCAATTAATAGGTGAGATGCAAAGTCACCAAAAATCTGACTTTTATCTTTATAGTTGGGCAGCATTAATCTCTATAATAGGCCAATCATTTATTTTTAGGGCGGCTGTAGAGTACTCTACTATTAAGTAATAAGGTAAATGTCCTGCAGTTTTCCAATTGAAAAATGCTCTGTAATTGAGCTGCTTTTGCCAATGCCATATATTTTCTTATTTCATTACATGATATCTGTAGAGAAAAGAAACTATACTCATTTTACTCTGTGTCTTGGTTTTATAAGGTAAAGTAGGACAAGATGGTAATATTCCCTAATCTAAAGACAGGGTAATCTTGAGTAAATGGATCCTGATTTAACAAAATGGACTCAAATTTTATATGTGACCTCAAACAATATTCTACATTCTTATGTGAAATCATTTTTCACCAAAAGAGTAAAGTTAGAAAAGAGAAGAAATAATCTATTTTTTACTATGAAATTCTTATCCAGAGAATGTGGGGAAGATAATCATTTGACAATCTTGAAAACTTTTTACCATAAATGGGTGATTTGTAGGTCCAAGAGTTACCCATCTTCTGCTTTTTTTTTTAATTAAAATTACACAAAACTATTTAAATAGTAGCATTTTTATCATTTAGTGACTTTAACATAGTGGAGAGGCAGTTAGTAGATTTCATGGACCCAAAGTTCTCAAAAACATTTTATAGATTTTAATTTCTACCTATGTCTAGAATTCTTTTTTTTTTTTATTTTTGCATGAGTGAATTCAAATGCTCAACTGGATAGTTGAAAGGAATATTCTTTCTCCATTCAGTTGTCTTTGTTACTTTGTCAAAAATCAGCTGACTATATTTGCATGGGTCTATGTCTGGGCTCTCTATTCTGTTTTTCTTTCATTATTCCATCTATTTTTCTGCCAATATCACAGTATTTATGACTGTAGATTTATAGTAACTCTTGAAGACAGGTTGTGTCAGTCTTCTGACTTTGTTTTTTTCTTCAGTGTTGTACTGGATCTTTTGCCTTTCTGTATAAATTCTGGAATCAGATTGGTGATATCACCAAATACCTTGCTAGGATTTTCCTTGAGACTATGTTGAATTATAGGTCAAGTTGGGAAGAACTGACATCTTGGAAAAATTGAGTCTTCCTCAATACATGCATGGAATGCTCTCCATGAATGAGGAGTATCTCTTCATTTATTTAGGTCTTCAGTTCCTTTCATCAGTTTTATATTTCTCCTTATATAGGTCTTGTACATATATTTCATTTGCTATATTTACACCTAAATATTTAAAGTTTTGGTGCTAATGTAAATGGTACTGTGTTTTTAATTTCCAAATATTCACTACTGATTTACAGTAAACCAATTCATTTTTTTTAACATCTTTATTGGAGTATAATTCCTTTACAATGTTGTGTTAGTCTCTGCTGTATAACAAACTGAATCAGCTGTATGTATACATAATCCCCAAATCCCCTCTCTCTTGAGCCTCCCTCCCACCCTCCCTATCTCACCCCTCTAGGTGGTCACAAAGCACCGAGCTGATCTCCCTGTGCTATGCGGCTGCTTCCCACTAGCTATCTATTTTACATTTGGTAGTGTATATATATCCATGACACTCTCTCACTTCGTCCCAGCCTACCCTTACCCCTCCCTGTGTCATCAAGTCCATTCTCTACATCTGCACCTTTAATCCTGTCTTGCCCCAGGTTCTTCAGAACCATTATTATTATTTTTTTTTAGATTCCATATATATGTGTTAGCATACGGTATTTGTTTTTCTCTTTCTGACTTACTTCACTCTGTATGACAGACTCTAGTTCCATCCACCTCACTACAAATAACTCAATTTCATTTCTTTTTATTGCTGGCTAATATTCCTGTATATGTTTGCCACATCTCCTTTATCCATTCATCTGTCGATGGACAATTAGGTTGCTTCCATGTCCTACCTATAGTAAATAGTGCTGCAGTGAACATTGTGGTACATGATTCTTTTTGAATTATGGTTTTCTCACAGTATATACCCAGTAGTGGGATTGGGGGGTCATATGGTAGTACTATTTTTACTTTTTTAAGGACCCTCCATACTGTTCTCCATAGTGGCTGTATCAATTTACGTTCCCACCAACAGTGCAAGAGGGTTCCCTTTTATCCACACCCTCTTCAGCATTTATTGTTTGCAGATTTTTTGATGATGGCCATTCTGACCGGTGTGAGGTGATACCTCACTGTGGTTTTGATTTGCATTTTTCTAATGATTAGTGATGTTGAGCATCCCTTCATGTGTTTGTTGGCAATCTGTATATCTTCTTTGGAGAAATGTCTACCTAGGTCTTCTGCCCATTTTTGGATTGGGTTGTTTGTTTTTTTGATATTGAGCTACATGAGCTGCTTGGATATTTTGGAGATTAATCCTTTGTCAGTTGTTTTGTTTGCAAATATTTTCTCCCATTCTGACGGTTAACTTTTCATCTCGTTTATGATTTCCTTTATGTGCAAAAGTTTTTAAGTTTCATTAGGTCCCTTTTGTTTTTATTTCCATTACTCAAGGACGTGGGTCAAAAAGAATCTTGCTGTGATTTAGGTCATAGAGTGTTCTGCCTATGCTTTCCTCTAAGAGTTTTAGAGTGTCTGGCCTTACACTTAGGTCATTAATCCATTTTAAGTTTATTTTTGTGTATGGTGTTAGGGAGTGTTCTAATTTCATTCTTTTACATGTAGCTGTTCAGTTTTCCCAGAAACACTTATTAAAGAGGCTGTGTTTTCTCCATTGTATATTCTTGCTTCCTTTATCAAAGATAAGGTGACCATATGTGTGTGGTTTACCTCTGGCCTTTCTATCCTGTTCCATTGAACTATATTTCTGTTTTTGTGCCAGTACCATACTGTCTTGATTACTGTAGCTTTGTAGTATAGTCTGAAGTCAGGGAGCCTGATTCCTCCAGCTCCATTTTTTTTTCTCAAGATTGCTTTGGGTATTTGGGGTCTTTTGTATGTCCATAGAAATTGTAAAATTTTTTGTTCTAGTTCTGTGCAAAATGCCATTGGTAGTTTGATAGGGATTCCATCGAATCTGTAGATTGCTTTGGGTAGTAGAGTCATTTTCACAATGTTGATTCTCCCAATCCAAGAACATGGTATATCTCTCCATCTGTTTTTATCGTCTTTAATTTCTTTCATCAGTGTCTTATAGTTTTCTGCATAAGGTCTTTTGTCTCCTTAGGTAGGTTTATTCCTAGGTATTTTATTCTTTTTGTTGCAATGGTAAATGGGAGTGTTTCCTTAATTTCTCTTTCAGATTTTTCGTCGTTAGTGTATAGGAATGCAAATGATTTCTGTGCATTAATTTTGTATCCTGCTACTTCACCAAATTCATTGATTAGCTCTAGTAGTTTTCTGATAGCATCTTTAGGATTCTCTATGTACAGTATCATGTCATCTGCAAACAGTAACAGTTTTACTTCTTTTCCAATTTGGATTCCTTTTATTTTCTTTTCTTCTCTGATTGCTGTGGTTAAAACTTCCAAAACTATTTTGAGTAATAGCAGAGAGAGTGGGCAATATTGTCTTGTTCCTGATCTTAGTGGAAATGGTTTCAGGTTTTCACCATCGAGAACGATGGTAGCTGTGGGTTTGTCATATATGACCTTTATTATGTTGAGGTAGGTTCCCTCTATACCCTCTTTCTGGACAATTTTTATCATAAATGGGTGTCGAATTTTGTCAAATGCTTTTTCTGCATCTATTGAGATGATTATATGGTTTTTATCCTTCAGTTTGTTAATATGGTGTATCACATTGATTGATTTGTGTATATGGAAGAATCCTTGCATTCCTGAGATAAACCCCACTTGATCATGGTGTATGATCCTTTTAATGTTCTGTTGGGTTCTGTTTGCTAGTATTTTGTTGAGGATTTTTGCATCTATGTTCATCAGTGATATTGCCCTGCAGTTTTCTTTTTTTGTGACGTCTTTGTCTTGTTTTGGTATCATGGTGATGGTGGCCTTGTAGAATGAGTTTGGGAGTGTTCCTCCCTCTGCTATATTTTACTTACTATAATTTCTGGATTCTCTCTTCCTTTTTTACTCTATTGCTATTTTTACTCTGTTCTAAATGATTTTATTTGGTAAATAAATTACCTTTTTATACCTTTTTCTTCTTCTTGGAGATGAGCAGTCTGCAAGATGCTTGCATTCCACTGGTCCTTCAGGAGGAAGCATAATTACCTTTTTCTTCTTCTTGGAGATGAGCAGTCTGCAAGATGCTTGCATTCCACTGGTCCTTCAGGAGAAGGCCTTCTAGGACAACCTAGGACTGAGTCTGTGCATGATTCTGAGATTCAGCTAGGAAACTTCTCTGGCCAACAGATATAACATGGTTCACTTTAGCTTTTAGAATTAATAAAGATGCTGTTTTGGTTCTATATCTGCTATAACCCTTGTTTTATTTCTGAACTTGTTCAGAATCCAAGTGGGAAAGAAAATGCTATTTGAGGGGCCCTAAGATACTTCAGTATCTATTTAGTTATTTTTTTTTTTCCTTTTATCCCGTTCTCTCTTGATCTTATTCCACTAGGGCTATCATCCTCATCAACCCATTAACTCTGCTCTTGTCAAAGTCGCTAATGCATACAGTACAAAGTCCATGTTTCATTCTAACACTTAACCTTACTCACTGTCAGTAAACCTTGTGTTTTCTCTCTTTATATTAAGCCTACATCCAAAAAGTAGAAAGGTTTGCTGACTCCTCTTTCAAAATGCACTCAAACTTTGACTCATTCTCATCACCTCTACCCCTATATATGTCTTACTTCCAAGGAATAGCTATCCCTCAATTACTGAACTTCTGTGATTGCATCATTAGTGGTCTACTCTTGCTCCATCAGAGGCTATTCTCCACACAACAGGCTAGACTAAGCCTTCAGAACTATAATTCAAATCGTGCCACTGCCCTCCTCTTGGCTTCCACTGGATTGCCTTTATACTCAGAATGTCACCAAAGACCTTGCCATGATCTGTAAGTTGCCCTGGCAAGCTTTGCCATCTCGCCCAAGGCTTACTCTCCGACTACTCTCATATGGTCTTGACATTTTTTCACTGCTTTCCAGCCACACTGGCCACCTTTATGTTTCTTGATTGGCAATGCAGGCACTCATCTCAGGGTCTTTGCAAAGGAGAATACTCCTCCACCCTGAAGTTTATTCTTTCACTTCACTCAAGGTCTTCTCAGATGTGACCTCCAAAGACATCTCTCTCTTTCTCCCTCTCTCTCTCCATTTATCTATTAATCAATCAATCAATCAGTACCTCCCACTAGAATATAAGATCTGTGCAGGTAAGTACTTTGTGTTTATTCCTTTCTATATACCCAAGCTCTAAAATTGTGACTGGCACATAGTAGATGCATAATTAAATACTTCTTGAATACGTAAATCAACAGAATCTCCAATCATGTGAACCCATTAAGAAAGTAAAGGGAAATGATAATGCATAAAAATTGAAAAAGGGCCAATTGATAAAGAACAGATTATAGAACTAGCCTTAAAGTTTTAGAGGTTCAAAATATTATAACATATATACACAGAATATCAGGAGATTTTCTGGTTTATTCACAATGATTTCAATCCCATAACATTTCTACTCTTGCTTTCTGTTATAAAGGAAAATGCTACACCCTAAGCTCAGTCCCAAAAGGTTGCCACCACTATCTGTATTGATACAGCTTATCAACAACTGAAGAGAGAACCCTGGATACATGTATTCCAAACCTGTGCTCCCTTCTATGTTTGACCAACACTTCTTTGCATCTTATATAAACTCATATAATTATTAGATATTCCAGTTGAGAATATTTGGTGTATGAGCTATTCAGATAAGCACAAACATGAGAGTAGGGTTGGGTTGATAATATCGTTATATGGTAATGATGCAATGGTAAAACAACAACAGAATAACAACAAAAGTAATGAGATATATGGAAGATACTGAAAAAACGATCATAGTCTGCTTTGTGACCACCGTAATATTGCTAATAAACAAGAGTAGAGGATTTTTCTCTTCTTCAATTGGATGGCAATAGTGCTGTTAGGAGTGGGTGCGAGTGGACAGTACCTGAGGCCAAACCTGTCTAAATATGTAGTACAGAAAGGGCAGAAAAATACCTGGAATTAAAGGTGTGGAGGAAGTTTTCACAACATAGCAGACTGACCGGTGGTAAACTTTATATGGTAAACCCACCTGACAGACAAGAGGACCACAAATAGAGGACATACATGGCTCTTTGCTTTCTAAAGTATTTTAAAAAGATTTAGATAGAGGATGAGTTTAAAAACACACATTTGTGAGTAACTCTATTAAATCTCAATATTAGTTTATCTGAAAAAACTTGCCTTAAATAACATTGGGTCTTAAGTTAGTAAACTGGCATACTTGCATATAAATATATATATATATTTAAATTTTTTCTTTAATTCTCCGTGTGTTTTTGGTAAGATTTCCTCACTCATCAGATATTCCTGAGATTTCTACAAATATATGTTAGTCTTCATCCAGCTTTATACTATTCCTCAAAATGTATGCTCTGTATATGCACCTATAGTATTATTTAAGATATTCTATTCTGCTATAAAAAATAAGAAACGTAAATACACTAGGATGATAGATAAAGCTAAGTATAGAAGCAAGAAGTTTGAGAGATGTGCTGGACATAAATAATGTAAGTAGAGTATATATGTATATAATTATGTAAGTAGAGTAAATGTGTACTGAACATAGGTAGAAAAGGATAAAGGACTAAGAAGTAGGAAACGTTCGTGATACACTTAATGGGACGCATGGAGAACAGGTTGATAATGACACAGGAAAACACATTAGTCACATAAGACACTCAATACTTATGTTGTCCATTTGCAAACCCCCATTCTGGCCGTATCATTTCTGCCCCAATTGCCCTAACATGACAAAATCCATAACTGATCAGCAGATATTTTTTGCCACTGTGTCTGACTCATATAGAAAGTGTGTATTGGCTCCAGGCACTTTCTATCTGCTAAACCCTTTTTTTTTCAACCTCACCATCAGAGGATACTGCTGAAGTATGAGAGAGAGACAGGATACATGAATATGGCTGGTGAAACAACGACCTGGGTAGGAAGCCACTTCTACCACATGTGCAACCTGTTCTCAGTGTGTTACCTTATCCTTTCTCCTCTCTCCTTTAGATTTTTGCTACAACTTTTAAGTTCATTCAGTAAACCTTGTGATTAATGCATCTTAATTTGCTCAGTGAGCCTTTTCTGTTCCATGACCTCTGGGATAGCCTGGTTGGGAGCAGATGTGGAGGCTACCATTGCATCAGTGTAATTTTTCACATGACAGACCCCCTCATATGATGATCAACTGCAATGCCTCCTATCATTTGTCATCATAGCATAATAGATTTGTTACTGCAATTTCGATGATACCTTCCACAGAGCAAAAATATAAGAAAACTAATGTTAATAGAGTGAAATTGATCATTTAAATCACCTAGTAAATTGACCCAAGGAAGTATTTTTCAATGTAAAAATGAAATGTCTTTATTTGATATGTATCTATTTTCTTTCCAGTTAAATAACATTCATAATATAGCATATTGTTATTTAATAGTTTGATTCAAGATCTAGAAAAACTAATAAATGTAGCAGAAGGATAGATTAGAGCATACTGTGAGAGAAAGGCAATCACACATGGCCCAAGGTCCTGACTACAGTAACTGAAGCTAGCAACCAAGAACAGCTTTTTAAAATACACAGAGTGGAAAAGCTTTTGTTCTGTATTGCTCTTTGCAAAAAGGACTAGGGATGACAAAAAATTACAAATGTGCATGAGTGTGTGTTACAATCACATCAATAAATTATAGCAAAGATTTAGACTAACATTACCCCAAACTACTTGTTACTATTTAGCTAAACAAGGTTGAAGGGAGATTGGGAGGATGAATGGTAATAGTTATGAAGGGTAGAAATGTCAATTTCATAATAACAAGGAAAGAAGAACACTTTAGATTATGATATTCAGATGATTTAAGACACATAAAAACAGATGAATGTTTCTTAACTGAGGGCCAGGATTAAAAAGAAAAAATGAATAAAGAGAACAAGAAAGCACAAAAATGGAATGAAGTGAGGGGAGGATGGAGGGATAGGGGGAAGGAGGAGGATTCAAGTTTCAGGGCTCTTCCATCACATGTGCACTCTGAGAAAGGGAGAGGGAGAGAGGGGAGGAAGATGGAAGGGAGAAAGGAAGGGAGTGGAATGCTGCAGATGCTTGCAGTGACTGCTTTTGACTCTAAAAGCCTGCAGAGAACTGTGGATACATCTTTATTCTTGCCTGAGTGATTAATGAAAGTCTAACTTGACTTCCTAGTTGATGAGGCTTAAAACTATAAATCGTACTTCAATTTCTTTTTTTAGCTCAGGCAATAAGATACAGATAGTGTCAAAAACTATTTTGAATATTTAAAGGACTGATTTTTTGGTTAGATTATCCAGGCCCCCTGCTTCTTTCCCTCCTGCTTCCTGATGTCTGCCTTTAGGCCATTTCACTGCTCATTAACACCTCCATCTCTGTGGTAAGGGGCTAGGGAAGAAGATTAAACCAAATTCCTTCTGTGCCTTGAATAAGACCAGAAGTCTGGAAGACCAGAAGTTATTAGTAGAAAATTAAATTTAGGGAATAAATATGAAGTTCAGTTATCCTGACTTGTTCTTTCTCTATTTCTTTGAGCAACTGAGAATTTCTTGCATTGATATTTTATTCAATTTTCTACATATTTTCTCAGATATCCATCATCTTAGCAGGGAGACTGAGCATAGGTTAGCAAGTTAAACCAACCTGGATTGCTTCCACTGCTTCATTCCCATCAAGTATGAGGTCTGTGACCTTGGCAAGTTATGTGAGCATTCTGAATCTGTTTTCTCTATAAAATGCATACCTGAACATACTGTGACAAATTAGGTGGCATTTTAACAGCTCACTAAAAGGGCTGAAATATATTAGGGCTCAAAACATGTTAGAAACTACCTACCTCTCTCCTTCCTCCTTTGTCTAAGGAAAAAAATGAAATTTAACATTTTATTTGCCTTTACTTTATTACCTTTTTTAAAAAAATTTAAGGATGAAACTATTTTTAGGACTCCTAGTACTCTACACTGATACAGTACCTTGAGCAACAACGTGGCATAATCCACCCAAAAGTCTTCTTAAATAAACTCTCCATTTCAAGGTTCTGTATTATGGGTTAAGGTTGTTTTACACAAGAGTAAAACACATTTAAAAATGTAAAAGGAAGCTTTCTTTCCAAAAACTATGACAAAAATGTGTTTTATGTCAAAGAGAACAAAATGGTTTATACACCATATATACAATGTATAGTGTAAATATTCTATTGAAAAAAATTGAAATTCTGATGCATATTTTATGAGTGTGTTAATAGATATTTTAATTTTGTTAAGTTGTAGTTTTATTCTTTAGTGTTTTAATTTAACAACATTATTAAAAATATTGATCACAAATCAAATTTTAATTTGTCATATATAATTTCCTGGGCATTTAATTTTGTTTTCTTGCTGTCATAACAAATTACCATATATTCAACAGCTTAAGATGACACAAATTATTATATAACAATGCTGTAAGTCAGAAGTCCTATACCAATTTCACTGAGCTAAAATTAGGGTTTAATCAGTGCTGCATTTCTTTCTGGAGACTCGGGAAATCAGTTTCCTCATTCATTCAGGGCACTGGTGGAATGCGGTTTCTTGCGGTTGTAGGACTGAGATTGTTATTAACCTTGCTGGCTGTCACCTACAGATTGACCGTCAAATACTTAAGCTTTAGGGTGACACTCTTACATAAGTCCTTTCTATGTGTGTTGCTATGGTTGTATATTTCTAAAAAATAATTTGTCATAACATTTTCTAATTTTAAATGAAAGTTCACCTTTTTACAGAATTTGTATTCATAATTTATAAACTTTTTAATAATGAATACCTAAAAGTTGTGTTAAAAATTAGGCAACTTCAGAAATAAGGTAAATAACCTCAAAGTCTTCCTCACTAAATGAGGATGCACCCCTGCCATAATGCATCTGAATTTCCATTGCTGTCTTTGTTGAGAACATTTTTATCAAAAATTATATATTAACTTATCTCCTAAGACTATAATAATGTTTTTAAACAATGCTATATATGAGCTAACATAAAGTACAGTTCTCCTGATAAACTCTATAGGAATATGCATAATAACTTAAAAATAACCAATGACTTACCTATAAATTTAATAACATAGCAATCCATTAGAAGTTTAAAAAAAGTGAATTTGTGTGTTTGTGCATACTTTCTTCTGGTTAGTGAGATAAATTAACAGTGATTTCTAGTTTATATACCTGAAGCATATCTTTCTTTTCTGGGTAGAATTACCTTCTTCATTTCCCTTTTAATACACATATAAGGACAATAATCCAAAGTATTTTAGAAGAAGGGTAAATTTTTCCCCGATTATGTTCTCCCTTCCCTCAGTCTGGTATAGCTCTTTCTATCAGGTCTCCCCATTTTGGATTTTTCTTTTTATTTTTGGGGGGGGAGTTGGGGAAACGGGTGGTTGATTGTAAACTTTTCCAAGTATTTCATCTTATTTATTAAATAATACTAAATTAGAATAAGCACACATTATTCTGGATAAAGAACATAACCACACCTTTTATTGTTTGTTTATTTTTTCCTTCTGGTTCTTGTTGTTTTGTTTTTAAGTGTTTAAATCCGTCATCTCTGGAGGTGATCTAATCATCTGGGATTAAGAATGAGAGTTAATTCTGGGGTAGCAGATATTGTGACTGGTTTATCGCTCAGCACCTTTGAGAGGGTCTCTTACTGAGAATTAACTGTCTTATGAACTAGAACAACTGGTTATTTAAAGCTGTCATTTTGGACTCAGGCCTGTTTAGGTACAAAGTTCGTACACTGAATGTAAGATAGCTTGAAGATAGCTCCTCCTCATAGACTGTGCTCCCCCCCACTCCCCATAGCAGTGGACAGATGAAAAGATCTAGTCTCACCTGTTGTGCTTCAGACCTGACTTTCGTGAGGGAGAGGAGAAGTGGAAGGAAGCGGTGATTCATCCCCAAGCACACTACAACATCCACTGAGGAAATAAAGCTGATCCCACATCCCTCAGCCTGTCCTTTCCCCAAGACCGGGGCTTTGGTGGTCAGCTCTATATCCATAACGGCTCAAATTTATCTCTTCACATCGTGAGGTTACAGGGAATTACAATTTAACAAAAATTGCTCCCGATATTTTGAGAATTCCTCATGTGAGTGTAACTTTAGGAGTAAGCAGCTCAGCCCAACTCTGAAAATACGCTGTCTGAGGGCTCTACATGTCTTACCAAAAGCATCTCTTAATAAATCTAGCAATTTTGCACAGGATTTTATAATTTTCAAGGACACATTATGGACAGTATCGAGCATCTCTTTGACATATTAAGCAGAAGTAATGTAGGGAGTATTTGTAAAAATACCAGAATTAAAGGGGACATTTGGGTAAGTCATTTGTCTCTACATTAAGCAGAGTAGCACACCACATGTGTGCACATATGAATACACACATACATACAAATGTACATTTAGTTTGACATTTACTGTGTTAAAAGAAATGGATTTCACCTATGGGAAATCATTAAGCAGAGTTCACATATGATATGACTAATTTTTATTCCATTTTATTATAATGGAAATATATTAAACGTCTTTAGATTTTCTCACATGCCATTCTGAAGTTCTCGGTTGACTCAAGTAATGCAGCTCCTTTCTTTAATTACAACTTAAAAATCAACCCAGATTTCTCCAAACACTATGTAATATATTACATTTTTCTTTTTGTAGCTCATGAGCTCAATCAATCATAATTTTATAATGAAGTCAAGGGTCATTTTTATATCCAGTTTTGAAGGTTAACATGAATTTTAGTATTGTTAAGAAAAGTTAGAACAAATTGTATAAACCTATATTCATACCAAAAAATAGTATGCAGTATTTTGGTTTTCTTTGCTTAAATCTTGATTATGATGAAAGATAAGGCTGGATTCATGCAAAATATAAAAATAACTTTTTCCCATCAAATGTCTATGTTTTATAAAATATTGTCACAGTAGAAACATGCTCTATATCAACTTTTTAAAAAAATAAATGTGCCTAATTATAATATGCCATGGTGACTGACATGCATTATGTTCAATATTCAGAAAGGCAGTATTATTCCAATAAAAAAATTATACAGTGCTACCCACCATGACCTTGCAGAATATACTAATAATAGTTTTCCGAAATATTTCTACAAGTGACAATTCTTATGTCCTGTGGCATTTTAAGAAAAGCTGTCCAATCAGCCATAAATATATAAGTCTACCTATAAAGGTTTACTATCCAAATGGCAATTTCATTTTCAATTTTCCTTGGTAAATAGATATTGAATATTTGAAGGAGGTTGTTTCAAAAGTCTAGAAGATGAAAATGACATTCCTTTTAGAGCTCCTTTTACTCTGGTGGACAACTGAAATGTCATTCAAAAAGTTACTTGATGTTGCGGTAGCCTCCAAGTACATTACCAAGCACATTATTCCAGAGATGGGGTCAAGACCAAATTAAGATGCAGAGATCACATGGCTTATTACATTACATAAAATACAGCAAGGAACAAAAGGGAAGATAAGTGGTTGGCTAAAACGTAGGACAGGGTGAAAGGGGATAGAAAGAACACTCTAACTTAATCCTGTGTTAACCAATCTTCTTATATATTCTCTCTCTCTCTCTCTCTCTCTGCCACATCAGATTTCCCTTCTGATCATATGTGTACAAGACCAGAGTTATGGATGAAGCAGACAGAAGACACACAGAGCAGACACATACTCACTCCATCAGAGTGACTCAGGGCCAACTATCCCTTGCCACAGTTGTATCTCCCCAGATAACTTGATGATAGTCACGCTTTTTATCTGTTTCTGGGGAATAACACATGGGACCAGAATGAGATCATACCAGTTGTCACCAGTAGAGGGAGGTGCAATTTAGGGATGATATAGCTACTAATCTGGAATTAATAAAATGTATACCTTAAGATGAGGTCTTTCCAACCCTATCTGTAGGTAATATTCTTGTTTGCTCTATCCTTTTAACCATATATTCCATATTTTCTATCTTTAATGAGTAAATCATAAGTTTCTGATTTATTCTCTGTATTTCATATATCTTATGAATTCTGCCTACATATCACAAGCTATTAGATCATCTAATATGTATAATTAGCATTTTTAGGAGTATAATACCACTTTTTGTTTTATTTGTTTTGTTTTTGTCCTCTACAGAATTGAATGTTTTTCAATAATACTGCAAAGACTGATTATGAAAAAAAAATTTGGTCTTCAAAATGTTAATATCTTGCCAATTAATTCAAACAGGCATTCACAACAAAAATGACCATGCAACAGCTTAGACTCAATCTGACCTATACTGAACAATATCATCCAGGTAGTAATTGTTGAAGTGGCATAAAATGAGTGCTGTTAAGTATTTCATTACCATGTTAAAAATGTGTGGAGTGCATGAGGTGCCAGATTTTGTTTGGGTCGCATTTTGTTCTGTGTCATAGTTTGATTAAGGGGTCCCAGAGAAGTGTACTTTGGGCTTCACTTAACTTCTTAAATAATGACTTTCTTGCTAAGTTAAATGAGCCTCAATACAATAATCAGATTGATTTCCTACAGACTTCTCTAATGGAATACCAGAAAAATATGTGTTATGTTATTGAAGTTGAAAAAAAAAAAAGACATCCAAAAGTTTTTAAGTTTGCTTTGGTGCTAGTAAGTAACTACTTCAACTCCAACCATTTTGACAGTTGACAAACTAAATTCTTGACTCATGACCATGACCCAAACTTTGCTCTGTACTAGTCTGCTCAGAATTCCCACTTACGTTATGACCACTCTGATGACTAGCCATTTCCCTTGCTTTTAATTTCTGGCTTACAGTGTGTCACTGTTATCCCAGCTAAGTAGTTTAATCTTCTAGAAAAGTTGGTTATCCCTCAAATGATATTACCTAGGTGTTCCTAGGGAATGCCCTCTCTTGTTTTTGTTTTTTCCTCAACCCCATATTCTTTTCCCTGACCATTCTCATAATGTAATTAACTTATATACTACAGTCGTGTAAAAAGAAATTAGGGAAAATTAGATTTAGTCCATATACAGAAATTTATTAGTTTGGCTAACTTTGACATTTTCCATGATATTAACTCCATAGAAATATTTTTTCCTTCAAAAATTGCTGTTTCTGAATATAGAAATAAACGTGTAAATGATGAAAATTGGAAATTATTGCTGAGATGATCATCGCTGACTCTAAAGTACTCCCCAAATTCCAATCACTGGCAGCTGACAACATGCTCCTCAGCATATCTCAGGCAACTATCAAAGAGAAAAGCAAGAGAATATTTCTCTTTCTAATTATTCTTCCAGCATTTTCTCATTTTTCTTTCTGGATTTGATCAACATGGAAGGTGATAACCTTACTGTGGTAAAGTGGTAACAGTTATCTAAGGGGTAATCATCTGAATATGTTGGTTGAAAAGCTTGAAATATTTCATGATGAAAAATATATTTCAGGATTGACATTAGATAGAAAACACCAACAGGTATAATCTTATATTATCCATTCTTCTGTGTTTAATTTTGATACTGAAATCAGTTGATGGTATAAACTACCAAAGCTTTTAATTCATCTGCTTTCTTCATTCATTTAAATAGTCTTGTCACTTCAGAACATATTTAAAATCCTAGTAAAATCACTTCTGCTAGTAACTACATATTTTTTCATGTTGTAATGAAAACAGTATTTGAGGAAATTAGCAACCATCAGAAATAGTATAAGCATGAAGAATAAACACAGTCATTTTTAAAAGATGGCATTAATATAAATAGAATGTTTTATGTGAATGCAGAGTGATTATATTTGAAGAATTACATATGAAGACGTGGTAATACATATTCTCCTTGGTATACTAGTATCGTTAGGTAAATATATTAATCAGTAGATCCCAAGCCAATTGTGAATATTTTCTTTTCTATCCTGAAAGTTTAAGAAATTGTCAATTTAAGGTGAGATGAGGATCAAATGAGTGCATTTATGATTCACTGTATATCACTCTTTTTATTCTAATCTTTAAGCTACATTCCCGGGGTTGCAGTTTAGAATAAAAATTCCTTGAAAGTCCTGGTCAATAAAAAGGGAGTTGCATTTTTTCTTTTATTTTTTGGTATTATTTGTTTGTTTATTTTGAGCAGTTGTCTTCCTACTGCTTCGGGTCTGACAAGGCTTCAGTCAAGGTGTTGGCTCAGTTCCCTTCTATAGCCTGGGGTACTCCTCCAAGTTTATGTGGCTGTTGGGAGGCTTATTCCTAATTCTAGGCTCTGACCTCCTCCTTTTTATCTACTGATTGATTTACTTTAATTTAGTTTTACTTTTTCTATTGAAGTATAGTTGATTTATAAAGTTATATTAGTTTAGGTGTACAACATAGTGATTGAATATTTTTATAGATTATACTCCATATATGGTTATTATAAAATATTGGCTATATGTCCTGTGCTGTTTATTACATTCTTGTATCTTATTTATTTTATACCTAGTATTACGTATCTCTTAATCCCCTTCTCCTATCCTCCCCCTCTCTCTCCCCCTCTCCTCACTGGTAACCACTAGTTTGTATATATCAGTCTATTTTGATTTTGTAATATTAATTCATTTGCTTTATTTTTAGGTTCCGTATACAAGTGAAAACATGCAGTATTTGTCTTTTTCTGTCTGAATTTTTTTTCACTAAGCAAAATACCCTCCAAGTTCATCCATGTTGTTGCAAAATCTCATTCTTTTTATGGTTGAGTACTATTCCATTACAGTTCCTTGCCACATGGTGGCTTACTTCTTCAAACCAGCAAGAGGAGTCACTATGGAAAGATCCTATGTTTTAATCTACCTTCCTTGAACTGTAAGACTGGAAAAAAAAAAAAAAATCCCTCCTCCACTTAGACCTTTTAGGCTTATATTAAATCTCTCATCCTGCAGTTTCTGTATCACCAGTTTCCAGGTAAAAAGCTGTAGATCATCAGCTGCTTCTCGTAAGTCATCCCCACCTTGTGATCTCTGCCCCTCTAGTCCTTGTTGGCTCCAATTTCTGATGCCACAACATAGATTAAAAAAAAAATCATTATCCCAATTTTGAAGTTGTTTCTTCCAGAAATATTGGTCTTCCACAAATGTTTTTATCCTACAATAAATCAGAAGCCTTTCATTCTGTATCTTAAAAAATTAGACAATTACTTTCAGTTTTTACATTGTTTTTCCTATTCTTTCTGCCATTTTAGTGCCTCACATTTCTCTCTTGATTCTGAGCCCACTCTCCCCTGACAGTACTTTTATGTTATTTTTTCTTTGGGTTTCTTTTATTTACTGTATGCCACTTGCTTTCTATCATTTCCTCCCATTTTAGTGTCTGCTCTCCTTTTAAGAATAATGTGGAAAAGGCTGTTTGCAGTAAACTGGAAACCTAGCACTCTATACTGCATATGTTCCCTCAAAAAACTCTCACAGAAATTCTGCATATCTCCGATATCATGTATATCTGTCCCACCATCTATTGCTGCATAACAAACTATCCCCAAATTTACTAGCTTAAAATTTAAAACAATGATCATTTTATTCTACTAGCTTAAAACAATGATCATTTTATTCTGTCTCATCAGGTTGTGGGTCATGAATTCAGGCATTCCACGTGCTGTCAATAGATGTCACCGAGTGTCTTTCAGCGGGCCAAGGGGCTGGTCAGGAGGATGCGAGATGTTTCGTGCCTCGGCAGAGGACCTACAAGAAGCCTCTCCAGTGTTGTAGTCAGACTTCTTACATGATGGCTCAGAGATCCCTGAGACAGTGAGGCCTGGGTGGAAACTAGAAAGAGTCTTATGTCCTTGCTTCAAATGTCCGAGAATGTCACTGCTGATGCATTTGGTTGGTCAAATCGTTAAGGCCAGCCCAGATTCAGGGGAGGGGAACAGTCTAGCTATGGATGGAGTAGTCAGCAATATGTGGCCATCCTTAGTCTATCACTATCACTCCTCAGGTTTTAGTTTGCCTCTGCCCCCATCCCTTTTAGGGAGAGCAGGTTTTAAAGACGGGCTCATAAAGTAGCTCACGGTAAAGTCCATTATTATATTAGTTTATTTTGTGCTTAATTATCACTACTTTAGTAGACTCTCTCTGCAGCTATAAAGCCCAATGTTGCTTTCTCTCTTTCACACACTGAGCCATAAAGGACATTTCTCAGGGTTAGAAGTCCTAATCAGAGTTTGAAATTATGTGTCCTAGTCATGCTGGTTATGAAGCTATTTGACTCAGCTTTAAATCCATACTTTTACACTCCACTTTTTGACGCTGGGGTGGGGACTCTATAGTCTATAATTCTTTGTCATGTGGATAGAGTCCTCTTAGGCTTTTTCAGTACAGGCCCTGGAGGGAGAAAGAGGGGACTTGCTGATTTCAGTTTGCCGGTTGTCCCTATCACAGTCACTTCATCAGTGCTGCTTCACCCTGGCTGCAGCAATGGTTTCCAATTTCCAGCACAATTTTGCTCTTTCCAGACCATCCTCCTCACCCCCCCTTCCCAGCCCCATACCACAACCGCCCCCAGGGAGTTAATAACAATAGGATCACTACCAGCTCTGCAAGAGCTCTCCTCTGAACAAATAAGATGCCAGCACCAACAGATGATGCCATCTCCTTAGAAAGTCTCAGCCGTGGCTCTGTGGCACCCTTATTTTCAGCTCCTGAAGTCATGAGTTGTTCTGAGGTCTGAACGGTCGTCTACAAGACGACTCCTGGTTTACTGCCGTAGTGGCTGGCGCTCCCTTTCACGTGTCTGATTCTCAGATATATGTGGATTCTACTCTTGGCCTCCAGGTTCTGAAAACTCCAACGTTTTCCCCATCTCTGAAGGCAATACCCATTTTCTCATTTATTACTCCTACTTGCTTCATTATGTCCTGTTTTGTTTAAGTTCTCCAATATCTGTTTAATGAATTTCTTACATTGAATTCTCTCTGTTGAAGTAGCTAGGGTAGCTTCTGTTTTTCTAACTGAATTCTCACTAATGCATCATACCCATCCTCCTTCAGTCTTCATTTCCTTATTGATTGCCTTAGGAAAATACAAGGTGAAATTTGGAGACTCATTTGAATGGATAGGAATTAGCATTGTATCGCCCTCAAATACTTCATCTCCTCCTCAACTTAATCTCATTATCTACCTCTCCTACCAAATATGCCCTTCATTCCATATCCAGGGGTTATGATTGGTTCACTGTACCTCCTACAGCATCTCTCAAATGCTAATTCCCACCATTCAAGTGGGTTCCCATTGTATTATAATGATTTCATCGTCCATATATCCGCCAAATTTTCCAGTTTCCTCCTTTCATCTTCTCATTGATGGCTTCTCTTGCATGGCCTTCATGGCTTTGTGCTGCCAAACTTCCTTGATGGTCTTCTTACTAAAACTGTTCCTGTTGTTCACTGCTGAGAATTGTGTGTATTGGATCACCATAATCTTTGTGTGTCAGTATCCCTGTTCTAATCTAGAGTAAAAAGAGGAGTGGGTAAAGCTAACAACAATTTTTCATTTTTCAGTGGTACTAAAATACAAGGAGCATAGATAGAGAAATAGTGAGAAACAACTGCAGGGGAAATTTACCTGGGTACTGTGAGAGGAAAATAGGGGAAAAATGGAGATTCTATATGAAACTTAAAGGGCTATTAATGGCAGCGCATAAAAAAGCTGCTTGTGAATTTTATTACTTGGGCAAAGAGAAAGCCTGACAAAAAAAGTCTTCTAGTTGCTATTTTCTAAAAGACAGCTATTCAGGACAGCGGTGGTTTTCTAATCGCCTATATGAATGTAAGTTATGGATGTATTACAGAGGCCCAGTTTTAGCACCACTTATAAATCCTTCTGGATATAACATTTAAGATGTAATCATTAAATTGTCCTTGTAAGTCTACCAGGATTGCATGCACCGTATAACTGTGTTGACCTGGCAATGAAAATAGAGTATGTCAAACTACGGAACTTCTTATCCAAATCCCTTAGCACTTTTCCCACTAAATCCTACTTCTTAATATAGAATACGGAGGCACAGCCCATTTTATAGCATATTCAAGGTGAGAGAAAGAATAAAAGTACTATTCAGGTATGTTCCAGTTTTAAATTTCATTAGACAAATACCTTTAGTATGGGTTTGTTTCAATATCTCAACTCACTTATCCAATTCACTATGCAGTGATATGAAAATAGAAAAAAAAAGAAGTTAATATCATCTACTGAGCTGGCTTCCCCCACAAGAGACCAGCTTTCTTACTAATTCAGTCATCTTCCTCTTACTAGATAAATTTGTACAGCCACTCAGTCTTTTATGCTAATTGAAAAAATGCTGATTTTGTGCACTGATAGACTACAAAACCTCACTGGAGATTTTCTGTGATCATACGTACATCTGATCATTTTAAATAGAGCTCAGGGACTAGATAACAGAGAGACTATTCATCTCTGTTTCGAAGGTCTGTACCCAGCATAAAGAGGTATTTCTAATTCTACTTGTTACTTATTCTGAGAAAAGGAATATAAGTATTTTATCCGAGTTCTAATAAGGAAAATTCACTTAAATAATGCAATCTAAAAATCTGTATGTAAATTTTGGATATCATAATTAGAATGGGCAGAAATTATACATGAATAAAATTAATGGGCCTTAAAGTTATCCTATTTTTATTTAAACTGGATGCCAAAATTAACATTTAAGAGTGTGCAATTCATGCCTTCATATTTCACCAAACTGGGGGTATAAATGATGCTAACATTACATTAACATCAATAGCAGATTTTCTTGTCTTCACACCTGTGGTTCAGCCTGCAGATTCTTGTCTTCTTTGCCACTTAAAGGAGCCTCACTGTCACTAATAAAGGACATAAACAGTTTTCTGATGCTCTTAAAGCAGATAATACTTGAAGAGTTTCTTCCCAAAATATAAGCATGGGTTGGGAATAACTGTCTTTCTCAAACATTTTATTTCCTTGTTCCCTGAAGCATTACTGTTCTCACTGAACAACGAGTATGTGGCTGGCTCTACACTTTAGATGCTAGGAATTTAATGTTCAATAAGAACATAAAGGAAGGACTCTGCTCTCATGAACTATGCATCTTCAAAAGATAATGAGAGATGACTAATAAATAAGGAAACACAAATGGAAAAGGAAGGAAATTATAAATGAGATAAGAAAATGAACAGGTGTATGTAGTAGAGAATGACAGGGGTAGATGCTTCTGTATATAGAAGGATCAGGGAAGGCTTTCCTGAGAAAATGATCTGACCTGAAACCTAAGGATGAAGGGGAGCTAGCCACAAAAACAAAAACAAAACAACCAAAAAGGGCTTCCCTGGTGGCGCAGTGGTTGAGAGTCCGCCTGCCGATGCAGGGGACACAGGTTTGTGCCCTGGTCCGGGAAGATCCCACATGCCGCGGAGCGGCTGGGCCCGTGAGCCATGGCTGCTGGGCCTGTGCGTCCGGAGCCTGTGCTCCACAACGGGAGAGGCCACAACAGTGAGGGGCCCACGTACCAAAAAAAAAAAAAAAAAAACCAAAAAAAAAAACCTAGAAAAAAAATGATGAAGGTAGAAGGCACAGCTAATGCAAATCTCTTGAAGAGTGAATAAGTGGGTTGAGTTAAAACAAATAAAAAGCATAAAGGAGATCAGTGAACTGCAACCAGAACCTCAGAATCACTTAAGGACATAACCATGGTTCCCTGCCACAGTGTTCTTTCTCTAAGTCTACCAAAAACAGGCTTCTGCTTTCTTAACCCCTTTTAAAAATAGAATCTTACATGACGTATAAGTATCTGTCATGGTCCCATTAGAAAACAGAAACCCATGCAGATAATTCAAGAGAGTATAGTTACAGTAAAAGAACAACTTTCAGACATGTGGGAAAAGTTAAGTCACCCAATAAGGAATGTTGAAGCAAAACCAGACTAGCAATAGCTAAAAGTTGTTATTACCCCTAAGACTAAAGAAATAAATGTGGGAAATTATGCTTTTGGAATCCAGGGAGAGATGGAACCATTGACTAGTGGTCAATAGAAAATAAAATTAGTCCAAAAGAGATTCAGCCACTGTGTAAACATGGCCCAGAGCAGAGAGAAAGAGGAGAACTATCCCAACCTCTCATTGTCTCTCTCCTTCCTATCTCCCATCAGTGTCTCCCACTGGCTGAACACAGTAGCATACACAGGAACATACACAGCATACACACACTCTTAGGAGCCTAAGAAATGCAATGTCTTGGGGTAAGCCTCTGTGGCACAGAACAGGAATGGAAGACCTGAGAATGCTTCTGAGGTGTGGGAAGTGTTAATTTTGAAAAGAGCAAGCATAGCGTGCAGACAGACACTTGTGGGTAAGAGTTCTCATTCATTAATTCAGTTTTGTTTCAGGTTCCTGCTGTGACAGAATGCATGGTTGACTCATTCCACTAGGTCCCAGAGAACTACAGGAAGTAAGGTGGTGGGATCAAAATAAGAAGAAAATAGTGAGTGGAGAGTTCTGTCAAACTAGTATATAAGTAGACCAGTAGTATTAATCTTGCGCAAGAGGTTTCTGGTCCAGTTGTGGGAGAAAAACATATGAAAAGAGATGCTCCTTTTCTGCTCTTGCTTCTCTCCCATCTTTACATGGGACAATCAATATCATGCTCTTTATTTGCAAGTGTTCAAACCAATGATGACCTAATGAATAAAATCAAGTCAGTGCAAAAGGTCTTAAAAGATGAAGAACTGATAAAATTGGGGAGGGGTTTTGACTTGCCAAAGGCAGTGATTTCCAAATCCTTCTCTTTCTAGACAACAGGATAGATGGACTAAAATTTATGGACTGAAGCTTTCATTGAACATGAAAAGAAAGCTTCATAAAATATGTGACATAAGTGTATTCAGAAATTGGACAAAAGTAGTACAGAACTGTGATCCTTGACAGAAGGAGAACAAATGAGACGAACCTCAAGATGATATTATCTTTCTTTCTGGAAGAGTTTCTAGGCCAAAAAGCAAAGAAATAATTGATAAGCTGGACTTCATTAAAATTGAAAACATCTGCTCTGTGAAAGAAAATGTCAAGAAAATGAAGAGGCAAACCACAGACCGGGAGAATGTATTTGTGAAAGACACAGCTGATAAAGGACTGTTATAAAAATATGCAAAGAACTCTAAAATTCAGTAATAAGAAAATAAACAACACCATTAAAAAAATGGGCCAGTGACCTAACCAAAGAAGATATACAGTTGACAAAAATCATATGAAATGTCATCAACGAAATGCAAATTAAAACAACAATGAGATACTACTACACACCTATTAGAATGGCCAAAATCAGGAACACTGACAACACCAAATACTGGCAAGGATGTGGAGCAACAGGAACTCTTATTCATTGCTGGTGAGAATGCAAAATGGTAATGTCACTTTGGAAGGCAGTTTGATGGTGTTTTTTAATATTGAACATACTCTTGCCATATGATTCAGTGAGTATGCTCCTTTATATTTACCTAATGGAGTGGAAAATTTATGGCCACACAAAAACCTGCACACAAATGTTTATCGCAGCCTTATTTATAATTGCCAAAACTTGGAGGAAACCAAGATGTCCTAAAGAATGTGAATGGATAAATAAACTGTGGTACATTGACAATGGAATATTATTTAGTGCTAAACAGAAATGAGCTATCAAGACATGAAAAGACATGGAAGAAACATAAATGTATATTACTAAATGAAGAAAGTCAATCTGAAAAGGCTATATACTGTATGATTTCAACTCTAATGCATTTTGGAAGAGGGAAAAATATGGAGCCGGAAAAAAAAAAAATCAGTGGTTGTTGGGGATTGGTTGGGGAAGAGGGATGAATAGGTGAGCACAGAGCATTTTTAGGGCACTAAAACTATTTTGTATGATACTGTAATGGTGAATACATGTCATTATAAATCTGTCCAAACCCACAGAATAAACATCACCAAGAGTGGACCATAATATACACTATAAATCTGAGTGAATATGATGTATCTGTGTAGGCTTATAAATTGTAACAAATGTACCACTCTGGTGAGGGGTATTGATAATTGGGGAGATTATGTATGTGTGGGGACAGAAAGTATAGGGGAAATCTGTCTACCTCCTTCTCAATTTTGCTGAACCTTAAACTACTCTAAAAATTGTCCATAAAGAATAAAAAATCTAATAGTGTATTTGCCCTGCTATGTTTCAGACTTGTTTGGAAATTGTGATCCCTTTTTTCTTTATGATTTATCTCTTCTGGAATGGGATTGTCTACCCTATGCCTGTCCAACTATTATATTGTGGAAGCACATAATTTATTGTCTGGTTTCACAGGTTCACAGCTCAGGATGGATCATAACTCAAGTCTTACCCAGACCTGATTTAGGTGATATTTCAGACGAGATTTTGGATTAAGACTTGATAGAATGAGACCAGAATTTGGTGACTTTGGGGATAGGGTAAACTTACTTTGGATATGAGAAGGATGTGAATTTGGGGAGTTAGAGGGTAAAATGTTATGGTTTGAACTGTGCCCCCCTCCCCAATAATTCATATGTTTAAGTCCTAACCCACAGTACCTCAGAATGTGACTGCTTTTGGAGATAGAGTCTTTACTTGAGTGATTAAGTTAAAACAAGTCAATTAGGTGGGCCATAATTTAATATGACTGTTGTCTTTATAAGAAAATTTGAATACAGGCACAAACAAAGGGGAAACAACACGAAGACACAAGGAGAAGACAACCATCTACAAGCTAAAGAGAGAGGTCTGGAAGGATCCTTCCCACATAATCCTCAGTAGGAACCAATTATGCTGGCACCTAGATCTCAGACTTCTGGCTTCTAGAACTGTGAGAAAATTAACATCCACTGTTTAAGACATCCAGTCTGTGGTACTCTGTAATGGTAGCCCTAAAAGATTAACATATGCCTCCAAAGTTTTAATCAAGAAGCCTATTAAGAATTACATGGCTGTCAACGAAGAAACAAACAATGAGATTTGCAAGAGACACAAATTGTAATGTTTTAATCTTCATGCTTTTCTTCCTTACTTTTCCGACTCTTTGGTTAAGGTTTCTAAAATATCTGATGTATTGTATTGCTTAATCGTGAAGCTGATGATGTTTTTAGTTTTAATATGCTTTCTTATTCACGTTGCCTTCTTCTGTATGAGTGCAACACTTGGCTATTGTTTGCTTTTGATTTGGCTGCACCCTGAATTTAACCAAACTGTTGAGATTTTACTTCTTGAGGAGCAACTCAGCCTTTTGATATTAAAACCACTATCTTATCTGAGTAGCTGAAAGCAACCACAAAGAGATTTTTTATATGACAATCATTGCCATAAGCCAGACAGTCAAAATAACTGAAGTCCTTGTATCTAGTCTACAGGTTATTAGATTGGGAGTGGAATCAGTTCTATTGGTTTAAATTTAGCACTCTTGGTTCTTTTTTGGGAAATCAGCAGCAAACTATAATCATGTTTCTTTTAATATCTGTATTGTATTATTCAAATGTGCATTCTCTAGAATCTTTATTGCTGCTCTGCAATCACTGTCCTCACAATGAGGCAACAAATTCACTTCCAAAGAAGGACAAGAAAATCTGACACTTATGAAGGTTGGAACAGTACTGTCAATAACTCCACATATGACCCTGAGATACCAGACAATGACACTGAACTACATTGATCATATTCTGTGATGGAAACCATTTACCATGCAGCTTAGTCTAAAGAACGACCAAAAATACATGGAGAATTTCAACCAACATACTAAACAATTTTGGAGCCAACCGTATTTTTTGTCTGTGCTAAATAATTTGGGGATCAAATGAATGTACCTATTTCTGTGCTAAATAATACTTGTAAAGCAATAAAATATCTTAGCTCCATGCTCCAGGAAATATTTGTTCCTGGAAGACTGGACTATGAAAACGCAAAATTGGCTTATCTGCCCATATTAACATTTTGCTTATTAAGGCTTTTCCACCAATACAAAGACATTTTGTTATAAACTCTCCTCAATTCGAACCAGTCCTCTATCTTGGATAATCTGTTTTAGATCACTGAGCCTATGTCATAAAACCCCGTAAGCACTGAGTCTTAAATTCTGATAATGAGATAAAACTATTATTTTTTTGTGTTCTCCATGAAGATAGTAAGTCCAATAAATTCAGCTTTGCTTGATCCACTGGTCAAGAGTTTGGGCCAATATTTTTTAGAGCAATGAAGAATTTTGAAGGATTATAAACAGGTTTGTTATATTCAGATCTGCATTAAAAAATATTATCTGAATGAGATGTGTAGAGGCCAATGAATAGGTTTAAGCTACTAAACTTTTATGTTAATAACATTTAATTACTCAATTATTTTTCCTTCAGTTAAAACAATAGACTTTCTTACAGTTAAAACAATAGATTTTACATAGTATTCTGGACTTGCTTCATACTTTATATTTTAGTATAAATTAATGAATACATTATATAACCAGATCAGCAGTAAGCTTTATGAATTTACAGTGTGATAATACCGAGACTTGGGTCTATTAGAATTGAGGGCTAGATCCTAATTTCTAATAACTGCAAGCAAGAATTGCCTACCTGAAAGTCCCTGGTGAAATCAGCCTGTTTTCCATGTCTTAGCAACAATGTTAGGGTCAGTCAACCCAGTAATCCAGTTTTAAAGATAAAATATTGACATGAAAATAATCAGATTATGTAATGGGAAAATGCTCCTTCTTATTGCTTGCTGAAAGATTTAATATAATTCACTAGTCAAGAGTTCCCATTGGGGTTCCCCTGGTGGTGCAGTGGTTAAGAATCTGCCTGCCAAAGCAGGGGACACAGGTTCAAGCCCTGGGTCAGGAAGATCCCACATGCCGCGGAGCAGCTAAGCCCGTGCACCACAACTAGTGAGCCTGTGCTCTAGAGCCCACGAGCCACAACTACTGAAGCCTGCATGCCTAGAGCCCGTGCTCTGCAACAAGAGAATCCACCGCAATGAGAAGCCCGTGCACCGCAACGAAGAGTAGCCTCCGCTCACCGCAACTAGAGAAAGCCCGCATGCAGCAACGAAGACCCAATGCAGCCAAAAATAAATAAATAAATAAATTAGTTAAAAACAAAAAAAAGTTTCCATTAAGTTCAGACTCATTTCAATGTACATGAAACTTATATTGCGTTTAGGAGCACTCCAAGTCCATTCCTATACATTGAACTATGATCCTAATGCAGACCAGCTTGTACTCATGTTCAGAACTTGTGATTACTGGGAACATTTCTCCTAGAACTGTCCAGCCCCTAAGGCTATTGATCTGGTGCCAAACGGTACTGCTTTTCTCCATCTATTTTCAACTGATGTGCTGGAGTTGACCTTTGCTTTGTTCTGTAATTTTGCTCCTCTGTGGTTTCTTATAAGGAGTATGTCAGGATAATAAATCTTTCCCTGAATACAGTTCGTGAGTTAACTGTAATTTATAATAGAGTAGTTTACTTACGACAGCTTACTTTGGATACTCCCAAATGATTATATTAAAATTCTTTATCACTAAATGCAATTTTATTTATTTTAAAAAGTCATACTTGTAATCACACACTATTTAAAGCTTTTGTGATTTATTTCCATGTGTGCACATGAGATTTTGAATTGAAAGCTATGGAAATGTGTAGATCATTATACAAATACTAGGTGTTTTGTCACCATTTTCACTACAATATGGATTTCCGTTCTTTAGATAAATTGCATTATATAATGTAAATCCTTCTGAAGAAATTTTCTCTTGAATCATGGTGATAGAGTGCATGTTTTTGAGTAGCTATAAATGAACCCATACTTCATTTCTATGTTACTATGCTACTCAGTTGATTTACAAAGGCTGCCTTCCCCTTGACCCTAAATCAACCTATTTCTAGCCCAACCTTAAGCCATTAAATTTTGATTCACATCCACTTCCAAGCTTAAAGGCTTTTGAAATGTTCAATTTCATTGAAAACTCTACTTTTAGTGTATTACTCGAAGATAATATGAAGCTAACCTTAGGGATGTCTATGGACTTTATATGAGGGATGTTTCTTCAACTTTTAAAGACAGGCTTAGAAAGATTAATTAAAACCTGAGTGATATGCATTTAGGGTATTTCTAATAGGCAAAAGTTATATCTGAACTCACCTAAAGCTTGAGATGTATCATTTGAGGGAAGATGGTAAACCTAATTTAGCTCACAGCACAGTTCTGATCTTCATTGTTGGAGATCACATACAACAAAGCTGCTGTAGAGTAGGCTCTGGTGTCTATAACGGGAGAAAATAACCTTTCTCCTAGATGGGCACATTCTAAAGTGTGTAATCTAATGGTCCTTCCATGTTTAGGCAGCAGTTCTAAACTCATCTGGGACCATCCCAACCTTGTGATTAATATTCTATGGATTGATGGGGTGGGGCGGTAGGAGAGGAAGGTTGAGGGTCAGCAGAGGAAGATATAGTGGCCTTTGGTAAGACTGCTTTAGTAAATAGAAAACATGTTTATAAATTTTAGACATCATGAAGCAAATATATCTGGTTCCCCTCTACCTATGTATTTTTTTAAAAAGTAATGCAAAGCCATGCTACTTAATCTGACCAATGAAATGCCATTGTAAATTAGAAGCTTAAGAACATGTGCTAAGTACCCATCCTCCTTCCCTGCGTTAAGAATCATGGAAGCATGTGTCAAGGCAGAGTCTCAGTCTGCATCTCTGCAATGTATATGGACTTTGAATAAGAGATCTGTTTGTGTTTTTTAGCCACAGAGATTTGTGGACATTTTATTGCTGCAGTCTAGTTTAGCCAATCCTTACTGACACAAATATTTGTTGAATTCTTTTCATTTAAATGATGACTTGTAAAACTATCTTAGAATGTTTACTTGATAGGACAGATCAATTGAGTGTTCCAAAGAGTAGAGTCTTGCCTCTGTTAGAGCTCTCCTTTCTTCATCTTTAAGTTTTTAGAAAGAGTTATATTAGTTTTCATCCTTTCCAGCTTTTCTTTTACTTCTTAGACAACTGAAATTCAGCTTGCACTATGACTTCCAAAATGGAACTTTCAGCTGCTTAATAGAATGCTTACTGACAGAAGTAATCAGCTTTTTATAAACCTCATCTTGTTCATATTTTCTCCAATTCTTGATTCTTCCTCTTTGGACTCCCTCTTCTTTGATTTCCAGGTCATAATTTACCTTTGGATCATCACCTAGCTCCCTGGACTCTCATTCTCAATTCCTTGATGGTTTTCCTCCTGTTGTCAATGTTCTAAATACTAATATTTCTCAGGGTTTCATCCTTAGTGACTTTCTGACATCAAACATCACTTTTAGGCAATCTTACCCACTCCTTGGTCTTCAACATTTCCTAAGGACTCTTACTTCAGCTTTCACATTTCCTATGAGACTCAGATTAGAATCTCTCACCACCTAAAGCTTATCCTTTATGTTCTGAGACAATTTACGTTCATCACACCTACCCTTTCCTCCTATTATTCGTACATTCACCGACACCCAAAATTTGGGTATAATTTTGTATTTCATCTTCTGTCCACTGTTCCCCAGTTGTTTCCTATTTCCTCCTATCCCACAGTTCACAAAAAAATGTCATTTCTACTTGCTTAATAGGTCTTGAATCTTTTACCTCCTATGATCATCACTGTTGCATTTATGTAGAAATTTATCAATTACAGGCATACCTTGGAGAGACAGCAGGTTTGGTTCCAGACCACCCCAGTAAAGTGAATATCATAATAAAGAGAGCCACACATTTTTTTTTTGGTTTCCCAGAGCATATACAAATTACGCTGTAGGCTATTAAGTGTGCAATAGCATTATGTCTTAAAAATATACATACCTTCATTAAAAAATAATTTATTGCTAAAAAATGCTAATCATCATCTGAGACTTCAGTGAGTCATATCTTTTTGCTGGTGGACGGTCTTGTCTTCATGCTGATGGTTGCTGACTAATCAGGATGATGATTGCTCAAGGTTGGGGAGGCTGTGACAGTTTCTTAACGTAAGACAACAATGAAGTTTGCCACATTGATTGACTTGACTCTTCCTTTCAGGAACGATTTCTCTGTAGCATTCACATTTGCCCTCAGTAGAACTTCTTTCAAAACTGGAGTCAAACCTCTCAAACCCTACTGCTGCTTTATCTACTAAGTTCATGTAATATTCTAAATCCTTTACTGTTATTTCAACAATCTTCACGGCACCTTCACCAGGAGTGGACTCCATCTCAAGAAACCAATTTCTTCTCTCATCCATAAGAAGCAGCTCCTCATCTGTTCATGTTTTATCATGAGATGTCAGCAATTCACTCACATCTTCAGATTCCGCTTCGAATTCTAGTGCTTTTACTATTTCTACCACATCTGAAGTCATTTCCTTTGCTGTCTTGAACACCTCAAAGTCATCCATGAGGCTTGAAATCAACTCCTTCCAAACTCTTGTTAATGTTGATATTTTGACCTCTTCCCATGAATCATGAACGTTCTTCATGTCATTTAGAATGGTGAAATCTTTTCAGAAGCTTTTCAATTTACTTTGCCCAGATCCATCAGAGGAATCACTATGTATAGCAGCTATGGCTTTACAAAATGTTATTTCTTAAATAATAAAACTTGAAAGTCAAAATGACTCCTTGATCCATGCTCTGCAGAATGGATGTTATATAAGAGGCATGAAAACAACATGAATCTTGTTGCACATGTCCATCAGAGCTCCTGGGGACTAGGTGTGTGGTCAATGAGCAGTAAATACTTTGAAAGGAGTCTTTTTTTCTAAGCAGTAGGTCTCAACAGGGGGCTTAAAATATTCAGTAAACCTTGTTGTAGACAGATGTTTTGTCATCCAAGCCTTGTTGTTCCATTTACGGAGCATAGGAAGAGTAGATTTAGCATAATTCTTGAGGACCCTATGATTTTCACTATGGTAACTGAGCATTGGCTTCAACTTAAAGTCACCAGCTGCATTAGCTCCTTACAGGAGCGTCAGCCTGTCCCTTGAATCTTTGAAGCCAGGCATTGACCTCTCTCCTCTAGTTATGAAAGTCCTTGTTGACATCTTTCAGAACAAGGCTATTTCATCTACATTGAAAATCTGTTGTTTACTGTAGCCACTTTCATTTTATAGGTAGTTTTTAAAAAAATAAATTTATTTATTTATTTTTGGCTGCGTTGGGTCTTCGTTGCTGCGTGAGGGCTTTCTCTAGTTGCGGCAAGCAGGGGCTACTCTTCATTGCAGTGTGCGGGCTCCTCCTTGCGGTGGCTTCTCTTGCTGCGGAGCATGGGCTCTAGGCACGTGGGCTTCAGTAGTTGTGGCACTCAGGCTCAGTAGTTGTGGCTCGCGGGCTCTAGAGCGCAGGCTCAGTAGTTGTGGTGCATGGGCTTTGTTGCTTCGCAGCATGTGGGATCTTCCTGAACCAGGGCTCGAACCCATGTCCCTTGCATTGGCAGGTGGATTCTTAACCACTGTGCCACCCGGAAGTCCCCACCATCATTTATTATTGTAGCTAGATCTTCTGGATAACTTGCTGTAGCTTCTACATCAGCACTTGCTGCTGCTTCTTGCACTTTTATGTTATGAAGACAGCTTCTTTCCTTACACCTTATGAACCATCCTCTGATAGCTTCAAATTTTTCTTCTGCAGCTTCCTCACCTTTCTCAGTTTTCACAGGATTGAAGAGAGGGGCTTGCTCTGGGTTTAGGTTTTGCCTTAATGGAATGTTGTGGCTGGTTTGATCTTCTATCCAGAATACTCACAGTTTCTCCATATCAGCAGTAAGCCTTTTTCACTTTATCATTTGTTTGTTCACTGGAGTAACGCTTTTAATTACCTTCATGAACTTTTCCTTTTCATTCACAACTTGGCTAAATGTTTGCTGCAAGAGGCCAAGCTTTCGGCCTGTTTGGGTTTTCGACATGCCTTTCTCAATAAGCTCAATTATTTCTAGCTTTTGATTTAAAGAGAGATATGTAACTCTGACTTTCACTTGAACACTTAGAGGCCACTCTAGGATTATAAATTGGCCTAATTTCAACATTATTGTGTCTCAGGGAATAGGGAGGCCCAAGGAGAAGGATGCAGGAATGGCCGGTTGGTTGAGCAGTCAGAACACACACAACACGTATTGACTAAGTTTGTGCACTGTCTTATATGGGCACAGTTTGTTGCCCCCTAAAACAATTACAACAGTAACAACAAAGATCACTGATCAGAGATCACCATAACAAATATTATAACAATGAAAATGTTTGAAATATTGCAAAAATTACCAAAATGTGACAAAGTGAGCAAATGCTGTTGGAAAAATGATACCTATAGATTTGTTGGACACAGAGCTGCCATAAACCATAAACCTTCAACTTATAAAAAGAGATGTATCCCCAAAGGGCAATAAAATTAAGCACAATAAAACGAAGTGTGCCTGCATTTTGGAATACTGTACTCACCTCCACACTGGATTTAGTACTTCAAGTTCCATCATTCTTCACCTTCATCCATGAGCTCAAATAATTTTAGAATTAAAACTAGATCATCTCTTTCTTAGTTACGCTATTTCCATGACTCCCCCATCAAATTCTTAAACTTTTTCTTGAATCCATATCTTACAGAGACATACAAACAAAATACATAAAGAAATACATTTGGGACTTCCCTGGTGGTGCAGTGTTTAAGAATCTGCCTACCAATGCAGGGGACACAGGTTCGAGCCCTGCTCCAGGAAGATCCCACATGATGCGGAGCAACTAAGCCCATGCACCACAGCTACTGAGCCTGCGCTCTGGAGCCCGCGAGCCACAACTACTGAGCCTGAGTGCCACAACTACTGAAGCCCGCACGCCTAGAGCCCGTGCTCTGCAACAACAGAAGCCACCACACTGAGAAGCCCGTGCACCTCAATGAAGAGTAGCCCCCGCTCGCAGCAATTAGAGAAAGCCCGTGCGCAGCAACAAAGACCTGAAGCAGCCAAAAATAAATCAATTAATTAACTTTAAAAAAAAGAAGTACATTTATCTGCTGATGGGTATACAGTCTTTTTCTCTGTCTTCTGGCTCCAACTCCATTCCTACTATACACCAGAAATGACCCTCTTGGAATCCTCAGCCTCCCTGGAATCAAATGTTGGAACCAACACTAAAAACCACACTAATGCTAAACACCACCACCACCATTTCGTAAAGCACAAATTAGATGGCACCTGTTACTTTTCTTGATCCAGTTTTACTTTATTTTTATAGCTTGTCTTTACTACATAGTACATATAGCATTTATTTTTAGTTTCATTTGTTATTTTGTCACCCTGAAGTGCTCTTCTTCCTGGTCTTTCTGATTTACTCTTGCTAAAGTTAGTTAAAATTAATTGCAAGCTTTTCTCTTGATGCTCAACTAGAGGTTGTTGTATGTACAGCCCCTTTCCTCATTATTCTTTCCATGTAGCTATTTTTAAAATAGATTGATCAAAATCTTAGCTCGATATCACAGGCTGCAGTATTCAAAGCCTTCCCTGAAAAAAAATTTTTTTCTGGTTTGACCTTTATTTTATTTATTTATTTATTTTAACATCTTTATTGGTGTATAATTGCTTTACAATGGTGTGTTAGTTTCTGCTTTATAACAAAGTGAGTCAGCTATACATATACATATATCCCCATATCTCCTCCCTCTTGCGTCTCCCTCCCACCCTCCCTATCCCACCCCTCTAGGTGGTCACAAAGCACCAAGCTGATCTCCCTGTGCTATGTGGCTGCTTCCCACTAGCTACCTATTTTACATTTGGTGCTATATATAAGTCCATGCCACTCTTTCACTTCGTCCCAGCTTACCCTTCCCCCTCCCTGTGTCCTCAAGTCCATTCTCCACGTCTGCATCTTTATTCCTGTCCTGCCCCTAGGTTCTTCAGAACCTTTTTTTTTTTTAGATTCCATATATATGTGTTTGAAGTTGGTTCTAAAGGGAGAAAAAAGAGTGCCTCTTCACATTCTTTAAGATTAAAAACTCTTGAGCTGTTAGTGTTCCATAATTTTCTGAGAAACATTGTGCAATAAAACAAAATAAATTGACATATAGAGTAATGAATGATGGAAAGAGCACTGTGGAAGCACTAGAGTACTTGGTTTAGTGGTAACTGAGGTTTAGTGTCATCCTTGCCTTTCCCAAGCATTGAGTGTTCAGTCTTAACTCCCATTATGTAAACTGCCCCATTGTTTCTAAAATAAAACCCTTTTATGTATTAGCTAATTTGAATTGGATTTATGTCACTTACATTTAAGCATTTTTCACTTCTACACACAAAACCACAAAAAATTTGGTAATATAGTTCAGAAAGTTAAAACTTTCCCTAGATTTTACTTAAGGATCCCAACTTAAGCAAATCTCTGCTAGACAAAGTGCTTCCATCTTTTCTCTGTGTCTTCACAGTTCTTCATTCAGAAGACATTTATAGTTCAATCATGCTTCTTTAACTTGGTTTATGGTTTGTCACCACCCACCCCTCAACTCTCACCCTTTACTGGAAAAAAATTGTGTTCTATTCATTTCTCTAATTCTCTTTCTTTTATGATTATTATTTAATGTTTGAATGTAGAAGACAGTAGAAAAAATTTAACTTATGTGATACTCTGAAGATTACTGCAGATTTTTGAAAGGTAAATAGAACATTAGAGGTCAAGTAATTTTGTGTCCCAATATATAAATATATATTCTTGAGAGCCCTTGATAGCTGACCACCCACCTCTGTTTAAACATGTTACTGATTCATGAGATAGCTTGTTCTACCAATGGATAACTCAACTGGTGTAAATTGACATACAATGGCAAGGCCAATTTTTAATTTCCATAATCACAGAAAATACTTTTTGAAGTTACTATATTTGTCAGGTAGGGCTGCCATAAAAAAATACCACAGACTAGGTGGCTTAAACAATAAAAATTTATTTTCTCACAGTTTTGGAAGCTGGGAGTCCAAGATCAAGGTCTTGGCAGGGTTGGTTTCTCCTGAGGCCTGTTTCCCTGGCTTGCAGACGGCCTCCTTCATTCTGTGTCCTTGTATGTTTTTTTGCTGGGCATGTACACACCTAGTGTCTTTTTGTCTTCTTAGAAGGACACCAGTCACACTGCATTAGGGCCCCACCCTTATAACCTCATTTAACCTTAATTACCTCCTGAAAGGCCCTATTCTGTCAAACTTGGGGCTAGGACTTCAACATATAAATTTGGTGTGGTACTTATCTTTAGATTTCTTTCTGCTCACATAATCAAGAAGCCATATTGAAATTTTAATTTTAATCAATGATCCTGAAAAACTTCCACTTGGCTTATAAATATTAACTTGGTCTTTTTAATTCAATTACTGGCAGTGAACCATTTCATGCTCTGTATAATTTACAAATATCTTGATTAATAAGAACTAATGACAAAATTATTATTTCCCTTACTACTTGTGTCATATTTCCTTCACTCATCTTTAGGGAGCATGATCCACTTCCTACTAAAAGATACTAATTTTATGAAAAATAAGCAAGGTAAGGTAGGAGAGTAGTTTCTCTGAAGAATCACTACAATTTTATTAACAAAAATCTAGCCAGTGCACAAAGCACAACAGCTTAAATTTCCACTGAAATAATTTTGGTTATAAATTAGAGTGTTTCATATCAAATATGCATATTTCATCTTATTCTGAATGACAGTGACCATATGCAGCTTTTCAACCATGTAAATTGTATTAGATATGAATACACTAGCATAGCCAATTTAATGACATATGGTAAGGATCATATTTCTTTCACTTTTTACTTGAATTTTTATCATAACTAACTTTAATTTCATAATAATCTAAGAGATTATCTGAATATATCAGTAATGATCTCTTGACATTCATTCTATAGTGATTAAGTTGATGCTTTTTGTATATGTATTTTGGAAGTTCTTAGTAGGATGAACATAAGGAATTTAGGGTTAACTATTTTAATTTAATTGATAAGGTGATTATAATGCCTCACTGCTTATAATACTTACCTTGCCCCTCCACATTAGTAGCCACTGCTACTTCTTTATACCTTAGTAAGCAGCAGTAATTTTTACTTGAGTGCTGTCTGTACAAAGACAGAAAATTATGGATAGAATAACTTTTCTCCCCAAATTTACTGAAGACTACCTATTGAACCGTCTAAGAGTCTGAAACAGGCAAAGGGATCAAAACAGTAGTTTAGATAGAAAAGAACAGTCATACAGAAAAAGGGAAATATAAATTGTCTAAATTTTTAAAAATGATATATATTTACTAGATGAAAATTTCAGGAAAGCAGTACCCTTTGTGGTTCATGTGATTCCTTATTGCTGTATAGTATCTTTTTTATAATGACTTTTTACTTTTTATGTAAGAAGAATTTTTTTTTCTTTTTACTATTTAGGTAAAGTTGAATATTATAAATGGGGTTTATAGCAGTATATAGAATGAGACTTTTCTTTTTAAAGTACAGATTAGAAGGTTGGGTATTAAGCCTAATTAAACTATAATACAAAGCTACAGTAATCAAAACAGAATGGTACTGGCACAAAAACAGACACATAGATCAGTGGAACAGAATAGAGAGCCCAGAAATAAACCCACACACATGATCAATTAATCTACAATAAAGAAGGAAAGTATATACAATGGAGAAAAAGACAATCTCTTCAATAAGTGGGGCTGGGAAAACTGGGCAGCTAATTGTAAAAGAATGAAACTCTAACACCATATACAAAAATAAACTCAAAATGGATTTAAAGACCTAAGTGGAAGACCAGAAATCATAAAACTCCTAGAGGAAAATATAGGCAGAATAAACTGTAACAATATTTTTTTGGCTCTGTCCCCAAAAGCAAAGGAAACAAAAGCAAATATAAACAAATGGGACCTAATTAAATTTAAAAGCTTTTGCACAGCAAAGGAAACCATTGATGAAACAAAAAGACAACCTACTGAAAGGGAGAAAAATATTTGCAAATGATATGACTGATAAGATGTTAATATCCAAAATGTATCAACTGCTCATGGAACTCAACATCAAACAAACAAACAACCTGATTAAAAAAGGCACAGAAGACATGAATAGACATTTTTCCAAAGAGGACATGTAGGTGGTCAACAGGCACATAAAAAGATGCTCAACATTAAGGAAGTGCAAATCAAAACCACAATGAGATATCACCTCACACCTGTCAGAATGGTTATCTTCAAAAAGACCACAAAAAACAAATATTGGTGAGGATGTGGAGGCACGATATAGGGGTAGGGGATTAAGAGGTACAAACTATTATGTATAAAATAAACTAAAAGGATCAATTGTACAGCATGGGATATAGCCAATATTTTATAATAACTAAAATTGGAGTAGAACATTTAAAAATTGTGAATTACAATATTGTACCCCTGTAACTTATGGAATATTGTACAACTATACTTCAATTAAAAAAGAAAATAAAAAATAGATAAGCCACAAGGATATACTGTATAGCACCGGAATTACAGCCATTATCTTGTAATAACCCATAAAGGTGTATAATCTGCAAAAATACTGAATCACTAAGTTGTACATCTGAAACTAATATGATATGGTAAATCAACTATATCTCAGTAAATAATGAAATCATGAAAAAATGTACAAAGTTTATGTTACATGATTAATTATAAAACTCATTTTTCATACAAAAATTCTATTAAAATAGGGACAGCCCTCAGCAACATATAATAATTAACACCCTGAGGTATTCTTTAGCAATAAGGAATCTCTGTCCTGTCACAATCTGTTTCATAATCTTGGCAATCTCAACTTCTCAGAGTTAGAGACAGGTTTTGTGAAGGAACTCTCTACTCTTGAGACTGGAAGGAAGACAAGTGGATGAGAATAAAAGGCTTCAGTTCGCTACACCTCTCAGGTACTTACTTCTCTGGAGGAGGTGATGTTCACCTCTGGTCGAGACCATGAGGACTGTGGTGGAGCCAGAAACGTCTTTCTGAGGATTTTACCTCTTAGGTCTCCCTATGAAGAAATTAAAATACCTTCAAACGTGAAAGAAATATGTATATTTTGGGAGATCCTCTAGCTGCTTTAGATCAAATAGAAACATTCCCTGTTACAATAAAGTAGTCAAGAATTTCTTTCCAAATTTTTTAGATATTTTCCAGATGTGTTATCCAATAAGCCCACACTGTACATATTTAACAGTATGACTTTAAGATTTTTGAATAATCTTCATTATATATATATATATATATATATATATATATATATCTCCTGTGGCTTTAAAAAGTCTGGAAATTGTTATAGCAGAGAAAGAGCATTGTTTTGGTTGTTTTATTAAGGGAAGCCTCCAAGCTATTTCTGAAAATTATCTCCACATGTGTAGAGAAACTAGGTTAACTGAAAGAAGGAAAAAATAAAGATTCATAAGAAAATCTTTACTATGGAACTATTACTGTGAAATATACTAACAAAAAAAATCAAACGTAAATTAACTCATCTATCTTTTCTAATATATAGTTATGTTAAGTCCATTTGATCACATAAACCTATTTTTTTTTTCTGAATAGAAATCTAATGCAATATTACATTCAAATATACTTTCCTTTCTGAGAACAAATATCATATATTAACGCATATATGTGGAATCTAGAAAAATGGTACAGATGAACCAGTGTGCAAGGCAGAAACGGAGACACAGATGTAGGGAACAAACGTATGGACACCAAGGGGGGAAAGCTGAGGTGGGGGGGGTGGGATAAATTGGGAGATTGGGATTGACATATATACACTAATATGTATAAAATAGATAACTAACAACAACGCACTGTATAAAAATAAATGAATAAAATAAAATTCAAAAAAATATGCTTTCCTTTCTTGATGATAATTTTTAATAAACATAAAATAGAAATGAATCCATTGTTTGTGTAGTATAAATATTTTTATGTACGTGCTCATGTTATGTGCTGATCAAAGGCCCATCACATTTAAGTACATGTTCTAGAAAAGCAAATTTCCTTTATGTATAAGAAATATGCAGTGAAAGTGTAGAGTCCTAACACAACATTGTTAATCAACTATACACGATATAAAATAAAAATTAAAAAAATATGCATGCCGTATTTTAAAATTAAATGAATAAAGCAAAAATTAAAATGGATATGATGAGTGACTGTTTTTAAGCATGTTTTCTACAAATTTGCAGATATGTAATTTCTATCAGTTTCCCTATTCTTAAGTTTTAAGCTCATTGATGTTCATCCCTAATGTAGACATTTGTTACTCTTGTATGAAAATTCATAGTGACTATTTTTCTATCTTAAATTCCATTTAGATTAAAGAAAATACATTACCTTAAGTGAATTTAAGCACAATATCGATCTATTTTTTTTACTATGTGATAATCTGAACTCATCCTGTGACGTTTACTTTAAAATAAATGGAAGAAAAACTCAGATAAGTAGTTTGCCTTTAAGATACTATGGTATATAACTTCTGAATATGTTTACACCTGATAGCTTAAGAGCATTAGTAAGTGTTGGAAAGCATCTAAAACTTTACATTTAAATATTGTATATATGCATACAATATGTGTGTTATATATATATATAATATGTATACTAATGTCTACTTTTCAATAAAGTCTGCAAAAACAAGACTCGTGAAGAAGAAACAAAAATAAGTTTTTCAAAATATTTTTCATTAATCTTAGTATCATTAAAAAGGTTTTTGTTTGGTAAAGATTTTTTTTTTTTAATAAATTTATTTGTTTATTTTTGGCTGCGTTGGATCTTTGTTGCTGTGCGTGGGCTTTCTCTAGTTGTGGCGAGTGGGGGCTACTCTTCGTTGCGGTGCGCAGGCTTCTCATTGCGGTGGCTTCTCCTGTTGTGGAGCACAGGCTCTAGAGCGCAGCTCAGTAGTTGTGGCTCGCGGGCTTAGTTGCTCCGCGGCATGTGGGATTCTCCCGGACCAGGGCTCGAACCCGCATCCCCTGAATTGGCAGGCGGATTCTTAACCACTGAGCCACCAGGGAAGCCCAAGACTTGTTCTTTCCTAACTTTTTTCTTTGAATTTCCTGGGATGATCTGGACCCTGAAATATGATTCTAAATGGGATTCTAATAATAAAATTAATTTTTATTATCATAAAATAGCAATAGAATATTTATCTAAGTTAACTGATATGTTCAAACTTGTCTTTAAGTACCTACACAAATCCAAGCCAATAATAACTGTTCTAAATAAAATTAGCTTTTCTTAATAAAAAGGCTAGAATTAATGGAAGAGTGAAAAAAGCTTTTGTATTTTTGAAATGCATTATTTATCCTTGGTTCAAACATTGCTTTCTGTAAACAGAATCTCTTGAGAGTCAATAATAGAATGAATAATAGTCATTAGTATCAGCCTGCATTTATATGTGCTGACACATTTTTCATGTCACTGGTAATCTGCTAGTATTTTGCAACACAATGAAAACCTATTTGGTTAGAAAATTACAGAAGCATAGAAAAGTAGATTATCATCTTTCTGGGCAGCCTTTATTTATAAGGCAATTCCCTTAGCAGTATTTCTCATTTGATTAGTTTAATGGAGGAGTAGAAGTATAAATATTTAAGTACATTATGAAAACAAGATGGTAGGTAATTATTGGTAAGGCTTTTATTTTTATGATTAACTTCTCCTAAAAGGGAATCATTAACAGAATAATTTTTGAAGGATACAGAGACTCAGGTTAATAGCATGCGGTACTTTCTGCTCTAACAAGAGAAAGCAAATCAAGAGTGTTGCTGTATAAAGAAAAGATACATTTGAAGTCAGTCAAGCTATCTTCCTTTATTAACCGGGAAACTCTAAGAGGAAGGACACAGTGTCTAGTGTATGAAATAGGAGCGATTTTGAAACACTGTGGAAATCAGAAACACAGGCATTTTCAAAGGAAGAGTAATTAATATTCAAATAACTTGCATAGTTGTAACAAACCAGAACTGTTACTGTACTTGGTATGTATCATCTAATTTGCTCTTCACAATAATCCTATGAACATCTTTGGTCTGTTGGAAGAACTGTGTGAGAAAAGTCTCAGAAAGGTTACAGTTACAAGGAGTTTTCTGAAAGCTAGCCCAGTGTTTTTTTCACTCATGCCAGGAGTAGAACTTCCACACCTTCCACAGAAAGGTGCCAATAGTTTTACTTGGGTACAACTCTAAGAAAAAAAGTTGTAAATGTGAACAGAAGGCAGAATACCTTTTAGTAAATCAGAAGGAACTGGGCTAGGTACCCAGAAATGTCAGGCTTGTTCCCTTAGCCATTTTGGTATATTTTCTACAGACATGGTTCATAGAAACAAAACACTTTTATTGTTTTAAAGATCAGGAAAATGAGATAGCTGTCTTCCTATACCAGTGGAAAAGTACTTTTTAGTCTTTTATTGCATTCTTTTTGCAAAACTCTACAATGTGTTGTATAATTACTCTTTCTTATACAAGTGGGAAAAATAGATAATGTAGATGAAATGTCCAGGCTTTATATTTCATGTAAGTAGTTACAAGTCATCTCAGCAGCTGCAGGATTGGGGGAAAAATAAATAATTGTAACTTTCTGAATTTAGTTTTGACTTTTGTCAAACCTTCAAAAATTCTTTGAAGATCTGGATTTCTCTGATTTTTGAATTGAATATTTCCACTAATAATTGGCTTTATGGGTGTAGCCAAGATGTAGCTCTCGTTTTGTGGAGCAGGCTCACAACACTGAATACAGGAAGAAAAGCTTCTTAAATGAAGGAATGAGACAATAATGGACATTTGATCTGCTAGTACCTAGAGCAAACAATGAACTGACTAAGCTCTTAAGGAACTTCCAACAAAGCTGCATTAGGGGCATTTGTTCCTACTTTAAAGCATACCTATTTAGAGTGGGAGAGAAAAGAGGAAGACATAATTTGTCAGAGAGCAAGCCCAAAGTAAGGTGAAGCTTTGAAACTGCTGGATGGGGAAGACCTTCAAACACAACTAAACATTAATCAAAAAACAATTGAGTATTGATGCATTTCTGTGAGCTTATCTATAAGTCAAACAATGTTACAAAAACTGGAAAAATAAAGATTGTGGGGAAGATGCACAATAGAAACCAAAAATTCTGGCTTTTAATTTTTACTCAAAAGCACTCTTAAAATAAATTCTCAGTAAAAGAGAATTGTCACAAAGCAGCAAAGTCACAGAAATCTAAAACTACTAAATTCTCATTATATACAGTTTAATAAATTTGTAATATTATTAAGTATGGCAAAACACCACATGGCTTGACAAATGGCTTTTGACATTTATTTAAACATTTAAAAATGTGTTCCTAATATAATATGTCAAGGTGACCACTGTTTATTCAAATTGTGCCATGGAACAATATTTCCCATAATTAAATTATATAGCTGATTAGCATTAGCACAGGTGAGAGGTAATAGAGAAATTTTTGTGACCTGGCCATATTTATGATTCATCTTTTATTTTTAATACAAAATTTCCATGTTTTAAAATGTAATTTAGGGTCATCTTTTATTTTGTTGAATAGGTATTTCCATATGTCCCATGTAACAAGATGATCAGAATTCAACAATGATGTAAAATATCATCATTAGAGTAATATGTGAATACGCTGGAATGGAATATACATACAGTATTTTCATATTGCTTTTAAAATGAGTTAAAATGGAACTTTCGTCTCTTTTAATGTTACTGTCACAGTTAAAAGGCAGATATATTTACTTCCATGATAATGCACATATGTAAATATGTGAGAAATGAGTCTAAAATTAAAACAAAAAGCTTTCATGTGCTCTTTCTTCATATGTATTTCACAGTCATTTTTTCTTGCCCCTCTCCTTTCTTACTTTTACATTTCATGTAGTTAAGTCTTCTCGGTGCCTTATTTCTTATTTAAATTTGAGCCACCTGTTCTCATATTTGTGACTTTTTCTTTCAGTTTTTTAAAAGTAATGGTATTACACGATATTTTACATACATACAATACACAAACATATATATGTATGTATTCTTGGGAAACCACCACTCAACCTAAGAACTAGAATATTACCAACATTGCTGAAACTATCTGTGTGCCTCTCTAATTTCATCCTCCATTCTTCTTCCCACATCTAGTCATAAACACTACCCTGTGTTTTTAATAATTATTCACTTTCATTTATTAAAATATAATTTACCATATTTGTATATGACCAAAACATATAGATTGTGTTGTTTTGAATTTATATAAATGGAATCATGTTGTACACATAATTAGAGACAGCTTTTTCACTCAATATCATGCATATAAGATTGACCCATGTCACTATCCATGCGTTTCTGGTTCATTCATTTTCACCAATATGTAACAGTTCACTTTGTGAATAAATTCAATTTTATATTTCTACTTTTTTCACATTGGCTATTTAGTTGTTTTCTGTAGTGGATTGAATAGTGTCTCCTCAAAATTCATGTCCACCTGGAGCCTCAGAATGTGACCTTATTTGCAAATAGGTTTTTGCAGATGTAACTAATTAAGGATCCTGAGAGAAAATTATCCTGGATTAGGGTGGACCCTGACTCCAAGACTATCATCCTTATAAGAGGAGAGGGTTCAGAGACAAGAGAAAAAAAGCCAAGTAAATACAGAGGTAGAGAGTTATGCTGTTATAAACCAAGGAATGCCAGGAGCCTGGAAGATGCAGAGGATTAGAATCTTTGGAGGAACCTGGCCCTGCCCACACCATAATTTCAGACTTCTGACCTCTGGAACTGAGATGGAAGAAATATCTCTTGTTTTAAGCCCTCATCATATCCTCTATGTCTCTTTATCTCTATTTTGTATCACAACTTTTGAGTCTCTGGTCCTCATCCTGGTAGCACCTTCAGGCGTGTCTTAGATATTTCTAATTCTTTCTTCAGAGGTGTTTCATATGTTGGTGAACCCATTCACTGAGCTGTAAATTTCAATAGCTTCACAGATTGTTTATTTTCCTTCCACGCATTTTTATACTATTCCTTTCCTGACAATTTTTCTTATTCTATTCCACTTTTTTTTTTCTTATTCTTATTCCACTTTGAGCTGCAAATCAGAATTAATTTTGCAATAGAAATAACTTTATGAATGACTGTTCATATTCTATGGAGATAGAATAACTATATAAATTATTTGACCTCCATTTACTAACTATAAATGTTTATCACTTTATTAATTGATATATATAATTAATATATATTATTTATAAAAGTGTACCACATAGGTAAATTAAATAACATTTAAAACAAGCCCAAACTTTTAGCAACCTCTAGAAACTTTGTTTTTTTGCTTTGACAACATTACCTCTTTAAATATAAAAGTGGTAATAATAATATTTCCTTCAGCCTATTAATTATTAATAGGTAATAGAATTATTTGGAAATAGCATCATAAGAATTCTGATTCTACTGAAGTTCAGTTCTATTTAGCAAAGTACACATAGAACATACTCTTTTCAACTTGTCAGTACATATTAATGTGCACTTTTGATTTTATGGTGCATAGCAGACATACAACTTTTATCAAAACAGCTATTGTTTTTCAGAGATCTAAAGCATAAGTACTGAGAGGACTATTTGTATCATTGAGGTGAATGCTAAATGGATTTAGATATATTTGTTATTAATATTATTTCTGTTACTAAATATTTTATGTTTGAACTGTTCTCCCAAATGACAAATAGGAAAATATGTATATATAGTTTCGCTTTTTAAAATTTCATCTTGATTGTTGTTATATAGAAGTGGATGACACTAGTGATGGGTTAAAAAGAAAGAACTCCTGTTTCCAAGGTAACCAATCTAAATTAATAGGAGCCATAGAGAGCTTCATGTTCAGAATATAATGTAAAAGGTTCAATCTGCAGTTCAGAAAAGAAAGCCAAAATTCTTATATTTTAAGATTGGTTTGGAAACATTTTTACATTTCAAAAGTTTAGGCCTAGAATTTTAATTTCAATTAGGCAGTAATATTTCTTTCTCAAAACAAAAACTAAAACAAATTTTTTCTGATAAAGTTTCAGATTGAGGCAGAAATGCCACTGGTTTTCCTCAATAATTCCATGATCTACATAACAGAATATGAAATAAGCTATAACAATTCTCCAATGAAATATTCTGATGGAGAACTAACCCTAATCATTGTCCTCAAAGTCCACGTAAACTTCGCTTACTCTCATGCAGGTATTTATTCATTCCTTCATTTATTCTATCTATCCATCTATCCATTCATCCACCTATTACACATGCCTGTCTTCTGTTGTCCTTCTACATTTTAAGAAACACAGGTAGTAAAAAGATGGACCTGAGGTTTGCTCACGTGTGTACTCATTCCAGAGTCTGAACTCTTAGCCTCTATGCTATAATGTCTCACAGAAGAGAGTGCAGAAGAGTGAAAGAAAGAATTTACAGAGAAGGCATGAGTGATCCAGTAGACGTAATTTATTAAAGCATTGTTGCAGAGGAAGGCTTTAAAATTTCTGAGCTAGGTAGTATTAAGACAAAAGTAAAGGAAAGTTCAGATACATGAAAACAGTGGGCAATTAATGAATGCTGTAGATTGAAATTCTAGTAGTTTCCAAGGGTAATGATGGTCAAAACTAAGTTTACAATTGTAGAGTTTACATTTAATAAATTGCTCTGTGTGGGACATCCCTGGCGGTCCAGTGGGTAAGACTCTGTGCTCCCAATGCAGGGGACACAGGTTCAGTCCCTGTTTGGGGAACTAAGACCCCACATGCCACATGGCACAGCCTTAAAAAAAAAAAATTGCTGTGTGTGTGTGTGTGTATGTGCGTAACTCAGAGACTTAGTTAATTTTGCACACAAAAGTTCACTCATATAGTGACGGAAGTGTTTTCACAAAAACCTTTTAATATCAAATATCCAAGTCAGTAAGAGCAAGGAACTGATGAAAATAGAGTGCATTAATTTGGATGGAACACATTGAACACATGTTCGTTGAACTTTTCCATTCGTTTCTGCTACTACCTATTTGTAGGGAATGAGAGTGAGAAGGGATGAATATTAAATAATTAATGCCTTGATCAGGTATAACTAGCTAGATACAGTCCTGTCCTGAAATCCACATGAATGTCACAAAGTGGACCACTTTGGCTGGGTTAATAGGTGATATCAAGAGAAATATTGATAAGAGAAACAAAGTACTTAGAGCCTAAGCCTAAAGAGGACAAGAGAGTTCTTCCTGTGTATTAAACCATGGTCAGCAAAACTTTGGAGACAGGAAAATATTTTTTCCTGTATATCATGTTATGAAGAGTTGAGCTGCTCCCTGAAAGGTTATTGATTTATGAGGAAATAAAAGAAATTTTTAATCTAAAGGCCAAATCCTCCTTAGAGTACTGACAGCAGAATCCATTGTATAAGACTGTCCTAAAATAAGATCCAAAGACTTCTGAATTCTCATGACTGGAGTACATATGAAGCACATTTATACCAAATTTCTCTCTATTGTAAATAGGATTAGGCAGGAAAGAAAAAATCATTATTTTAGTGTCATGGGGGTTTTATTCATCTTTATGTACTTAGAGAGTGATAGGCATAAAATGATTATCTACTAAATTCCTGAGACAGTTAAATAATATTTAGAAATCATCATCTTGTTCAAATCCACATAACTATTCAAGCTATAAATCAATATACTCTGAACTATAAGAGATGCAAAGTAGTTTAAGACTTGATTTTTGCCTTCATGAGAATTAGGAAACCTCGTAAGTGCAGTGCTAAACTACAAATCTTACAATTTATGAAATTTTTATTCAATATTCTCAATTTAAAAAATTCCTGGCCCCTGGCTGATGGATTTCAACTTTGTGGCAAAGTGAGGTAGTTCATTCTATATTTTTAATATTTCTGACTGGCAGAGATTTCTTACTTAGTAAAATTCTGTTAGAATTGGTCAGTTCTTCAAGTTTCCTCTGGCAGTCTTCCTCTAAATATCATCCACTCTTTCATCTGCATTTTAAAGCTTTCTCTTTCTGTTTTTTCTTTATTTTCTACATACAGATATGCCTGAAACTATGGTTAAAGTACATTTCCCTCTAGGAGTTTTTCTGTCTCACGTTTTCATAGCAAAAGTAGGCTAAATAGCTCTATGTTTTCTTAAGAGTATGAATGTGTTTTTACCCACACATGTAAGGTTCTGTGCTAACCACTAAAAGATGTGCAAAGAGAATTAAAAAGAATTTAGAGAAACAAGTTGAATATAAATACATTGATAATTAATAATACAAGGCAGTAAGATGGGTCAACTATATTATAGAAATCTATGTTATATATATTTAGAGGAGATAGACATAAGTTTGCATTAGTGAATCAGAAGGTTTTATGTAAGCTATACAGCTTAAGCAGATTAATCTTAAAGGCAGAGTAGAAATTTAATGGAGAAGAAAGGTACAACAAAACTGTATGTATGTGAGAGGGAAACAATTTGGTAGTGTGGAGCACTACAAGGGTTAGTTCAAGTTGAAAACTTAATAATAATGAAATAGAAGAGAGATTATTTTGGAGATATATGTTATTTTTGAAATCATAAAAATGACTTTTGTATGCCTTACCCAAGTTTGTGGTCAGCTTTCAATTGGCTAGTTATCATATCCTAAACACAAAAGATCAATTTTAAAATAATCATGACAATTCTTATTCCTATTCCATCACATTTCATATTTTTCCCTTTTCTGACACTTACAGAGAACTATACATGTTATTTCTTTCTCCTACTGCATATATTACAGTGGTGAAGTAATTGAAATGAGTTCAGGTAGATACTACATACAATGTATTTCAATTATTAATTAATCAAATTTGATCCTATAATAATACAGAAGAATATTTGACAATGCAAATGTGTGAAGAAGCATAAACATCCAGCTGAAAATTTTGACTTCTAAAAATTTACTTTTAATATTTCTGAAATAATATAATTATGCAATGTAATTAAGATACAGATTTCATTTTAATTTCTGAAATATGTATGCAATGTTATCATGAATATCCTGTAACTATTTTAAAGCTAATTATACCATTTATTATTCATTGATATGTTAATTCTTAATAGACTAGATACTCAAATGGAAAAAACATTTTTTTTTTCTTTTTTTTTGCGGTACGTGGGCCTCTCACTGTTGTGGCCTCTCCCGTTGAGGCCTCTCCCGTTGCGGAGCACAGGCTCCCGATGCGCAGGCTCAGCGGCCATGGCTCACGGGCCTAGCCTCTTCGCGACATATGGGATCTTCCCAGACCGGGGCACAAACCCGTGTCCCCTGCATTGGCAGGTGGACTCTCAACCACTGTGCCACCAGGGAAGCCTCAAATGGAAAAATATTTTTGATAGAAAAGACGTTGTGAAAATTGCCAAAATTCAACATGAACATGGTTGCCTCTAGGGAATAGAGCTTTTGAGGGGTAGGGAAGGGAGATGACCAGTGAGTATCAAGCAAGATATATTTAAAATATGAGGGTTAATAATAATAAATTTTATTAATAAATATATTTTAAATCTATGAATGATGTATGAATCAATTCTACCAAATATTGGTTGATGTTAGGCATTTTATATTATTTTGTTTCATAATAAAATAAATTTTATTTTATAAATAAAATTTTAAATAATTTTTAAAAATAAAAATTTTTATTTTTAAATTTAAAAATAAATTTTGAAAAATTGACAACAATGTGTGCCGACAAGGATGTGAAAATGGAACTCTCATACATTACTGGCAGCAGTGTAAACTCTGAAGAATCATTTAGCTGGTTTCTATAACATTAATTGTACACTTACAATATGATTTAGCAATTCTACTCCTAGGTATTTTAAAAAAGGAAATAACAATGTATGTCCCCACAAAGTCTTGTACAGGAAAGTTCTTAACCTCCTAATTTATAAAAGCCCCAAACTAGAAACAATCCAAATTCCCATTAACAGGTGAATGAAAAAACAAATTATGACACATCCATTCAATGGAATCCTACTCAGCAATAAAAATAAACTACTAACATAGACAAACAGATGAATGAATTTCAAAAAACATTATATTGAGAAAAAGGAGTTCCACTGTATGGAGGTAGGGGAGGAAGGCTCCAATTGATTGTTAGAGGCACAGTCATTCAATTGTGGGAACATTCTGGGTGATGAAAATATTCTACATCCTGTCTTGGTTGGTAGCTACATAGCCTATACAGTTACCAAATCTCACAAAAGTGAAAGAAAGTTCTGTGCATTTAATGTTATATAAATTATACCTCAATTAACGCCTGTAAGAAAAAGCTTCTTTAAAAAAAATTTTTATTGAAATATAGTTGATTTACAATGTTGTGTTAGTTTCTGGTGTATAGCAAAGTGATTAAGTTATATATATATTATATATATATTCTTTTTCATATTATTTTCCATTATGGTTTTTTATAGGATATTGAATATAGGTCCATGTGTGATACAACAGGAATTTGTTGTTTATAAAAAGCTTCTAAATGGAACTTTTTAATCAAGTTTCACACAAAATATAAAATGTTCATTTCTGTATATTTAAATAAATTTTCAGATTAAACATATATCTTAAAATTGCTTGTAGAGCAATTTTTTCTAAAAATGCAAAATGTTAAATATTAAAAAATATCATATTTTGGTTATGATATATGCTTTAAACAAGACCAATAAACTCCAGTATAAAATTAAAAGGAAAATATTGAAATACAGAGCTCTGATTTTAATTTTTCACTTGTCTGTTATATTTGATATGTATAATAGTGAAATTATAACTTTGTTCTATCATTTTCCTCTTTACCAAAAAGTATTTAGTACTTCAGTCTACGATCAAAAAATGTTTGCCATTAAGTGGATTTCATTTACTGGAAATGTCACTACTGCTGAAAATATCAACTTTGATGTAATATAAATAATATTTGAATAAAAATGAATAAATCAAACACATATAGAAATGTGAATAGCTATAGTTGCCCAATTTAGCTGACTTCTAAAAGAAAGTCGTCTTTGGTCAAAAAAAAAAAAAAAATCAGCCCTCTAGGATTGAGATACTAGTGTATCATTTATTATTCATAAAGTAGATCCAAAATAAAAATTGTATTGAATTTTAGCATATAGAAAGTCAGGGAGACTACAGAAAGAGAAGCTTGACTTTCCAAGTAGGGGATTAAGACATAGAAGGATCCTAGGTGACCCTTGACTGATCTTTGGTCAAACATGATATTTATAAAATTTATGATTACTTCTTCTAACATGGAAAATAAATGGAATTAGCAAATTAAATCTGCTGCCTTTTGTTCTTATGTAAATCAAATTAAGATCCTTTCAAAGTACATAAATTGTATATACTGCAATGAGAAAATGAACATCATGTTTGCCATATTCCTCTGAGAAATCTTTTGATTTAAAAAATTGAGCTTACTTTCAGTTTCTCTTTCTCTTAATAAAAGAAGTGTCTCTTGAAATGTCTCAATGAAATAATAAAGATTTAATTGGATTTTACTACAGATCACCATTTTTTTCCCACAGAAGATAAATGCAGTCACAACACTTATCTCCCACAAAGTCATAAAGCTTGGCAGTAATTGTTCATCAAATCTCCTTCTATTTTACAGTCATCCTTCCCCCAGGAGAACAAGTTAGTCATGCAGTATCAGTAAGCCTTGGGCTTTCAATGGTGACTGTTAATAATAGTACTCAACGGTGCTTAGTTTGTGTTTGGTAATAAGCCCCTTACAAATATTAACTAATTTATTTTTCCAACGTTTCTAGGTGTAAACTATTATTATCACAGATGTTGCATGACCTACCCAAGGTCATCTGGTTAGTAAGTGATGGATCCAGGCTGATGGCTTCCAGGCTTCACATTCAGTCTCTATACCTACTCCACTGTGTGGTAGAAGGAAAGCAGTGCATGTAATAAGTGAATGTGACTGGACATTAACTTGATAAAGAGTTATGGAATAATAAAATAATTTTCACTAAACACTGTTCTTACTGTTGTATACATTTAATCTCACGGTTTTAAAATATAATCAGGTAGGTTTGACCCAGAGCAGGAGTCATCACTGATTCAGATAAAGTTCTAAAATATACCCCCTGTTGTTTCAAATGCTCTCTCACTTTTTTACTATTTCTCTGGACACCCCATTATTGGGCTCACTTTCCCTCGCTCCATGCTATCCATTCTTGCTATTTGGGGTCCCTCGTGGTTGAACGTGGTTAAGAAAGTTTTTACTTTTCTAGCATTGATGTTGATACTTATTTATGTTCAAGTTTTGAAGAACTTCCTTCAAGAAGCAGTCCTGGGCTTCCCTGGTGGCGCAGTGGTTGAGAGTCTGCCTGCCGATGCAGGGGACGCGGGTTCGTGCCCCAGTCCGAGAAGATCCCACATGCCACGGAGCAGCTGGGCCCGTGAGCCATGGCCGCTGAGCCTGCGCGTCCGGAGCCTGTGCTCCGCAACGGGAGAGGCCACAACAGTGAGAGGCCTGCGTACCGCAAAAAAAAAAAAAAAAAAAAAGAAGCAGTCCTCTAGTTTATAAGCACCCAGAGGAAAAGTGCTATCATCTGGTTTTGAATGTTTTCTCTAGCACCTAGCATAGTACTTAGTACATAATAGGTCCTCAATAAATGATGTAATATGAATCTAGATATGACTGTATGAATCAATTAGTTATATAGTGTGCTCAGCTTAGACTGAATGTTTTAATCATAGTAACTGACTGATATCAATTAGCTGATTTTTTGTCATCTTAAAAATCAATGAACTATTTCCTTAAGAAATATTTGTTTGCAATCATACTCATCTGTCAATTTTCTGCTATTCCACATGTCATGAAAAAATTTCCCAGAACTTACTCCCACTGTATTGATAAACTAATAACTAGGAAAACTGGGAATAAGGTTCATATTTAGAAATCATTTCATGCATTTTTTGTTAAAAACAGATTTATTGAGATATGCTTGATTATAATAAACTATGAATATTTAAAATGTACAGTCTGATAAATATTTATACATGCACACTTCATGAAAGGACTCCCACAATAAAGATTGTGCAAGGTTTTTTGACAGTTTATAAAAATGTTAATGGATACCTGTCACAATTCTGTATCCCACTGGACAGCACCGCTAAATATTCTACAGTTAGGCCGTGTACATGGACTCCTCCTCTTCCTTACCTGCATTAAAGTCATTTCCTATCTCTGACAAATGTGTGTGTGTGTGTGTGTGTGTGTGTGTGTGTGTGTGTATAAAATATTAAAAGGGGAGTAAGGCTAAATAGCACATACATCTATACCATACTTCAGAAGTTTGGTCAAGCATAAATTTTTCCTTTAAAATTGTTGTTAAATTTTAACCTAATAATATCACATTGGTTTGTAATCTATATTAACTAATTTAATTATTTAATTTTTTATCTGCTTGGCTGATATATGTAGAACCTCTAATGCTGGTAGTTTTTTTTGTCCATTTTGGAATGTTTTAAAGTTTGGGTTTCAGAAAGAAATTCTCTCTCTTCACTGAGGGCCAATTAGGACACAATTTAACACCTCTTTTATTCAAAAGTAAAACATTTCAGAAAACTTTCTTCAAAAAATGATAGGTATATGCCATCATATGCTGGCCCTTTCTGTACATTAAATCATTAGATGCAAAAAACCTCCACGGCACAATGAAAACAAGAGAAAATAATCACAGCATTTAACTAATTTCTATGCAACTTAAACAACTTTATTAGAACAATTTTCTTGATCTGTATGTCAAAAATAGTAAATAAAAGAATAATGAGTGTACTTTAAAAGATAGAGTATGGAATTTAACATGTATCTTTTATCTATTACTCCAATAACAAATTTTAATGTATTAGCTATTCCCTGAAGGGGAGATAAATTTAATGTGATTAAATTATAATGGGTAAAACTTTAAAAATATATTTTAAGCAGAAGCTGACTCTCCATAGAAAATTTCCAAATGCATTCGATGTAGCTATAATACAAAAAACATTCTACTTATGTATCTGTGTCCTGGCTTAAACTGCTTTTCACCTATCTTCTTTGCTGGCCTCCCTATTGTTATTGCCAACACAGAAAAATAAAACAGGAGTTTTAGTTTTGATGATTCTTCTGTTTCTTATTCTCAGCATATTATTCTAATCCTTTCTTTGTAATTTTATTATTATTTTCTGAGGCCAATTGTGATAGAAGACATAGCATTTTGGATTCAGGTAGGGAAAAGATTAATGGGAACAGAGAGAAAGCTTTCATGTGTATAATCTGAGAGAATGGGATTATGGGAAGAGGAAACAAAGACAGGGCAACTAAATGTGATTGTGACAGTCATATTTAAAATCATCCTGATTACTACAGTGTATTTGAACCAGAGCAAAGATTTGTATTTGTTCAACGTATTTATCAGAAATAGCTTTGAGGAAGTTTGTTTATCCAAGCTAGCATCTAAAAGTTTTGCTTCATTTAAATAGATTAGGATAATAAAAAAGAATTAAATTTAAGAGAGAAATTACACAGGGCTTTTAGAGAGTTGTATTTGAGCATAAACTGTGTATGAATTAAATAAGTAAGGGTCTTACTTTTAATATGGGAAGGACTCCAGAGGGTTTCTCTAGGTGTATGATGTCAAGCAACTCTGAACTAAACTAATTAGATGAAAATATTTTTCAAATGAATACTTTTACACCTTTATATGTAAATCAATTTTATTCTTACTGTATGAGTATGCCCTGCATTCATTACAGGTTACCTAAACCAAGATGAAACTGGAAAACATGTAGTTAGCTATGAATATGATAGAAGGGATTTACAAGGAGTTTAAATGAATGTGGGTTACTAATAAAGAGAAGTGATGCGGTTGTTTGATATTATGCTAACAACTGCAGCAAAAATGATAACAGAAATAAAAATACTAATTAATATTTATGAATTACTATGTGCCAAAAATTTCCTGTTTCATGTGCATTAACTCTTGTTTTTTCCAGTTTTATTGCGATATAACTAACATATAAAAATGTGTGTTTAAAGTGTACAACATAATTTCACATATGTATATATTGTGAAATGATTACCACAATAAGTTTAGTTAACATCCATCACCTCACATAGTTACAAATTGTGTGTGTGTAACGAGAATTTTTAAGATCTACTCTCTAAGCTTTCAAATATACATTATTGTAAACAGTAATCACCATATTGTACATTACATTCACAGAAATTATTCATCGTATAACTGGAAGTTCACACCTTTTACCACCTTTAGCCATTTTCCCCACTTCCTACCCCCACCTCTGGCAACTACCAATTTTTTCTGTTTCTATGAGGGTTTTTTTTTTTTTAAGAATTCCTATAGAAGTGAGATCTTACAGTATTTGTCTTTCTCTGTCTGATGTACTTCCTTTGCATAATGCCCTCAAGGTACATCCATATTATCACAATGGCAGGCTTTTCTTCTTCTTTTTAATGTAATATTCCATTGTACATATATATCTATACATTTTCTTTATCCATTCTTCTGTTGATGGACATTTAGTTTGTTTCTATGTCTTGGCTACTGTAAAAAATGCTGCAATGGACCTAGGAGTGCAAATATTTCTTCCACATAGTGATTTTGTTTCCTTTGGATGTATACCCAGCAGTAGAATTGCAAGATCATAGGGTAGGTACGTTTTAAAGTTTTTGAGGAATATTTATATTGTTTTCTGTAGTGGCTGCACCAATTTACATTCCCACCAACAGTGCACAGGGGTTCCCCTTTCTACATCCTTGCCAATACTTGTTATTTCTTGTCTTTTTGATAACAGCCATTCTAACAGGTGTGAGGTGATAGTTCATTGTGGTTTTAGTTTTCATTTCCCTGATGATTAGTGATGTTGAGCATCTTTCCACCTACTTGTAGGCCATCTGTGTGTTTTCTTTGGAAAAATGTCTGTTCAGCTCCCCTGCCCATTTTTTCATAATTTTTTTTTTTACTTTTGGGATGTATGAGTTCTTTATATTTTTGCATATTAACATTGATCAGATATATGATTTGCAACTATTTTCTCCCATTCTGTAGCTTGCCTTTGCATTTTGTTGATGGTTTCCATTGCTGTGTGAAACTCTTTTGCTTGATGTAGTCCCACTTATTTATTTTTGCTTTTGTTGCCTTGCTTTTGGTGTCAAATCCCCAAAATATATATACATTTTTTCAAAACCAGTTTCAAGGAGCTTACCCCCATATGTTTTCTTCTAGGAGTTTTATTGTTTCAGGTCTTACTGTCAAGTCTTTAATCCTTTTTGAGTCAGTTTTTGTGTATGATGTAAGATACGGGTCCAGTTTCCTTCTTTTGAATGTAACTGTCCAGTTTTCTCAACATAGTATTATTCAACATGGTATTCAAGTATTCAACATAGTATTGAAGATACTATCCTTTTCCCATTGTTCATTCTTAGCTACTTTAGAGGATACAGCTCTCTTTTTAATCCTCACAATAATCTAAAACATAGTGTTACTTTCACCCCCATATTAAAGATGAAGAAACAGAGGTAGAGATGTTAATTAACTTGCTTAAGATCTTAACAATGGTTAGGAAATAATGGAGCAAGGTTTAAGCCCAAGAAGTCTGGCACCAGAGTCTCACTCTTAATAACTATAATACCTCAGTCCCCATTCCTTAGATCTATAATTTCTTTATGAAGTTTTCTTGCTTTTTTTTTATTAGGCAGACTTTTCTGCTGTCTTGTTTTCTTTTATGAACAAATACTCCTTTCTCTTCCTCATATTCATGAAAGTCACAAAACCATACGGCTTTCAACATACTTTGTGGTAGTGTCTTCCAATGCAAGCTGTCACCTTCTCTCTATGATTAAATCCATCCCACCACTTCAGACTTGTACCTCAATACTTTCCTCTAAACATATGACACTCTAGTGTTTGGAACATTCTGGACTACTTTGTGTTCCAAACAGTGGGCAAATGTGACTACCCACTACTCAAAACCTGTGTTCATAATATTCTTCCAATCTATCATGTGTTTCATTTCTCTTTTACAAAACATAACTTACTACTTAGCACAAATGCCATTCCCTCTGAATATTATTTTTTCTAAATAACTGTGTCAGATTTAGTTGTTTCTTTTCCTATTCCAGCCTATCATCTTGTCTATACCCTTATGATTGCACTTGTTTTATTTTCCTTTTATCACAATTTGATTTTTAAATCTCTAAGTCCATAAGGAATCAAATATCTTTGGAGTGTTAACTTTTTAGCCATCGAACAAATTTAACATAACTAATGACAAAATTGTACACTCACTCAGGCATAAGGTTGATTTTTGCATCACTGCTTATAATGGCAAAATTTGTAAAGTGTCCAGTCATCAAAAGGGGAATGGTTAATTTGATTAGTCTATAGTCATACTCTAGAATAATATCAGTTTTTAAATATAATGAATTAAATTTATGCATAGTGAAAACAGAAAATCCTACAACACTTCTTATTAAAAAGAAATAAAACTAATAAAAGACAAGCACTCTGATCTGATTTTCCTGGTTTTTAAGACAAGACTAAAACAAAGAAATAACGTTTGTGTATATCTGGTATGCTAAACAAAATAAAACCTCTGAAAGATGATCACACGTTAATCCCTAGAATTTGCGGCTATGCTATTACCTTGCATAGCAAAAGAGAATTAAGGTTGCAGATGCAATTAAGGTTGCTCATCAGCTGAGTCTGAGATGGAGAGAGTATGCTGGATTATCTAGGTGGGTCCAGTCTAATCATTTGACTCCTTAAAATCGTTAAAAGAAGAAACATCTTCATTTGGTTCTCTGAATACCAGACAGTAGTGTGAGAAAAACTAGATGCTCCAATGCCAGCTTTGAAGATGAAAGAAGGTGGCTACAACAGGGAATGCGGGCAGCTTCTAAAAAGTGGAAAAGGCAAGAAAAAGATTCTCCCCTAGAGCCTCCAGAAAGGTAAGCAGCCCTGCTGATATCTTGATTTTCTCTCAGTGGAACCCATGTCAGAATTCTGACATAGAGAACTGTAAAATATTACATCTGTGTTCCTTAAACCACTAAGATTATGGTAATTTGTTATAGCAGCAAAAGAAAACTAATATGCCTGGAAATAGAACATTGCCTGGAAGTACATACCAAACAGTTAATTGTTCTCCATGGGAAAAGCGTTAACAGAGGAAGCTGTCACTTATTTATTATTTACATAATAAAGAGGAAAATAAATCAGAATAATAACAGAAAATATTAAAATATGATATTAAAAGAGCAAATAAGGTCACTAAAACAATTTGGCTAATGTGCAGTTAAAAATGGGGGAATGATGCAATGTTGTGTTAGTTCATACAAGATTTTTCCTTACAGCTTAGTATTTATTTTGTGCCACTGAAAGAGCTGCTGAATGCAGCAGTCCTTGGTGTTTTTCCTTTTGTCTGATAAGACCATCTAATTTTGCTTGAGAGTGCTCATTGCATGGTGCTTCCAGATTTTGTGCATTAGTGAATTCTTTCCCCATCTAATGATTTAGGATATGTGTATTTATTTTTCTTATTCTAGTGATTACCTTAAACATACTGAAGAAACCTATATTTTTGAATTCATCAACTTCCTTATCAGCTCTTTTTATCACATAAACCTTGAGAAAATTAAAATTAATCCCTTCCTCTCACACACGCACCCAAGCTGAATTCAAATTCTTGCTGGCAATTTCAGGATCTCAGGGAGGTCACAGCCTGGTCTTTTTGATCCTCACAACTATTCTGGCTGCTCTCCAAACACTGGGCACATTTTTGTTTGCACCTCATGCCATTTGAGTCCACAAACTCTCTCAGGCATTCACCTGTTTTTCTTTTCAATCTTTCAAATGAAAAAGACATATCCTAGCTCTTTTTTTTTCCTGGAAAATTATTGTAAGATGGAAACAAAATTTGAAAACAAAACAAAATTAAAAAAAAATAAACCCACAAAACAAGCAGTATATTCTATATAACCATTATATACTGAATGTTGACTCTTCTTCCATTTCTGGAGTTTGATTGCCTCCATATAATGTAAAGACCACAGAGGTAAGGGTCTTGTTTCCTTATTCCCATTGACTCTCACCCACACACAAGTCAAAATACTGTCCCTGAAATTGAGTGTTTATCTGGAGGTTATTTTTTTGTTTTTTTTTAAACGGAAGAAAGAAAATTAAGAGATCACAAGTTAAAAGTCTATAAAGCACCCTCACTGGAATGGGTTTCTTTAAACTCCTTGTTCAAAATGTCAACAAATTTAAGTGTTTATTCTTTATTGATCACACTGAAACATACTGCATCCTTTGAATCTGCAGAACAAGATCTTTATTTCAGGAACATTTAATTCTAACATGATACTGTTTAATTATAAAACATCACGTTGACTTTTTGTCTAGTACTATATATATATATATTCTTTTTAGTTTATTAATTATTCTTAATGCACTTCTCCTAAGACTGCAAGTCATCTAAAAAGGATATTGGTGTCTTCCTTCCACTATTACCTATCTCCTTTTAATGTTTCCTTTAGAAATGATTTATGAGACTTATAGTTTTAATATAGTAGAATATAAATATCTTTATCCTTTTCATGTCCTCTTATAATCTCCTCTTGAATGCGGGTTAAGAGTTGTGACTTGCTTCTAACCAAGAGAATATGGTCTAGGTGATAGGATGCCAGTCTTATGATTATGTTGTATAAGACTGGTTAGACTCTGGCATCATGCAATTTTCTAATATTGCAAATATGATGGGGAAAACTGGCATCTCATTGTTGCCTTAAATATTATTTCTCCTATTCCTAATGATTTGAGAATTTCTTCATATACTTACTATCATTCAGATTTCCATTTGTGAGTGTTACTTATCCATGCAGTATTCTTTATCTGTATTTCTATTGTGTTTCTGAGTGATTTACATGAGTTTCTTGATTCATCTTTCTCTTAGTTTTTGTTGTATATACTAAAAATAGCATTTTACAAGTTGTTAATGGTCTCTTGACTTTATGTAGGTACTCTGTATAGAAATCCATAATTTTGATGAAATCAAATGAATATGTGTTTGCTTATTAATTTATTATTTTATTTATTTAAACTTGTGCTAGGGCCCTATTTGAAATTTTTCACACTACTAGGCCAAATATATTCTAAATAATTACATAGTAAATACTAATTACTAAATATGTTTAACTTTCACATTTAGATCTTTAATACATCTGAATTACACATCTACGTATATTATAAAATTTTATATTGAAATTCAATTTTTATTTTCTCTATATAAGAGTTTTCTCTAACACCAGCTACAAAATCTTACTTTGCGTATCTATTTAAAATCAAATATTCAAAAACACATTTCTTGGTCTCTGAGTTATCAATTTATTTCACTGGTCATTTTTTTTTTCATTCCTTGTTTGCTTCTATTACTATGGCTTCATCATACCTTTTCAAAACTGGTAGCACATAACACTTCCCTCATTTTTTTTTTTTCTTTCTGAAAAAAAAAGTGACAGCCTTTAATAGATCTTTATTATTCCAGTGAAATTTGAAAATAATCTTGTTAGTTCTGGTTATCTTAGTAAAGATTTATTTTTAAAAACAGATTCAAGTTTGGTCATAGCCATGTATAACTTTCCATGTTTTATGTTTTTCTCATATCAATATTAATATGTGGTTGTATGATTAGATATGAGATGGTATTTTATTATAGAATTTATTTGACTTTATTTATGAATTATAATTTACTAGCAACAATTTTTGATACTATTTTAAGCAAATATCTTGTGGCTACTTTTCTCTGTTATCTTAGCCATCAATTTATTCACTTGTTTTATTGCTTCCCAGATTTCACATGCACACATAAAAATATTGTGAAAATACTGACAGAGACTGGTTTAGGGCTTACTTGCAGGAGCTTTAAGTGTTTTAATGATCCTAGAATGGTTTGGATATTAAGTGTTTAAATTAAATTTATTATAACCTATAGATTAAAATCCATACCCTTACATGGTTTTGGCCTAGGTATTTTTATCAGGTTGCTCAATGTTGTCAGTAATGAGCATTCTATGATTGTTGATACACATTGTTTTATTGCTAAGCTTCATTTCTAGACAGTATCCATATTAGGAAGTTATTGAAGTGTACAGAAAAAGGCAGACAGCAACCTAGTTCCTAAGCATACCTTCCAGTCTTTGAAGAGGTCTGCTCTAGTTCTTCCATGGCTAGTCTACCCCTCAGCCTTTAAACTGGACCTGTTAGTAAGGTACATCAGAACTTCTTCCACCTATTTCCTATACCTTTTATTGCATTATAAAATACACACTGTATATTGTTCTGTACTAAATTCTCGGAGCCCCTGTGAATTGTACAAGTGCCATTGTTATTTATCAGTTATTGTTCAGCTTGTGATGTGAAATTGTGGCTTTCTCCTGTCTTCAAAGTATATGAAATACTCTAATGAGCTGTGCCCTTACACTTCCATCTTTCTTGGAAGTCAACAATCAAGTACTTATTTTGGCATTGCTGTGGATGGTTTCTTCCTCTAGAAGTATCTGCAGAAAAAGCCTTGTTTACCTTACCACATAGTAGAAACTGCCTGTGCATTGCTTTGCAGCTCTATGACTCTCTTTAATAAAAGTGCTCTTTGTCTTCTGTGATCTCTAATGAAATCCATTTTTTTCCTAAATATGAATAAAGTTATTTTAAGTGACTCTTGTAGAAAGAGTCAATTTCTCACTGGGATCTGGACTAAAACCCAATCCTCCAATTTTATACAACCATTAAAAATCTATATAATTATATTTCTGCTCAAAGAAGATAATGCATGATTCTTGTCTAAATGAAGTGGAATTCTCTTTAATACTGCATGGATGTCTTATATGGTAATTACATGTATTGCATATGACAATTACAACATGACTATACAGATAGAGACATTTCTAATAAATATGAAAAGCTTAGAGTAGCATGACAATATTTATAAGACAAATGTATACATGTTTACTGTTAGTAAAAGACTGTAATGACTATTTTTTATTTACTACATCAGTATAATTTCAGGAAACCATAAATAAATAAATAAAGTTAATAATATAAACATTAAAATAGAGTGCATGTTAGAGCATAACACTAATAGATTGCACGAGTTGTATATTTATCTGCTATGTTCAATTATAAATCTTTTATAGAAGTTTGCTCATTTAACTCTTAGTAGGTACCGTTGATACCTGCATTTTACAAATGAAGTAGCTGAGGCATTGAGAAGGAAATAGTTTGCCTGACACCATACATCTAGTAAGTGTGGGAGTAATACTGGGATGCAGAGGATTTAACTCCAGTGCTCACATTTTTAATCGTCACGTAACAGGTTCATTCACCATAAGGTGATTACCTTCAGGGTGTTTGGAATTTGGAGGCAAACTAAAATCATGATTCTTTTACACAAAGTGTTAAATGATTTATGTTTCCATAGATGTGGAAGATAAGCTTGTGTCACAACAAAAATGCAGGTCACAGCACTATCATTCCTTTGTCCCTGCTTATTTCTTGCTTTTCAGTGTTTCAACATTCAATGTCTCACATGATAGATACTTCCATTCTATCATGTGTATTCCAATTATCCTGTAGCTGGTCAGTGAAATAAAACTAATTTGCGAATACTCCACCTAATTAGCCATTTTTGTCCTGATGCATATACAGCAAGTGATGTTGCCATTGATTCTAAACTATAAATTTGGAAACCTGTGATTATCTCCCAAGCGTTTATATATATTTAATACATATGTAAAGGAACTCTCAGTAAACCATGTAATGTTGAGCTTATTTATCTCCCTGATGTACAAAGGGCTGCTCTAGTTATGAGAATCCCTAGGATGTTTGACTTGCCCCACTCCACTCACAGCCCCACACCAGTAATTCTTCTGCTCACTAGAAATCTCTCCTAAATATTTTCAAGAGTTCTTAAAAGTATTCACAGGCATCAAAGGTATAAGAAGTCTGCTTCAGCTAGACATATTGTTATTTATCTAACTGTTAGGAAATAAAGGAAAGTAAACAACAAGGCTGCATTTTAGCTATAGGATCTCTCCTTGTCTTGCAGCTAAGCCATACTGTAGCACATTGTTATTTGAACAAGGAGGAGAGACAAGAGATCCATATCTGTTTCTAAATTAAATTAGCAATATTGGATAATATTTTTAAAGCCTATTTTCCTATTAATTCGTTTAGAAAATTCTGATTCAACAGGACAATGATAGATCCATGGACCATACATGCTTCCAAGATATATTTTACCTGCTGCTCTGTATTCAAATCACTGAATCCATTATCCTCTTTTGTAGACAGAGGATCAGCTGACTTTTAATCTCAAATTTATTTCCCAGGCTAAGAAAGCCAATCAAATATTTCTTTGTTAAATAGCTATAGTCAAATGATTATGTTCTTATACTGTGAAATGGGTTATTTTCTTCTTTATTTTCTCCGTTTATTGATGCCAGGAAATACCTTTGGCTAGGCATCTTCATTTATTCAAGTTACCTTCAGTTTACTATACTCAGAATTACCTGTCTTAAAAATACTGATTTTCTAGAACACTGGGCTTGAAAAATAAGGCTATACTAAATAAATCTATGATTCTGTGAGTTGGAGAATGGAATTAGTTAAATTTGCCAAGAACATTTTTTTTTTTTAATTTATGTACTAGTGGTCAGAAAAAATACTTTCTCTATAAAATAACAAGATCACTACCTTAGTTTTACTGTTCAGACCTTTCCAGTTGTGTCAGGGTAATTTTGGCTAATGAACCTAGTATGGGAAAGGCAATCTTTGACTTCCTACTGAGCTACATTTTGCAAACTTTTTAAAGAAAAAAAAAAGGATAAATTATGAATGTTTTTTTCCCCAGCTCATAGTAGAGGGTCAAGCACATAGCAAGTACATGCTTTAAAAAGACTGAATGACTGACTAGCTAAATCAATGCATGAGGTGATTTTCCAGTCACTACAAGGAGGTTATCTGTTGTGAAAAGGAAATTGCACTCTGAAAAAAGTAAAGCTGCTAGGATAAAGCTCTCAGACATGGAATGACTGTTTTTTAAAGAAAAATAATGGCTCATTTACATGAAATATTTATTTCCTAGAAGAGATTGTGTAATTTGCAACCATGTCACATCTACCTTTTAGATGCTTGAGTAATTTGTGCCGACTAGGTTTGTTATCGAGTGGTACTTGTGTATCAAGTTACTGGTTGCCCAAAATGATAAAAAGCATTAACACATAACTGAATGCTATATCAGAGTTTAATATTCACAACTGCAATCAATCTATTCTGAAAAGTCTAAGATAATTGTAAATGGACAGTAATAGTTCTTAAGAAAACACAATCAAATGTTCATTCATATATTATTGCTGGAGGTTCAGTAATAAAAGTTTTTTTCATATTCTTAAGAAGTCCTTTGATCATAATTAACCTCTGACACTGCCTTCTTGCCCCCTTCAGTACGGTATCAAAGATACTTTGCCATATGGCCCCAATCTACACATCAATTATCATCTTCCAGTGCTCATCCCTCTTCTCAATCTCACCTCTCAGTATATACAAACATATAATATATCCTGGCATGTGAAAACCCTCACCACCTCCTGAATATACCTGTTGTTTTTATGCCTTTGTTTAGCATATTCTCCTTTTAAAAGCTGTAACTATCCACCTCTACTTGTTAAAAGACAATTCACCTTCACAAACCATCTCAGACACCACTGGTAGCCTTAATAAATCTGATGTTTTATTGAATCCAATTTTCTTCTTTATTTGACAACATATTTTAAAATGGAACTGTTATGTAACTACTCATATTTTATTCACAATATATGATTTAAATGCCTTTATATTAAACAACTCTTCATACCTCAATGGCATAAAATCTTCATATTTAATCCCCCAGCATTTAATACAGTACTTGTATAAAGTAGGTTTTAAATATAAAACTGTGAATGAGTTTGAGAATCAAATAAAGTTAAATAAGGGACTGATTTTCTAAAAGAAAGAAAATAAGAATATGTCATGAAATATAAAAATGTCAATTAATATTCTATGGTTACTTAATCTCTTCAAATACAGAGCTATTTTAAACTGTGCAAAAATACCAAGACAGCAATCATGAAAAATGTGTTCCAATCTTTGGTCTACCAATAAGTAGCTATTTTCTCCAGGTCATTTGCCTCAATATTCAAATAAGAGATTACACTTGATGTCTCTGTTGTTCCTTTCATCACTCATATTTATGTGTCTGATTTGGGCTCTCTTTAAGACAAGTGAGAGATTCATTCAGCTTTCCTAGGTATTCCACATTGAATAATATTTCATTTATTATTCCTACATAGTGGATTACCCCAAAACTTAGACACTTTAAACAATTTTTATTTTACCCGATTTTATGGGTCAAAGATTCAGAAAGTGCTGGATTAGGCAATTCTCACTTGGGTCTCATGAGGCTAAGTCAGATGCTGCTTGGAGCTGTACTCACTTGAAGGCTCAGCTTGGTTGGCCATCCAATATGCTCCCTCAAATGCCCATCTGTCAGTTGGGAGTTAAGTAGCTCTGTTAACCCAAGTACCTAAGTATGATCTCTCTAGCATGAGAGTCTCAGAGTAGTAGAATTTCTGATATGCCAACTGAATATCTCCAAAGCAAGTAACCCATCTGATAAGGCAAAAGCTGCCTCACCTATTATGGGATAGACTTGGATGTCTTGCAGCTTCATGTCTGCCATATTCTTTAGGTGACAAGCAAGTCACATGCTTGCCCAGATTCAAGGGAAGGAAATTCGCCTCAAGGTCTTCATGGGGAAGTTTTCTAAAGAGCACATGGGATGGAAATATCATTACAGTCCTTTTTTTGAAAATAAATTTGGTCACAGTTGGTAACTATTGAATTTGAATGTTATTAAACTAAAAATAAAATACTAAACTTAAAATTTGTCAATTTTTCACTTATCAAAATATAGTATGGAAAATTTTAGTGACGACTCCCATCACTAAGGAAAAAAAAATATTTCTAAGACATAATATATGTCTCTGACAAGTTCCCAAGCACTGACCATACTTTAATAATAAATACCAAATGATGTGAGTCGAATGATTTTTACCTTGAAGAGCAAGAGAAAGGCATATGCCAAAATATTTAAAGTTGTTAATCATAAATCACTTGATGTAAGGAGGGGAGTGATAAAGTGCCACACAGTTTATCTCACTTATTAGTTTTGATCCAAGTTACTATATTGAAAAGAGGATAATAACTTATTTTGGGAAGAGACTGAATATTTCTCAGGGAGAAAAATGTCAACATAGTTACTCTTCTTATTATCACAAAACTCATATACTGATTAAAAAGAATAATTATTATATAAATCAACCTCATTTCCTCATTATTTTAGCCAGTATTATATATTTTTCAGTATTATTCCAAAGTACATTGTACTCATTTCTCCATTTTACTCTAATGTAATTTAGTCACTTCCTATTTTAAAGATTTACTTAGTAAAATGTATATACAAATAATTGCACATATTTAATGTATACATTTTGACGATTTGGGGCATATTCATATACCCATGATACCATTACTACAACCATGGGACTAAACATATACATTACCTCGAAAACTTTTGTTACATCAAATCATCATGTTTGCTGTGGGGTTAATATCCCAAATATATAAGAATCTCCTATAGCTCAGTAGCAAAAAAGCAAATAACTGATTAAAACATTGTCTTTTCAGAAGAGATTCTAAAACATTTTATTGAAATTATTCACAAAAATTTTGAATGTTGACTAGATTTTCCCTTTTTTCTCTTATTTTTAAACCTCTTTATTCTCTCAGAATTATCAGTGATCTGAAATTATTGGTCATTGACCCAATTACATATATTAATTTATACTTTTTATAGTAAACCCAAACTGAAAACAACACAACTGTCAAAAACTGTCGAAACTCATTGAACTGTTTACATTAAATGCATTAATTTTATTGTATCTAAATTGTATTCCAGTAACGTTCAGTTTTAAAATCCTCTCTATGTCTTAATGGAAGTACTATCACCATCAAGGTAAGTAGATTTATTACATTAGAATTAAATATATAAAGATTAATAAATAGTAGTAAGAGTGAGGAATGGTGGAGTAGTAAAAATTTGAGAAACTAATTATAGAATAAGTGAGATAATCATGTTCTCTTGAATTCATAAATAGGATACAAAATATTTTTTAAAATATCTAAATACTCTTACATCTACTTACCATAAAGTAACCAACACTGATATTTTTAGTGACCTTATTTTTTATACAATTTCATACATATATAATTTTGCATAAATATTACTCTATTGTAATACTATTTTAAAATCATGGGTACATTTGTTTCTTTATATGTAATTTTTTTACTTCCTTTCCTTTTCACCTACCAATAAACTAACATTAAGTGTCTGATGTGTGTTTTTACATAATTTGTTCAGATTTGTACAAACGTACACACATATACAAATTGATTCTGTGGTTGGTTATTAAGTTTAAAAAATTAGATTACATTACAAACATGTTTCTGCATCTTGCTTTTATCATTAATATTATGTTTGGAAAATCTTCTAAGTCAGTTGATATATGTTAAATTCATTCATTTCTTTAGCTACAGACTATCATATGGAATGGAATGACAACATATAATCATTCCCCTATGATGAGCATTTTATACAGTCAAAGATTTTTTAACTTCTCTAAATTATTCTAAAAATGACATCCTCATATAAATATATTGATACTCATGCATTTGTTACAATGGAATGCATCTTCAAGAATTGGACTGCTTAAGTATATGTATATTTTTATATTAACAATTATTTACAGATTAATCTGAAAAAAAAACTATAAGAATTAAAATGTCTCTATAAATGAAAATGTCTCTTTCCCTCCATTTACACAAGGAATATGTTGTATAACAATTTTTTTGTCAAACTAATACATGTAACTTAATATGCATTGTTTTGAAAATAAATTCGAACATCTTTTCCTATGTTAGTCATTTCAATTCGTTTGGCTTGAGGTATGTATTCCCATTTTGGCCCATTTTAATATTTGATTGTGTTTCTTTACTTAAAAAATTGTACAAGTGCTTCCAGTAGTATAAGTGTTAGCACTTTATAACATGCTTTGGAATATATTTACTAATCAATAAGGAAAAATATTAGTTTACTTTTTTTTTTACTTTGAAGTATAGTTAATTTACATTGTGTTAGTTTCTGCTGTACAGCAAAGTGATTCAATTGTGTTTGTGTATATCTATATAAATTTTTCATATGGTTTACTTTTTTGACATGTTTTCTTAGGAAATTTCATTAACTGTTTGGCATTATTAGTATTATTTCTATATGAAAACATCGGGTATGAAAAAGGTAATATAGGAAAAGCTATTTGATGAATTATATTGATAATGTCACTTAATATTGAAAGTGTAGAAAAGCAGGTAAATTCATGTATTCCTGATGGTAGTTTTTAAAGCTGTAACATTTTTTAAAGTAACAAAGTAATAACTATTGAAGTAAAAGTTATGTATATCCATTGTTATAACTGCAGTTTTAAGAAACTGACATTAAAAGAATAAACGGTGTGTAATATATGGACAGGAATATTTTATACAGCATCTTTGCAACAAATATCTTGGAAAGAAAAACTGTATATATCCAACCAAGAAGAGACTAGGTTATGGTTTATCCATAAAGTGGAATATATGTGGTTAAAAAATGGGATGACTTATAGCTCTGAGACTTATCCTGGAAAAATACCCTGTTATATTTTACATGTGATAAAACATATTGAAAATTAGCCTATGTGCAATCATGGTGGTTCTTGTAAATTATACAAAGGACACTATGTTATATATTTATGTGCACAGACAGAAAATCATGAACAAAACTATGCACTAAACTGTTAGCTTTTCATAAGTCTTGAAAATAAAGTTGAATGGGTTGGCTGACCTGGTTACTTTTTATAACATACTCCTATACACTGTGGGGCATGTAACAATGGGTATAAAATGCCTTTGCAAATCTAAAAAATAATTTAAAGTTTTTCAAACTTAGATGAGATGCCTGAATTTAGTTATGATTTATTTGGAATCAATCTGATGACTGGTGCTTTCAGAATACTTAAAAGAACTTTCATAATTATCATTTGTTTTTTGTTTGTTTATGCTGCAAGATTCCCTTCCATCTAAGCATTTTCTGTAGTCAAAGGAATTGAATTTTTGGAATAAGGGACCATTGATTAGACTCTTTCTAACAAGAATGCCTGCATTCTGGATCTGATCTTTGATGTATGTACCACAGAGTTCTATTATAATAGTTAAAAACTTTTCAATTTTGGAATTCAAATGTCATGTTTAAAGGTAAATTATTACAATAATATTTTACACAATCAAAAACCTTTCTTATGTTGCTCATTTTGTCAGTAATATAAGAAGTGAGGAGAAGAAGAAAAGAAAGAAGAGGATTGGAAGGAAGAAAAGGAGAGGAGAAAGGGTAGCTAATATGATGTGGCTGGAAAATTGACTCTTGACTGAAGAGGTCACCATTTTGTAGGAATTGTGTAAGTTACACCAACAAATAGATCTCACTAGCATTTTAACAAGAAGACCTGATATAAAAAAAAATAGAGAGTGCTGTTTCATTTTCATTAGTCAAAAAACAGTTGGCAATGGAAGGACTATCGCCACTTATAATGTATTTGAATCATCTGAACCTCCACAATTTAGCTGATTCAGTAAACACACAAAGTTGTTAACTGACATCCTGTAGAAATAATTATTTGATTTTTAGCTTTTATATATTTGTATTATTGTCCAACTGTCCAACAGTTATAGGGAAGAATGTCTTCTGAGGTTAGTCTTCTGCAATGAGAAAATTTTGAGAAAAGTTTTGATGAAAGAAAAGTAAACTTAGTAGAAATACAAAGATGGGGAGTACTGAACTATTCCATTTTCCTGCAGCATGAGATTTAAAGCCAGAAGAACAGAGGTGCTAACTCTTCACTGTGAACATTCATCCCTCTCAACCTCCATGCTTACTGAACTTAATATCCTGCCTCTGAAAACTGGAGTATAGCATAAGAAACCTGCTAGCCTAGCAAATTTCTGAAAGTGTATAAAGTAAGAGGTAAAATGATGAGTGTTGAGCTGACAGGAAAAAGTTCAAGTTGGTTAGGAAAAAAGAGACCAAAGATCTAAGTTTCTGTGACTTTTAAAGATGTGATTACTTAAAAATGGAGAATACAGAAATAGAAAAATCAGTATTAGGGCATTCTTGTTTTTTTGATTCATACTATTTCAAAATAGATTTCCACATATATGAAGCACATTTTAATCTCAAGTGATTAATATGTTTTATATATATATATATATATATATGGATGCCATACATTTTAGAGTATATTTGAGCATGTTTAACTGTGTATGTATATATATGTATCATTATAATGAACATTTTACTAGTTACTGAAACATATAGCGGACCCCTACCTATTCTTCATTTCCTTCAACTGAGACACTCAAATTTAAAAAAGCATTACCAATACTATGCTGTCTTAGTCTGCTTAGACTGCCATAACAACAGAGACTGACAGGGTGGCTTAAGAAACAAAAATTTATTTCTCACAGCTCTGGAACCTAGAATCTGGAATCAAGATCAAGGCATCAGCCAATTCTGTGTCTGGTGAGAAATCTCTTCCTAGTTTATAGAGAGCCGCCTTCTTGCTATGTCTTCATATGCTGGAGAGAGAGCAAACTCTCTGCGTCTCTTCTTACAAGGGCACTAATCCCATCCTGAGGGATTCCCTTATAAACCTCATCTAACCCTAATTACCTCCCAAAGGCCCCATCGCCAATACCATAACATTGCTCAGGGCTTCAATATATTTGAATGCCTTTTATTTCTTTTTCTTGCCTAATTGCTCTGGCTAAAGCTGACATTCAGAAATGAAGGAGAGAGAAACAAATTCTGGGAGAGCTTATCGCCACTAGACCTGCCTAATAAGAAATGCTAAAGATAGTTTTTCAACTCTCTTTAAACAGAAGGGCACTAAATAGCACCACATAAGCTCATGAAAGTATAAAAATCACTGGTTATGGTAAATATATAGACAAATACAGAATCCTCTTATATTGTGATAATGATGCATAAATTCCTTTAAATCTGGTATAAAATTTAAAAATACAAAAATATTAACAATAACTACAACAATAATTAGTTGATGGATACGCTGCATAAAAATATGTAAATTGTAACATCAGTAACATAAAGTGTGTGTAGGGGGGTAAATGTGTAGAGGTTTTGTATTCAAGCAAATTTCAATTGTTATTAGCTTAAAACAGACTGTCATAATTATAAGATGATTTATGTAAGCCTTATGGCAATCATAAAGGAAACCTTATGATAGATATACAAAAGATAAAGAAAAAGGAATCGAAGTATAACACTACAAACAAATCACAAAGGGAGAAATCAAGAGAAGAAGAAAGTATCAAAAGAACTACCAAACAGACAGAAAACAATTAACATAATGCCAGTAGTAATTTGTTACCTATCAATACTTAATTTAAATGTAAATAAATTAAATTCCCCAATCCAGAAACATAAAGTAGCTGAACAGATTGAAAAAAAATAAGATCTAAACATATGCTATCTACAAGAGACTCGCTTTAGCTTTAAGTATACATATAGGTAAAAAGTGAAGGTATGGAAAAATATATTACATGCAAATGGTAACCAAAAGAGAGCAGAGGTGATTGTGTTTATATTAGAGAAAACACAGTTTAAGTCAAAAATGTTTACCAGAGCCAAAGAGATCATAATATAATTACAAAAGTGTTGATTTATTCAGGAAGACATAACAATTATAAATATATATTCACCCAACATCAGAACACCTAGATACATAAAGAAGGTATTAACAGAATTGAAAGGACGAAAAGACAGCAATATAATAATAGTAAGAAACTTTGGCATTCCACTCTCAACAATGGATAGATCATTCAGACAGAAAATCAATAAGGAACACCAGACGAGCAACATTTAGACCAAATGGACCTAAGAAATACATACAGACCATTCCTCCCAACAGCAGCAGAATACACATAATTTTCAAACACAAAACATTCTCCCAGATGGATAACATATTAGGGCACAGTACAAATCTTAACAAATTCAAGAAGACTGAAATCATATAAAGTATGTTTTCTAAGCAAAATTATATGAAATTGGAATTGAATAACAGAAAAAAATTGGAAAATTCACAAATGTGTGGAATTAATACACTCTGAACAACCAATGGGTCAGAAAAATTCAAAAGGTAAACAAAAAAAATATTGAGACAAATGAAAATGAAAGCACAACACACCAAAAGTTATGAGAAGCAGCAAAAGCAGTATTGAGAAGAAAATTTACAGCAATAAATGCCTGCATTAAGAAAGAAGAAAGATCTCAAATAAGTAACCTAACTCTACACCTCAAGGAACTAGGCGAAAAGAACAAACTAAGCCCAAAGTTAGCAGAAGGAAGAAAATAATAAACATTAGAACAGAAATAAGTGAAAGAGAGACTAGAAAAACAATATAAAAGATCAGTGAAACTGTGAGTTGGCATTTGAAAGGATCAACAAAATTGACAAACCTTTGGCTAGAAAAATGTAGAAAAAATGAGAGAGGACTCAAAATTGCCAATGAAAGAGGAGACATTGCAGTTGGTGCCACAGAAACAAAAAGAATCATGAGAGACAGCTATAAATAATCATACACCAACAAATTGGATAACCTAGAAGAAATAAATTCCTAGAAACATACAAACTATGGAGACTGAATCATGAAATAGAAATAGAAAATGTAAATGGAGCCATAAGGAGATTGATCAGTAATCAAAAACCACCCAAGATAAAAAAGCCCAGTTCTGATAGCACTGTTGGTGAATTCTACCAAGCATTTCTTTCAAAAAAATTGAAGAGGGAACAATTCCAAATTCATTTTATAATTGCAAGAAAAGAAAATTGCAGGCCAATATCCCTGCTGAACATACATGCAAACATTCTCAACAAAATTCTAGCAAACTGAATTCAACATTAACAGGATCAGATACCATAATCAAGTGGTATTTAGCCCTGGGATACAAGTATAGTTCAATGTACACAAATCAATAAATATAATACAGTACTTTTACAGAATGGAAGACAAAAATCATGTGAACATCTCAACAGATGCAGAAAAAGTATTTGATAAAATTCACCACACTCTTATAATGTAAACGTTCAACAAAACAGGTGTAAAATCATAGTAAAGGCCATATACAAGAAGTCCACTGCTAACATCATACTCAGTGCTGTAAACTTGCAAGTTTTTCCTCTAAGATCAGGAACAAGACAAGGATGTCTACTCTTACCACTGCTATTCAAATCATTTTATTATAACCTATATGGAGTTTGGAGGTTGACAATGTTCATCTTGATATTTATTGTAATACAGTCTGATGACAACTGAAGCTGGAATTGTCTGAACACTCTTCACTCACATGTCTGTAGTCTAGCCAGGGATGGGTGAAGAGCTGGGGGTATGAGGTATTTTTTTCCTCCATGTGTCTTTTTTAAGTGGCTACCATAGCCTTCCCAGCAGGCAGTCTCAAAGTAAGTTTCTTACATTGCAGCTGCTTTTCTCCAGGGCAAGTTCCAAGAGAGACAGGTGGAAGCTACCATTCCTCTTAAAAAGCTAAGCTTGGAACTGCAGTAACTCCAGTTCTTTGAAAATTTATGGTGAAAGCCATCACAAACCAGCTCAGGTTCAAGGGGTTGGAAGAACGTACTTCACTCTCAACTGAGAGATGGAAAGCAGATATTGAGAAGGCAGGCATCAGTGGTGACCATCTTGGAGATAAGCTGCCAAAAGTATTAGACTAGCTGCCCTTTTAAATTGAGGAAATGAGAGTCAAAGGCATTTTTTAACTTGCCCAGGGTAAAAGTAAAACCCTAATAATCTAGCCCCAAAGCCCATCTTCCTAACCAGAATATTTTGCTATCTTTGTATAACAGAAACAGCACAGGAATCAGTTTCTACAAATCAGTAGGATAACCTCTAGATTTTCTTTCAAAATAGAATTATGATCGTGATAGTAATTGACAATCATTTAAAATCCATTAATTCGGTTATTCAACTTTAAAACTGTATGTCCATTTCAAATCCACTTATTTAACTACAGAAACTTGGGAGCAGCAAGGATTATTTGTAATCTTTTTATTGGCCTATTGGGTGGCAGATATTCTACTTATCTCTCTAAATTTGTGCACAAATGTTATCTGTTCAATATTGTCAAGGAAAGGTCTTCTTAGAGTAGATAAATATAAAATATCTAATTAAATTTCAGCTTTCTTAAGATCCATATATCTAACTATCCACTGGATATCTTCCTATAAGCTGCAGAGACCTCTCCCTCAGTGTATCTTCCACTTGATCATCTGTTCACAATCTTTAATAAAAACACCAGTTCTTCAGTTGATAACACCAAGAGTTATCTTTTACCTCTCTCTTTCCTATCTCTACCTATCAACAAAACTATCACATAATTTTAATGAATCTAAATTTTTATATATCTTATAATCTAGCACCCCTCCTTGTTAAAGCATACCTTGGTGAATGCCTTTATCATATTTGTAAGAGTTACTGAAACAAACTCTATTCTATTCTTGCCCCATTTTAATCTGTTCACGTTACAGAGTGATCATTCAAAACAGAAAATTAGATCATCTCACTTCCCAGATTAGAAATACTTATTATCTCTTCCAAGTTTTCAAATTAACGTAAAAGTTTCTTAGAAATCTGTAAAAATTTTAGTTGGCTGCTTAAAAACTTCATGTCTCAGCTGCACAGACTATACCCACTTCCAATATACATGCTGTTTGTATAAAAAATACTAGAAGTTCATACTGTGTTCTTTTTGAATGCTTCAACAATGATCTGATATGCCCCAAGTTAAACTGATCTTACTTTCCAATCCATGGCATCATATCATCACCTGTGTTTACAAGACCCTTTTATTTTGTTTTATATTAAAATTTATCTTTTTTCAGTTTCATTCTCTTTATCCTCCATGCTTAATTTCTTCCCATCTCAACACATTAGATAACCAGTTTTAGTGTATTTAATGTATGTGTGTCTAATCACTACTACCAGATTTTATTTAAACATATGCATATTCTTGGAAAATAAAAAACTGTATTTTGTTATATTTGCCTATTTATTCCCTCAATATTTTACTTCTGAATTCTTTTCAGTTTACTACTTCTTAACATTATACTATTATGTTAAATGTATTTAATTTCAAATTATATTACATTACAGAAAAGACTGGAGTGATAACAATGAAGTATCCATTGATAGACCTATGTGATAAATTACTTGGGTTATAAATTAAATGTGCTGTAGAGTGGAATAGCTTGTCTAGAGGTTATTGCATACCAAATTTCAGTACTTCCAAATTGCTTTCCAGGATAGCTCTAACAGTTTATAAACCTTGTACAGTGTATGAAAGTTGTTTTTTTCCCAAATCCTAGCAAGTGCTAATTCTTACAATCTGATGGATGTAAAGTGGTATAATTTGAATTTTTATTTCTCTGATTTCTAGTCAGGTTGAGGGTCTGGGTCTCTTCATATATTTAATGGCACTTTGGTTTCCTGTTTTGTATACTACCTCTTCAAATCATATGCTTAATTTATTTTTTTCTGTTGAATATACTGCCATTCTCTTGCTGATTTTTGTTAAATAGGAATTTAAAATTCAGTATTAGATGGATATTTGCAATTTCTAGTCAGATCAAAATTATATTTGCTCTTTTGGTTTAAAAATGCTAATGTTATCTACTAAGCTTAAAATGCATCAATGCAGTCAAAAAGTTCAATATTTTCCTGAAGTCTCAAGTAATTTTACTTGGTGGACTTTGTATCTCTGCAAATGTTTAACGCACTCTACTTGAGGCAGATAATTACTTTAGGCCTTGGTGTTGGCACAACTTCCCTTGTAGGCCTCTTCTGTTCTAACTCATTCTTTTGGCTTATATCTAACCCTATTTGGAGCACATCACTGACCCACTATTCCTCAGGCCATTCTTTGGATTGTGGAAGATGTGAAAGTACATAATTGTCTCTTTTGGGGTTCCAGATAGGGACTATACTCATTCTAAATCTTTCTGTAAGAGAAATTCTAATATTCAGAATCTGGATTCCAGATGCCTGACATCATGTTTTATACTTTCTTGGCAACCTCTGGTAAACTTTTACTTATGAATTAATACTCCATATGTCTCAATGGATGTCCCTTTTATCACCTGCAGTAAAAAAAACTTGCCTGAGATAAAAGAATTATCTTTCATTTCTTCTGCCCCAGCTTCTCCTTGCCCTCTTTGTATTCGAATAACCTCCACTAAACGGAGTTCAGATGCATATATCTGTGTTCAGTTCTGAGTCAGTATCAATTGATTCTTTTTCTCCTTATTTTAAGTCATCTTTCCCTGCTCTTTTGCAAGCCTGGTGATGTTTTAAATTAGATTCCAGATGTTGTAGATTAACAATAGGAAAACACTCTAGCTGTTGTTTTATTTCAGAAAATTTCTAGTTGAATAAAGTTGCACATGTGATCTGATAATTCTGAGAATATGATGTTATGATTCAGGATATTGTCACCTTTGTTCTCTGCTTTTACAAACAATTTAGTAAGTTCAATAAGCAGGACTTGTTTGCTTTCCCTAGAAGTAGAGCAATTAAGATGCTTCCTCTTCCCGAGAGTATGAATATGCTGCATTACAAAGCTAGTCCACTTCAGAGGTAGAAAGAAATAGTGACACAGGTTATACCTGTTATAAAATGAAATGCTCTACTGGACAAGATAAAGCTAGAAAGCAGTGTAATGCAATGCAATGCGGCCAGATTAAGCAATATATATACATATATTTTTTTTCCCTCAGCACTTAGAGTGCATTAAAAAATTCAAATCAGTGATATTAGAAAACTATATTTTAAATACAATTGAGATTTAATCATTAGTTTGATAAAACACCATAGCTTATTTAATAAAATATTTCAAAGTCTTTGCATAATATTTTGTTAAATATTTATTTTTATAATATTAGAGTAAGCTCAAATTACTATCGTTTTTTTCCTGTAGATCATTTGTGAGAAACGTTCTATTTTTTAGCATCATGTTCATCCTTTTCTCAGTTTTCTACTTGGGGAAACATAAATATCTTCACTGAAAATAAAAATCTTGCCTTCAAATCTTCATTTGGAGAGGCATAATATAATTAAAGTTTAGAAAGGAGAGCTCTTAATTTTACAATTCTGCTATTTCAAAAATATCAATGCAAATATTAATGAAAATGGAACATTTTCATAAAACCTAAATTTATTTATTATGTCCTTATAAATTCAGATGCGATTTCCTATCAACATAATTACGTTAAGAAGATAGTCTGAACGTAACACGTGTACAGTTTGGCTGTTTAACTAAATGATCCTGTCATACAAAGTGATAGAATATCTGAGATGAGGAAATACTGCTCTATTATTTAAAAAATAAAAATATAAAACCAAATATGATTACAGAGTTTAAAAATGATATAAAGACAGCAGATAACAGATTGAATTCTGTAGAAAATAAGTTTACTGATTGAAAGCATTAGCCCAAGAAATCCTTTCAGAACACAAGAATGAGTCATAGAAGAAAAAGATAAGTGAAAGGTTAGATGCAGGGGAATGTGTAGAAGAAATTCAATACAAGTGTAATGGAGATTCAAAAATGAGTGCTGAGCAGAAGAATAAGAAGCAACAACATAAAAATAATAATGAAAACTGAAACCAACATAATTCCCTGTCCCTATCCAAACCAATACTGGGACCCAACATATTTTCCCATCCTGTGACCAGGCATGCTTAGGAAAGCATGTCTTTGTATTGAACAATCTGATTACAGGCAACAGCAACTATTTACTCCAGGACATGGTTGGACCTGGAAAATACGACTGTAAACCAATAAAATGGATTGTTTCTCAAGCCTAACAGCTTACTATTCAAGTCTCCCTTCAAAACCCTTAACTTAACACAAAACTACTACATCATAAACTCTGCCTAATCCCAACTAGCTCTCTACCTTTAAAGACCTAACTTGGAACAGTAGATGACTCAGGATATGCTTAATACTTGGAGATGAAGAGCAACAGGTAAAATTTATTTATGCATGTAATATGTTTTCTATCTTAATATTCAATTCCTGGAAATTATACTTTATATATTTAACATCCACTCAATAAAATTTTATTATCTACTCTACACACAATGTTGCAAGGCACTGGAAAAATGGAATACAAGTATCGCTATCAAGGAACTTAGAACTCTTAAAAGAAGTAACATTGCATTTCAATAAATATGCACATATAAAAGGATAATCTCAAGCATCTGGAGACCTTCCTCCCTCTCCTCAATAAAGTCTACTTCTAAGTCAGCTACTTACTAATGGATGGTACAGACTTACAACCAGGGACAAGGCTAAAAATCTTAGGCAACACAGCTATTCATTTATCTTCATAGAGTGTTTAAACCTTATGAGTTTATGGAATTTCTTATCTATATATGAAAACACAAGTCTTTTCTCCCAACCCCAGACTTTCTTCTTTGTTGGTATCAAACTAAAACTCATACATTTTTAAAGAAATGGCCCACTCCTCATTAACTCCCATGGTGTTTTGCTAGGGTAGGCAACTAGGCACGTGGGTGCTATGTGGATACCCTTGTAATCTGACACAGGTCTAATTTAGGGCTTGCTCAATCGCTGTGTGACAAGAGCAAGTCAGTCTGCTGACTCTAAGGACTTATTCTAGCAATCTAAGGAAATCTCTCTATAATAGGACAGGGCAGCTATCAGCTCTCAAGCAGCTTAACTTTCTAAGCTCACGTATTTCTTTTAAATATCATAATCTATTTTGGAAGAGATACACACATTTTGAGTATAAGTACAGAATCATTTCTCTACAACTTCCTATTTTCTAATTTACTAAGTGGCATGCCAAGGGATTCAAAATTAATTCTATGATGATTCACCAATCAATGGTAGGATAATAAGTCCATCAAACATTGTGTAAACTATAACAATATCCTAGATACATGTTATACCTCTGTATAAAAGAAGTAAATCATTTTTATTGCTCTGAAAGAAATTTTGACTTATTTAACAAAAAACATGATAGGAAAAAACAGTATTAGGCAACAACCTATCATTGTTAACAAGGGTGTACATACAAGATCTATAGGGGATCAGAGCAAAGAAAAACGAAAGTACAGGAGGAAGTAGAGTTGGATGCCAACCAAATGAAGAAAGAATTTTAGCTAGATGGAGGGAATTAAAGTTCTGTGCCACAGTAAGAAAATAAAATCACTACTAACTTAAACAAATGATATGCTGTCCAAACCAAGATTCACTGGAAAGTGAAAGCGGGTGCTAAGAAGTTATAATAATATATTATTTTAAATTTTTTTATTGTCCCCAAAACTGATTTTATTACGATGTTGAACTTATTTAAAAACTTATAGTATATTTAAAATTATTTTCAAAAATAAACTTCCTTTCAGAACACAAGAATGAGTCATAGAAGAAAAAGATAAGTAAAAGGTTAGAAACATTCATAGTGAAACATATGAATAACTGGTAAGTTTTAAAAGATTGAATATCGAATTCCCTGGGCCAGTGGTTAGGCTTTCACTGCTGAGGGCCAGAGTTCAATCTCTGGTCAGGGAACTAAGATCCCACAAGCCGCGCGGGGCAGACAAAAAAAAAAAAAGATTGAATATCAACAGTATTTTATGGGAAAATCAAATTCTTTAGAGGAACCTTGTAATATTCATTTTGATTACATAAACATTAAAAATTAACACAAGCAGTAGTAATTACTATTGGTTTATGTTTACATACTTAATTAGGTTTGTGTGTCCTGAAAGCTTTATGACTGATATATTTCAGAGTATGGTATTATTTATTTAGTACAGAATTATGTTTTCATATAATAACTGGGGATATTATTCAAAATTGCATCTTATGGTTATAACTTTGACACCACTGACACAATTATAGATTTTTTCTGAGGGCTGCAATAGGTTTTTTTAATACATTTTTGGTGTACAGTTCTATGAATTTTAACACATGTATAGATACACGTAACCATACGGCAATCTGGGTACAGAACAGATCCATTACCCCAAAACACTACCTTGTGATATTCTTTCTTAAGTCACACCATCCTCCTAACTACTACCATCCTCCTACACTCTGAAGCAGCGACAGCACGGCAAGAAGAATGGAAAATGTTTATAGGAGGCCTTAGCTGGGATACTACAAAGAAAGATCTGAAGGACTACTACTCCAAATTTGGTGAAGTCGTAGACTGCACTCTGAAGTTAGATCTTATCACAGAGCAATAAAGGGGTTTTGGCTTTGTGCTATTTAAAGAGTCAGAGAGTGTAGATAAGGTCATGGATCAGAAAGAACATAAATTGAATGGGAAGGTGATTGATCCTAAGAGGGCCAAAGTCATGAAAACAAAAGAGCCTGTTAAAAAATTTTTGTTGGTGGCCTTTCTCCAGATACACCTGAAGAGAAAATAAGGGAGTATTTTGGTGGTTTTGGTGAGGTTGAATCCATAGAGCTCCCCATGGACAACAAGACCAATAAGAGGTGTGGATTCTGTTTTATTACCTTTAAGGAAGAGGAACCAGTGAAGAAGATAATGGAAAAGAAATACCACAATGTTGGTCTTAGTAAATGTGGAATAAAAGTAGCTATGTCGAAGGAACAGTGTCAGCAACAGCAACAGTGGGGATCTAGAGGAGGATTTCCGGGAAGAGCTCATGGAAGAGATGGTGACCAGCAGAGTGGTTATGGGAAAGCATCCAGGCGATGTGGTCATCAAAATAGCTACAAATCATACTAAATTATTCCATCTGCAACTTATCCCCAACAGGTGGTGAAACAGTATTTTCCAAATTGAAGATTCATTTGAAGGTGGCTCCTGCCACCTGCTAATAGCAGTTCAAACTAAATTTTTTTGTGTCAAGTCCCCAAACGGAAGTATGACGTTGGGTCCCTCTGAAGTTTAATTCTGAGTTCTCATTAAAAGAAATTTGCTTTCATTGTTTTATTTCTTAATTGCTCTGCTTCAGAATCAATTTGTGTTTTATGCCTCCCCCCAGTCTCATGTTAAAAGCCCAGTGTGACAGTGTCATGTTGTAGTAGTGTCTTACTGGTTTTTTAATAAATCATTTTGTATTTAAAAAAAAAAGAGTAGGTAGGTAGGTAACTCCTACCATCCTGCTACCTACTCTCTCTTTGTCGTTACAGCTGTATCTTCTTGTAAATGTCACACAAATGGAATCAAACAGTATATGAACTTTTGAGATTAGCTTATCTCACTTGCATAATGCTTCTGTGATTCATCCATGGTGAAGAATGTTAAGGTTGTTTCTAGTTTTTTTGAATTATGACTTATGTGAATACTCATGTACAGGTTTTTTCTTGAAGATAAGTTTTTCTTTCTTTAGGTTAATACACAGTAGTGTGATTACTGCATTATATAGGTAACTATGTGTTTATCTTTATTAGAAGCTGCCATACCCTATTCAGAGTAGCTGTATCATTTCGCATAACCAAGGGCAATACATGAGAGTTCCAGTTGTTCTACATCTTTGTTATCACTTGAGTTTATCGATAATTTTTATTTTAGCCATCCTAAAAGGTGTTATAGTGGCTCTCATTGTGGTTTTCATTTGCATTTCCCTCCTCACTAATAATGTTGAACAAATTTTATGTCCTTTTTTAACTTTTATGTATCTTCTTTGATAAAGTATTGGTTCAAATCTTGTACCCACTTTTGCTAATTGGGGTTTTTGTTTTATTTCTGTTGAGTATTGAGAGTTCTTTATATATTCCAGTTAAAATTCTTTTGTCAGATGTGCGATGGCAAATATTCTCTCCCAGTCTGTTGCTCCCTGTCACATTTAAGAATTCATTTGTGGTCTAACACCAGGCCACAAAGATTTTTATCTTATTTTTTTCCCTCCAATGTTTTGTAAGTTTACTTTTTACATTTATAATCTACTTTGACTTATAGTGTAAGGTGGGAGGTTTAGGTTGAGTTTAGTTATTAGCTTATGGATTCCACTTGTTCCATCATCAATTGTTTAAAGGATATTCTTTATCCATTGAATTACCTTTACCTCTCTGTCAAAATATATTGGCCATATGTGTGTGGGTCTACCTTTTGATTCTCTTTTTTTGTTCCATTGATCTATGTATCTATCCTTTGCCAATAGCATACTCATAATAGTTTACAGTGCATTACAACTATATTTTATAAATCCTGAGTTTGTACATAAATTTTGCATGTATTCTTTAATATTCTACTAGGTATTAAATTATAGAAAACATCACATAAACGTGGCATTTAATCTGGGCTATTCTACTTAACAGAGAAACTACGACTTTGTATAAGTTATATAGAGTATATAATCTCCATTTCCTCATCTTTAACATTGTCATACATTATCCAAATTATAGGAGTGATGTAAGTGTTAAATGAGTTAGCTTTTTTAAAGTAAATAACAGTTAATATATGTTCCCAACAAGTGTTATTTCTTTTTGTTCTTTATTCTACCCTAGCATTATGCATTTGCCTGATTTTATTGGATATTATTTCAATAAAAGTAACCCTTTAAAAATACATAAAGCATGGGAAAAGAAATAAACTAATATAAATATAATTAATATAATTTTCTGCATAACTGCAGAAAAAACAATATAATATGAGGCTTTCAGAGAAGAATTACTATTTTCCACTTGTGACCTTGAGCTAGGGACAAAAACAAAAGAGAACATATCATGCAGCTCAGTACCCTTTAGATTTAGTGCACAGAGAACTAATCCGTCTGTTTATGGTTCCTTTTTTTGTCCCCTGATAACACTTAGTTAAAAGACACATGCTTCAACCTTCAAGATAAATTATCCTTTCAATTCTTAATGGTTGTAAGTGATAAAATCTAAGAGCAAATCAGTGCGTGCATTAAAACTGGTGACATCTATGCCTTTGACTTGTTGAATGATTATCAAGATATTTAAAGGTTAAATGGTTATTTATACATTTATACATGGATGGAGTTCACGAATACACTCATCGTTGCTCTCAACATTTGAGTGCCGTATATGAATAAGTGGGTAGATGAGACAGAATAATGGTTCAAATGAGAAATAAAAATTAATAAGTGTACAAGGCTCAAAGAATTTGATGTCTACATTCAATGTAGTAGTCATCTTAACAAAAACAGAAAATTTGGAGACGGGAAACTGATTTTATGAAAGGTATTTCCTCTATAAATAGCATTTTAGTGCACATCTGGGAGAAGTCCCAGAGGCAACCTCAATAAATACGCATTGGAACATTTTTCTAAGAAAGAACTCAAGCTGTGTTCTAGTAATTTAATTTTCTGCCCCTTATTTCAACACAACAGTAAAAATATTCACTTTAAGATTGCTATAACTGTTCTCAGAATCTATGGTTTGGGACTCTTTTAGGTTATATGATAATAATTCAGTGTTCATGAGATCACATTAGCTAGGATGGCTATAGACAAAATAAAAATTACTTTTTTCTGGGGTTTTTTTTGGCAACTGTTCCCATACAGGCTGGGTTGAGTCTTCTATTCCCACCAATGAGGTCAACAAACAAAAGATAAGAAACATAGTGAGATGGTAAGATTTCAAGAAAATATTTCATAAGCTTTGTTTTAAGCCATATATAAATCTATTGCTAGGCATTTTTCTGAGTAAAAACATATGTGTGTGTGTGTGTGTGTGTGTGTGTATACACATATATATATACACATATATATATCAGAGGATTGACCTAAAATCACTGCCAGAAAGAAAAATTCCACCTTAACTGTGAAAATTCTGAAAAGAAACGTGGTTTTTCAGAGGACTGAACATGGGGGAACAAATTAAAAGTGAGCACAGTTCTTGGGCTTAAGCTTTGCAAGTCATCATGGCTGGGCAAGAAAATGGTGCAAGAAAAAACATCTGTTTCCATATTAACTGGTAATGGAAATAAGAGACAAAGAATGAAGTTTAGGGTTTTACAGGAAAAGATGGCAAAAAAATAATGAAAATACCAGAGTTGGCACAACACCTCTTCCAAATAGGAAAAATAAGCACAAAAAAGAAAATTACAATGAATGATTTAACATTCGTATCAGTTAGGGTTCTCTAGAGAAAAGAACCAATGAGATACCAATAGATGATTGACAGACAGATAGATGAAGAGATTTATTATGAGAATTAGCTCACACAATTATGGAAGCTGACTTATGCTTTCTCCAAGCTAGAGAAGCAGAAAAGCAGGTACTATAATTCAGTCTGAGTATGAAGGCCTGAGAACCAGGGGAGCCACTGATGTAACTCCTAGCCCAAAGCCAAACACCTAAGAAATTGGAGGAACATTGGTGTACCTCCTAGAGTCCAAAGGCCCGAGAATCAGGAGGCCTGATATAAGAGAGCAGGAAAAGATGGATATCCCAGCTCAAGAAGAGATAGCGAGAATTTATCCTTCCTCCACCTTCTTGTTCTATTTGAGCCTTCAACAGATTGGATGATGATTCTCAGTACTGTTAAGTATGAATCTTCTTTACTCAGTCTACTAACTCTTTAGAAACATCTTCACAAACACACCCATAAATAATATTTCACCAGGTCTCTGGGCTTCTCTTAGCCAAGTCAAGTTGACTCATAAAATTAACCATTAACAATATTAATTTAAAATCCTAAAGAAATGTTTATTCAACAACTTTAAGTTTATTCAACAACTTTAAGAAAGTAATACATCACGAACAACTGGCATTTATGCTAGTAACACAAGCTTGGTTTAATATCTGAAAATCTATTAAGCCAACATGCCATTAATGTATCTAAGGGGAAAAATCATATGATTATCTCTAAAGATGATGAAGTCTTTGACAAAATTAAATACTTGCTCCTCATAAAAATATAGCTAGGAAGATACAAATTGATACATATGTCTTTAACAAGATAAAAGCAAGAAAAATTAGTTATAAAACCAGTATTTTATTTAACAGGGAAAAAGAGGTAATACAGCCAAAATCAGAAACAAAGATGCCAACTAAGACTTTAGTATTTAAACTGTATTGGTAATACAGAAATCTAGAAAAATGGTACAGATGAACTTATTTGTAGGGCAGGAATAGAAAAGTAGACATAGAGAAAGGACATGAGGACACAGCGGGGGAAGGGGAGGGTGGGACAAACTAGGAGATTAGGTTTCACATAAATACACTATCATGTGTAAAATAGATAGCTAGTGGGAACCTGCTGTATAGCACAGGGAGCTTAGTTCACGCTCTGTGACAACCTAGATGGGTGGGATGGGGGGGTGGGAGGGAGGTCCAAAAGGAAGGGGATATAGGTATACAAAAAAATAAATAAATTTTAAAAACTGTATTGGAAATATCTGCCAATCCAATTAGAAACAATAAATAAATTAGTGTCTCAAATTGTAAAATAGGAAGTACAACTCTATTTGTACATGATAGGATAGTATTCTTGGAAAGCTCAAAGAATCAATAATACATTTGTCTCAAAAATAAAATAATTTGCTAGAGTAGGAGAATAACATGAACATACAGAAATCAAAAGCCTTCTGACTCATAAACAACAACCAGTTCAAAGACATAATGGGGGCAAAAAAAACCTCTATTAATTATAGCACACCAAAGATGAGAAAACTTAGAAATATATGTAAATATGCAAACTGTATATGAAGAAAACTTTAAAATACTTATGAAAGACACAAATTAGGCTTGAACAAACAAAACAAAATATATTATTCTTTAACAGAATGACTCAGCATCATAAAGGTGACTCCTCTCTAAGTAATTTTATGAATTTAACACAATCATGATAAACATGCCTACAAACTTTCATGGATCTAGACAAGCTGATTACAACTGTGTAATAATAACTTATATAATTAGAAACATGGGGGCAAGACATACACAAGTTTAAACATTCTTTAAAGCCATGCTCCTCAAAGTAGTGTGGTGTTGGTGCATAAACATAGAAATAGACCGATGAAATAGAATAGAATGTCCAAAAACAGAGCTAGTGATTAAGGGACATTTGATATATTATAAATATTACATCTGACATTACTAGGGCATAAATTTACTTCTTAATAAATGGTGTTTAGGTAACTATTGTACAGTCAGTTGGGGAAAGATATAAAATATTAACTAGTTTAGAAAAGAGAGTTAGAAAGCAGAGTTAGAAATATTAGACAGAGGGAAGATTAAAATGAGCTCTTTCATGCTGCATTGTGACATGAAAAACCTATTTATACATATATACACAGTTTTATATTCACTATTTGTGTATATACACATACATATACTCATATACACATAAATATGGGCACCTTGCTGCCATGCAAAACAACAAGAAAAAGCAGGGAAATGCACATAAAATAATGATAGCATGTCAATGAGACAATGAAACCAACTTGAAGGACCTCCCGATAGTCAAAGCGTAGAAAATTTGAGCATCAAAAGAAAAAATAATTGCAACAACTTTTCTGAAAAAACAAGAATCTATAAATGTGTACTGATAGAAATGAATGGAAGAAAAGGGAAAGATCTCTCTTACCATTTAATGCTATAATGATTTCATATGAGCAGATAATTGAAAGGACCCACAAGACTTTGGAGAGCATATTCACAAAGATCTTTATAAAGTCAAAGGATACAGAAAGAGTGTGCAGGCAAGAATCAATAGCCTGAGAGACTTCCAGGCACAGTTCCCCAGAATTATTCTTATTCACACATGATGTATTCATCTCTGGAGTATAAACCTTTATAACCTGTTTGAGGCATCTTGGTTTTAGAAGAGCTTCCCAAATGTTCCCAGTGGGATCTTTTATGCCCTTATATAGTTATACAGCCAAGCCAAGCCGTGTAACATGTTACACCATGTGTAAGTGATCAATAGGCAAACTGGCTTGGTGACACCTGGAAAGTTTCAAACTTTTAATAGCACATTATAAATCATTAGTTAGCACTCTCAATCTTCTCTTAGCCAGGAATCAGTTTGAAACTTCCAGGCATACCTGGAGATAAGCACTGAGCTGTCTTAGACCAGCTGAAAATAATTTATACAGAAAACTGATATAAAGAAGGAATGATAGAGTTAAAAATAACACCACTTAGCCACTATCATAATAATTGAATCAGACAAAATCATGAGTGGGAGCTAATCTAATGGGTAAAAGTTTAATGAGGAGCAGGATATTTACATATTCTCAAAGTAGTTCCCGCCAAAGTACTTTTTTTTTTTTAACAAGGAGGAACTAGCAATTTTACAGTGGATGAACCTAGCTGATATCACCTTAGGCAAATCATCAAAGTTAACATCATCAGTAATGGAACAAGGTGACAGCATGTGCCCCCTTATCAGTCACTGAGAAGGACACAGCATCCCTTCTATGATACTGCTGTCAAAAATGCATTATTTGAATGGAATCGTTAGCAAGTGTGAATCAAAATGAAACTGAGGGACAGCCTACAAAATAACTGGTCTGTAATTTTTTAAATAATGTCAAGCTCATGAAATCTAAAAAAAAGGCTAATGAATTCTTATAGAATAAAGGATACTTAAAGAAACACAGCAAACTAATATAGATTGTCTGAACTGGAATCAGCACTGGGAAAAAATAGCTAATAAGTACATTAATAGAAAAATCAATGAAATTTGAATATGTACAACTGAGTTAATAAAATTACTGTATCAATGTTCTAATTAATGATTTTGATAATTGTACCATGGTTACAGATTCTTAGGAGATGTATTCTGAAACATTTAAGGGTAAAGGTATAGAATGTTAGCAGCACGATATTAAATCTCTATCTATATATCTATCTACCCATCTATCTGATACATCCATGACCCATGCTCACCTACATAACTGAATTAAAACATAGTACTATGTGTGCCCTCAAGTACTGATTTTCTGGCTCAAAATTAAGCAATAGTGAAAATATTCAGAGGGTTAAATGAATGATATTTAGTATGACTTTTCAGTTTAATCACACAAGATAAAGTAACAGTGCTAAGCACTGACTTTTTAAAGTCTTATGAGTTACAGTAATAATAGTTTAGGTAGCCCTGACCATTTCATTACTTAAGTAACATTAGATGATGGGAATGCAGAGAAACGACCATGGTTCCCATCTTTTAAAGAGGACTGGAACGTATAGGAAATCAGATTATTCAGTTTAGCCCAACTAATTGAAAAAAATGTTCAACTGCTAACTGAATTGTTGTTGATAGTGTTGGCTAATTTTAGGGCTTTAAAAATGAAATATATTAATTACATAAAGATATACTTGCTATGAACTATTATTGATAAATCAATCCAAATTCCTTTTAAAGTGAACTATTTAAAATCTCATTTTACGAGAGGAAAATGAGTCTTAGAGGTTTTAGAGATCACCCCACTAGCCGTAAAAATATCAGGGAACAACGTTTTGTCTGGTTCCAGTACCAATGCTTTTAATCACTGTTCTATACTTTTTCATTTCCAGTAAATCCTACAGTTCATAAAATGTGAAATGTTGTGAAAATGATGCTGTGACTGCTATGGACTTGGATGTTAAGAGACCTAGCAGCTCCCACTTTCTCTCTGGGGATCCTGCTGCTATGCTGCAAATAAACACAGCTACACTATTAAATGGAAGAGCACCAAGGTGTCAGACAGGCAAATAAAGTCTTCAAGGACCTTCCAGCCCAGCTCAGCAAAATGAGGAACACAGTCAAAAAAAAAAAAAATTATTGGGCTTCCCTGGTGGCGCAGTGGTTGAGAGTTCGCCTGCCGATGCAGGGGACACGGGTTCGTGCCCCGGTCCGGGAAGATCCTACATGCCGTGGAGCGGCCGCGCCCGTGTGCCATAGCCGCTGAGCCTGCGCGTCTGGAGCCTGTGCTCCGCAACGGGAGAGGCCACAACAGCGAGAGGCCCGCGTACCGCAAAAAAAAAAAAAAAAAAAGAAAAGAAATTATTGCGTTTATCTAAAAGAACTAATCTATCTTACTAATCAAATTGAATCTGTACTCCCATTTTCCAATTTTCCAAAATAGGAATATTGGTTGAATTAGGTAATATAACAGCTTAAATGACAGGTTTATGGAAATTACATGCATGTGGGGAGAGAGTGAGAGCAAGAGCGAGACTTTCAAATCACAGTGCTAGTAAATAAGAATTTAGATTAAGAAAAAATTGAAGAATGGATGATATCCCTTCTTATGCATAAATTCTAGTTAAGTCAACAATTTTTGGTCATGACATAGGTCTAAGAATAATTTTATCAAAGTCTATTTGAGATATAAGAAACAGAAGACTCTGAAGAAGATAGCATCAGAAAACTGTTTTCTGCTCACGTTTCATATATCACACTTATCTCTAGGACGGAGATCTTAAGATGATTGTCCTTTCTCATCGTTTAACAACAGGGGCTCACCCAACACACAGGGGCCAGCTGAGGATAGAATATATCCCATCATCTCCATCCTTCTTATCTGTATATTTTTTGCCTCACAAAATTTTTTATGCCAGACAAACTATTTATCCTCAACCTAAATGAAAAACCAAACCAAACAAGACAAAAACAAAACTTCCATGCATTTGAATGTGGATTGAAAACTGATATTCTGAGGGGGTGGGGAGGGGGAGAGAGAGAGAGAGAGAGAGAGTGTGTATGTGTGTGTGTGTGTGTGTTTATGCCTATGTCTGGGATATTACTCATCTTATTTAGTAGTACCTTTTTTCTCCCTAGGGAGAGTGTTTTCTATTTTTAATTTGCAAATTTGGGATGATAGCATAAACATCAATTTTTTATTGAGAATTTAGGTAATTTTGTACATTCTGCAAATTTAATTAAAGCAATATTTCTAAGTAGTAACAGATCGTATAATAACTTGGGATGATTTAAGTACCACTTGATAGCTCAAACTACTCATAAAAGAGTACTTTGGAATATTTACAAAAAATATATATCTTATAATATGTAATATTCAATAACATAACATGAAAATTTTCAGCCCTTCTCAGTCTTTGAATAAGATCTGAGTAAATTGCATATGTTTAGAACTTTCAAAATGGCAAATGATGCTCAAAATTTTATTGGTTTTAAGTTTTTGTTTAAAAGTTGTGCCATAGGGCTTCCCTGGTGGCGCAGTGGTTGAGAGTCCGCCTGCTGATGCAGGGGACGCGGGTTCGTGCCCCGGTCCGGGAAGATCCCACATGCCGTGGAGCGGCTGGGTCCGTGAGCCATGGCCGCTGAGCCTGCGCGTCCGGAGCCTGTGCTCTGCAACGGGAGAGGCCACAACAGTGACAGGCCCACGTACCGCAAAAAAAAAAAAAAAAAAAAAAAAAGTTGTGCCATATATTTAACCAATTGGAAAATGTTCAATAAATATAAAAATACTTTCAGCAAATAATGTGAATATAAGGATTTTCATGAAAAATACTATGTAATCAGACAATATAACTCAGCTATTGAGGAATATGATTAAAATATTAATTGTTTTTATCTAGTGACTGATAAGTCAGAAAACAGAAAGAGAAATATTTTGAAATCACAAGTCATTTTAGAGAAAAGATTCTAATAATTCATCCAATGAAAGTTACACTGAATTTTATTACAGAATTACCATGCTATCTGGAAGAAATGTGAATTGGCTTTGAATGGTCTGAATTTGGTATGTAAAAATGATGAAATATGAAACCATATGAAGTGATTACCTCAAAATGAATTAAAACAAGACTCACATAGGAAGGAGGGAAATTATAGATTCCTTTTTTCCAGCTTTGGAATAATAATTTTTTCTCAATTGTATTGAGATATAATTGACATATAACGTTGTGTAAGTTTAAGGTGTATAATGTGTTGATCTGATGCACATACATTGCAATATGATGACGACCTTAGCATTAGCTAGTACTTTCATCACCTCACATAATTATCATTTCATTTTTGTGGTGAGAACTTTTAAGATCTACTCTCTTAGCAACAGAAAAGTATAAATTCTAATAAAAGTTGGTTTATAAGTATAGGAACTGTGCTTATTGTTTTTAAAAGCAATAAAGGCTGGCATATTCATAAAAATCACATTCATCATAGTATAATTTTAAATCATGATTGTTCTAATTGAATTATGAGAATATCTGTAAAGCTATATCAACTTTATTATAAAGTTTTACTTATGTGATATTTTAAAAAATCTAAACTAATGACATGAAACATTTACTAAAGAATATTTTTATCCATTAATTAATACAAAAATTTAATACTTTAATTTAATATTAAATACAAACGTATTTAATATTAAATACTTTAATAAAGTAATTTGATTACTTTAATCAAATTGATTTATTAAGTACATATTTAAAAAATTTACATGTATGCATATACACACATACAGAAATGTACTACATATCGCAACATGTGCATTATTCTGTACTTAAAGCTTTAAACCAGTAATACATGTATGTATAGGTATGTATATATGATATTTTTTTCAAGTCATATTTTAACCTACTTACATTAAAAATATTGATGCTTAGCAGCTTTAGGTATTCGATAGCAGATATAGAATATATCCACTAACATAGAAATTTTCATTGGATAGTGTTAATTTTGATTAACACTGGGCAAGCTTTTTTTTTGCTGGGCAAGCATTTACATTGAGTAATTACTATGACGAAAAATACTTGAAGAATCACCTTTGTACAAGAATTTGTGCCCATGTATGAGCATTTCACCAGGGCACATACCAAAAGTAGAACTATAGATTTATAAAAGATTGATATTTGGGGCTTCCCTGGTGGCGCAGTGGTTGAGAGTCCACCTGCCGATGCAGGGGACGCGGGTTCGTGCCCCGGTCTGGGAAGATCCCACATGCCGCAGAGCAGCTGGGCCCGTGAGCCATGGCCGCTAAGCCTGCGCGTCCGGAGCCTGTGCTCCGCAACGGGAGAGGCCACAACAGTGAGAGGCCCGCGTACCGCAAAAAAAAAAAAAAAAAAAAAAGATTGATATTTGAAAGTTTGAATAATAACTATCAGCAGGTTGCCTTTCGAAGAGGCTATACAACATATACAAAAGTATATGAGATCATCCATTTAACCATAACTCTTCTGATATTTGAGTTTTAAAATATTTTCACGTATTAAATCTGATGCTCACGTAGTCTACTTTGTAAAATGCTTTCCACACTTAGCTTCTGCAATCAATACTGTCCCTGATTCTCTTCCTGCTTATCTATATTCCCCTTGTTTTCTACAGTGCCCCTTTCTTCTGGATGTCTTTAAAATGGGATGTTTACCTCAAGATTTTATCCATGGTGCTATTGTTTTACTACTCTGCACTCTGCACCGTGTCAATATCTTTAGGTATATAAAATCCTTTTTTTTCCCCCAAGTTTCTACTGCTATCTCTAAATATCTCCTAATGGACAGTCCCAGACTAGAATGCATGCTCCACATTAATGAGGGGAAGATTGTCTTTTTTCTCATCTTTTTCCTCAAAGCCTATCACTGTATCTGGCACATTGTAGCCTCAAAATATACAGCATATGATGATTGACTAAATGAATAAACAGTGGAAGATAGAAAATTTAATAAGAATAATCTTAAAAATCTATACTTGTTCACTGGTTTATCAAAGTAGGTATTAATCTTCATCCTTTGCCATTATCCTGATTTGATCAATTTCATACTGTAATGATTTTCTTCCTATAGTAAGAAGGAAGAAAATCACTTTTTCCTTCTTCTCTTCTTCTCTCTCTTCTCATCACACCAAATCTCCTTGCAATTTTATTGCTCCTGTACTTTCTAGGCTTGTTTTGAACATATATTTTGGGTATATAATATTTAGGTCAGATAAATAAGAGTAGGGTGAAATTTGACTTTTAACTGAGGCTAATCAGATTTAACATTTTGCCACTGATGCATAAAAAAGTTTGCAGTATTTCATATAGTGTGCTCTTAAAAATTGAAAAATTCAAATTTATGTTATAAAAGACTTGTAACAAAAGCAGGAATTCTCCCATTTGCTTTTCTATATTTGAATTTAAAAAGAATAAAATCTTCTAAGTAATAAGAGAAGTTTTTAAGATGTCACTAAGATTAAAGATTTTATAATAGGAAGATTATACTGTATTATCAAGGGGGTCTCAATCTAGGTACATGACCCTTCAAAAACAGAGAGATGTGGCAGAAGTTAGTGAGATGCATAGAAGGCAAAATCAGAGTGATTCCAAGTGTGAGAACTCAGCACACAATAATGGGCCCTAAGATGAAGGGGACATTGTTGAAAGAACAGACAGAGGCCTCAAGAAGCTAGGAGTGGCCCTCAGCTGACATTTAGTAAGGAAACAGGGACCTCAGCCCTACAACCACAAGGAGAAGATTATTCTGCTAACAATCTCAAATGGGTTCAATCTCAAAGCTCCCAGGAAAACAAAAAAACAAGCCCTGCTAACATCTTGATTTTAGTTTCACGAGACACATCCTAGACTTCTGACCTACAGAAATGAAGATAATAAATATGGAGTTTTTTAAGCCACTAAACTTGGTAACTTGTTATTGCAACAATAGAATGCTAACACCGTTACACAAGACCAAAGGCAGAATAAAGCAAGCATCTCTTTTCTTATCCAGTTCAAGAACTAGAAACAGAATGACTTGGAAGGACTAAATGATAGGCAGTATTCCAGACACATTTCTATTACAACCCACAGGATGGATTGATAAAGTATATCTCAGAGCTTCTGGACACAGATCTGCTTAAGTTTCAGAGCATTAGACCCAAGCATTGTTGGTGTTTATGCCAGGATTAGTTGAAACAACATTTTGTTCTAAAATTTTCTGGACTTTCTCCACAATTTTCAGTAATTGGTACACCAAGGAAGTCAGATAATAAAAACAACTACATATTAGCAGGGAACTTAGTGCATCACCAAGGAGGTAAAATCTGAAAATAAGCCTACTTAATGCTGGGAAAAAAACACTTTGAATGTGTGAACTCTCCTTTCAGAGTCTGATATTAAGAAACTGTTCTGTATGTTGATGTATTTGTTTATTAATTTTGTAAAAAAATCGTATCAAGTATGGAATAGTGCTCATGAGATAATTAAATATAAATATATGGTCAGGAAAAGTCAGCTATAAGGAGCAATTCAAATAATGAAATGTGTGATTAATGAAATCATCTTTTATATGAGGACATTTATCAAAAGATCATAAGGCATTTATGAGGAATGCAATTGCTCAATCAACAGAAAGAAATCAAGCACTTACTCCTCCCTACAAAGCACTATGAAGAAATCTTGAGGGCTTCAAATTTTATTGGAATTTTAATAAAAATGATTCCCTTATATTCCTTTGATTTATTTCCTGGTATAATATTATGAATTCTAATTTATTGTTCATTTACCTTTGGACTTACACTATACTTCATATATTCTGAAGTTTGTAAACCAATACATTGTTGTTATGCAATGTTTATAAACCCTGTATTCTCTAAGTTGGTCATGGTTTCCTTGCTTCTAATTATGTGCTAATAATCATCACCCAAACCTAGGAAACAATTGTATATAGGGTAATCTAAATAGGCAGAACACTTCTCTTCAAAGACTCATTTCATAGTTCACAATTCTTCCTGAATTCTTAAAGTAAATAGGAGCAAATACACAATATAACATAAAGCTACAGCTACAGGTCATTTTAACTTAGAACGACCTGTACATATTTTGAAAAATTAAAATCAATAAGTGTATGTACCTTAAAACTTAAAGACACAATTATATGAATAAGAACACTATAAAAAAGGATAGAGTGATGAAATTTTCTGGAAATAAGAAACACTTTGTATATGTATAACTGATTCACTTTGTTATAAAGCAGAAACTAACACACCATTGTAAAGCAATTATACTCCAATAAAGATGTAAAAAAAAACAAAAAGAAAGAAACACTGGTTCACTATAAATTGGAGAGATCAGGTATCTGAATGCTACCTGATTAGAATAAGGGTTGGGCGGTAGAGTGTTACAATGATTAAGGCAATGTCTATCACTTGTAGCATGAGCATGTGAAACTACACAGACAGCAATTCACATGTACATTTACATGATGTGGTATGAATAAACAGGAACATTCAAAAGAAGAAAGCAAATTCAATGTAAGAGATAGGAGGAAAAAAAAAACAACCAGCAGAAAAAAATGAGATAATTATTTCTGATTAGATGTAAAAATTCCTAAAGATAAACAAGTACTTGTTTGATTTCTATTTATCTTATTATAATGATTTAAACATAATTGAGTTACAATGACTAAATATACGCAACAATTAATAGTATGCTCGCATATGGCATTACACATTTATTACCTTAGATATGTTTGTGCCTATGGAGTACTCTTGTTTTAGCAAATTATAAAGATGATTTAGTTTCCAGATTCCAAAGTTTAATATATATTATTTGTGACATATCTCTGCATAGGGAAACAATAAAAGAAGAGATAACTGATGATTCAAACATAGTTGTTATTATATATTGTATTCTCTAGATTTAGTAACTGTTGCCTAAGAAAATTAATTATTTTTATATAGGAGATATAACTTTGTTTTCTTCCCTAGAATAATAAAGTATGTAATCTTAGCAAAGCAAAGCATGGAGAGTAGAGGTAGAGATAGTCATGGTTGAAGCTGTGATCTAGGAAAACAGGAGATAATCTGAACAGGTATAAAGCAGGAGAGAGTCTTAACACACACTCTCAAGACAAGGAGACTATAGGCTAGATATATGATCTGATAATGTAATATACATAATATATAATTTATATTATTTGATTGGTGTATTAAGAATAAAGAAGCTGGATATCTGAAGAGAAAGTGAAAAGTGGCATACTTGCATAAATCTATGACTCCAAAAATTATTTTTTCTAGTCCCTTGGTAATTCAATGCACCATGAAATTTGAGGTGAAATTCAGCAATGATAAGGAAAAACAAGAAAAAATAGGGAGATTTTATATGCTTTAGTTATAGTTATATTTTATAGGTATCTTTGAAACAGTATAAAGCATGTTTTAATATGAGAAATCAAATTGAAAACTGTTAAATTTACTTAATGGCAATTAAGTGGCAAAAGTAGTCCAACAACAACATATAAGTTCTATATAACACTAAGTTCTCAATTAACAGAGATGTGAAATGGTCTGTATGTGCAATATCCAGCTATTGTTGCATACTTGTTGAACCCCATATTAAACTAGTTAAAAAATGAAAGCATTATATTTAATAATTTTACAGAAAGAGAACCAGCTGCAGTTCTTTCATAAAGGTATATAATGGGTTTGTACCTCAGTACAGTTGGAAGACTTGATCATCATTTACTGATGATTACTATGGCCCTGAAGCAGTGCTTTATCAAAGATGGTTAATAGCGAGGATAACATTCCTCGCTGCTGGCAAGCTTTCTCAAAGAACCTTCATTGGTAGAAATGAGTAACATAGTGAATATTAGTCTATTGTTTTTATCCAAGAGGGCAGCAAAGACGAATGGCTTTGCCTCTAACCCTTCACTCAGGCATAACACAGAATCACTCCCTGAAGACTGTAGGCTTAAGTAGTCATCATCATCTAAATTTTCTTATCTTGGTTCAATGAACATTGGGCACAAGAGATTTTTGCAAAAGTGATAAACTTTTGGGTAATAGCACTACTAACATATTTGTATTGTTTTTTTCATTTTATCTGAGACTTTGCAAAATATGCACAAAACACATGGCTACACCCATATACACACACACATGTTAAAAGTAGATGACATTATTCTCAGTGCAAAATTTTCATACTATTATACTTAATTTCTAAAAAGTAAAAGAGAAAAGGCCTTCCCAGAAGGAAGATGTCTTAGCTGTCTCAAAGTCAATACCTATACCTACTCTTCTTTTCCCCCCCTGGGCACAAAGAAACAACTTTACCTCTTTTTATCAAAAATAAACATGTTTATCTAGTCTTGACTCCATATCCATCCAACTTCAAAGAACTTTACATTTACTATCTCTCTCTTTATAAGAAGGGGATATTTATAGATGTAGGATTTCTGGAGAAAGGAATATAAATTTACAAATACTTTGAGTGTAATTATCAACTGCCTTCTAAAAGGTTGCCTCATTTTATGATCCCAGAAATAACCATGACAGTTTCCTTTTAGGCCATATCTTTAGTGTTAAAATAATTGACTTTTTTTAAATGTGTGATTATGTGGAAAATGTCAACTACTTGCCATTCTGTTACATTTATCTTACTACAATGGTTCAAACAATTGTTCATACTTTTCCTGTGAATTGCTTTTTTATATATATATTTTTTAACTTATTTATTTCAAAGAGTGCTTCAGGTAAGAGTCCTTACAATCAAATATATATATACACATATATATACACACATATATGCATATATGTATATATATATATGTATACACACACACACACACACACACACACACACAATATTCTTTAAATTTACCAAAGAAGAATCCAATCTTGAATTTATTTCTATTAACCTCCAAACAATATTTTAAGATCTTGGAAATAAGAATTAACCCTTTGTGCCTTACTTTTCTCCTCTATAAAAGGCTAAATGAATTAATATATTCAACCCACTTAGAATAAAGATTGGCAGAACAGAAGCACTTAATAAATGTTAATAATAAAATACTAAATATTTTATCATTACCTAAAAAGCAGTTAAATAATTTTTTTCTTCTTTGGCTCAGTTCTTTGAAAATATTTCTTTTTTTTATTTTAAGTTGGCACTGGCTCTTTTTCCCTAAAACAATATTTATTTTTTTAAATATGGACCAATTTATTAATATTTAATTTAATGGCATCTAGAATTTGAGACTTCAAAGACTTTATCATCACAACTATGTAACACAACTATGTAAGTGTTCCCTCTTATTCTTCTGTTATATTAAAATTTGATTTATTTTCTAGTGAATATTTACACTTCTTTTTGTCTAGACTACATATTTATGAAAAATGTATGAAATATGAGTCTACTTGCTTCTTTATATTGTTATCCAGGTGTCCCAAGACCTTTTAGATATTAAGACAAAGATTTTGATAGCATATTAATTGATAGAATTTTCTTTATTTTTTAGAAAAATGACATAATTGTAAAATGACTTTGTAGCAGATGCTTGAAATCCCAGTTGAATTTAATGCCAAATTAGAGCATTACAACTTGGATTTTGTTGTAACCAGTAAAATAGGCAATATCTGAAACATTAAGCCAATTTTTTCTATGTTTTCTAACTTAAAGACCTCCCCTTAAACTGTGTCTAAGGAATTCCAAACTGCATGCCACAAGAAAGGATGTCAGTACACAGAATAGATGACAAATTATTTGAATATGATTTTTTACTCTGAAGATAAGCTTTTGAAAACTCATGGCAGAGACAACAGTTTGAGACCAAATGATTTTCTCAAAACCATAGTCATGGGAAACTTACCAAATCCACAGAACATGAAAGTGATGGGAGAGGGCTTCCCCTGTGGCACAGTGGTTGCGAATCCGCCTGCCAATGCAGGGGACACAGGTTCAAGCCCTGGTCTGGGAAGATCCCACATGCCGTGGAGCAACTGGGCCCATGCACCACAACTACTGAGCCTGCGCTCTGGAACCCATGAGCCACGACTACTGAGCCCGTGTGCCACAACTACTGAAGCCCATGCGCCTAGAGCCTGTGCTCCACAACAAGAGAGGCCACCGCAATAAGAAGCCCATGCACCGCAACGAAGAGTGGCTCCCACTCGCTGCAACTAGAGAGGGCCCACATGCAGCAACAAAGACCCAACGCAGCCAAAAATAAAATAAAAATAAAATAAATATATTTAAAAAAATAATTGGAGATGGAAAGTGTCAAAAAGCAAAGAAAAGATAAAACATGAAAAAAGGGAATATAATTAATTTTAATAATTTTGATTTTTGATAATATTGTAGTTTTATTTTTAGCAATAAACATATCATTATTTATTTATGGTTAAATGGTTATGCACATACATATTATACATCTTAATATATAGAAAGTATTTTGGAATTTTACACACTTATAAGGAAATCTCTGTCCATGTCAATTATGTCTCAATGTGTAAGGAAAAGAAATGTTGTATAGTTCTGTATTCTTAATATATATTTATTAATCTTCCACCCTTGACAAACATGTAACTATGTTTAAATTTTTAAAAATTAAGTTAAAACATTTTACCAGTTTTATGTCATTTTGTATTTCTTTGACTATTTGTGTTATTTAAATATTTTTCTTTTCTTTTTCACATTCTGTGAAAGTATTTTTAATAAAGTATAGTTGATCTACATATTATATCATTTTCAGGTGTACAATATTCAATATTTTTATTGATTGTAATCTATTTAAAGTTATTATAAAATAATGGCTATATTTCTCTCTGCTGTACAATATATGCTTGTTGCTTATTTATTTTATACATAGTAGTTTGTGTCTATTAGTTTAGTACCTCACTCTCACTTCACTCCCTTCCATCTTACCACTGTTAATCACTAGTTTGATCTCTGTATCTGTGAGTCTGTTTGTTTTGTTAACATATATTTGTTTGTTTTATTTTTAAGTTTCCACATATAAGTGATAAAAGAGTATATATCTTTCTCTGTCTAAATTATTTCACTAAGAAAAATACTCTTCAGGTCTGTCTGTCCATGTTGTTGCAAATGGCAGAATTTCACTCTTTTCTATGGCTGAGTAATATTCCATTATATATCCAGGAATTAGGAGATTTTTTTTTTAGATGCAAAAATGGACACACGTACTAAAATATTGTTTGATGTAATGAGAAGTTTGCATATAGCACTTCTGCTGCATGCCAAAATACCATAGTGTCTGCAGGAAAAGTACTATTGTGATTGCTTTAGTTGGGAAAAGAACCAGCTGCCTTTCTCATGAAATATTATTTTTAATTTAAAGAATTACTGACAGAAGAAAACACTTATTATTCAGAATTGGGTATTATACAATAATTTTCTTCCAAATAAATGGTTACTTTAAGGAAAACAAATGATGATGGTAGGTTTTTGCCAAGGTAAAACTTGAGTTGAAAAATTTTGAAAAACTGCTACAATGAACTTAAGAGCTCTGGATACTTAAGGACTATACTGACAAAACTGATGGTAATGTTAATTAATGGGTTTTTTTAAATTATTTACCATAAAATATATCAACTTTGACAGATCTACATAACTGCAAGAACTAATATTTTCCAACTGACAAAAATACAATGTTACAAAATCACCCATGAGTAAAAGACCAATTCAAAGTGCAAAACAGACCAATGGATTATAATATAACAGATTATAAAACTGTCATTGATATGGCTTCTGATTTCATTTTGCAACTAACTTTTAAGGAACTATCGCTTATTAAATTATGGTGTAGTATACAAGAAGAATGTCACAAGCATCTGAAAACTAATAAATGTGCCTCCCTTTTCTAAGTGCATATTTGAGTGAGGCCAGGTTTTCTTCACACACAGAACAACATATTCCAACAGACTGAATACAGAAGCAGATTTGAGAATCCTGCTGTGTTCTAATAAACTAGGTATTAAAGAGATTTGAAGCATTATAAAAGATTGCCACCTTTCTCATTAATTTTTGTTTTGGAAAATTTAGGATTTTTATAAAAAATAAGATATTTCCATTTCCATTAATAATTTCTTTTGCTATTTTAAATGAATTATGAAACATTTGTTTTTTAAGTGTTATCTTCTAATATGATACATCTTGATAGATATGAGCCAAATAAACAAAAGCTATTTGGGGTCCACACCAATTATTGTATAAAAGTGTCCTGAGGGGCTTCCCTAGTGGCGCAGTGGCTGACAGTCCACCTGCCGATGCAGGGGACACGGGTTCGTGCCCCGATCCAGGAGGATCCCACATGCCGCGGAGCGGCTGGGCCCGTGAGCCATGGCCGCTGAGCCTGCGCGTCCGGAGCCTGTGCTCCGCAACGGGAGAGGCCACAACAGTGAGAGGCCCGCGTACCGCAAAAAAAAAAAAAAAAGTGTCCTGAGATCCAAAATATGACAAAAACCACCCAAATAAATAACTAAATTATGGTGAAGAGGAACCACCTTATTCTGAATGGCCAGTTTTCACTGCAAAGTTGAAAAGATCTAGTACAAAACTACCTCAATACAAAACTTTGCTCTGCAGCTTACCTTGGACAGTTAGTTTAGTGACAGTAATAATGCCAACTCTCAAGTTGCTATAAGAGGAGTATGCCAGGTATATATATATGAGTGCTTTTTAAAAAGAAAACTAATTAGCTGTTATTGTTATGCATATTGTTTGCAACTGTTTTTCTGTTATTGGGTATGGTCTCTACTCATCCTGAATCACATGACTTGAGTTTGGTATGGGGGTTACATAAAAACTTTGAGAAAAGAGGAAGGAAATAACAGATTTGCCTATTAAAAGTGAGAACTACATATTTAAGTTAGTATATAAGAGTTCTGAAACTCTAAATGAGACCAAACACATTTCTTCCACTGACCCATTTTTAATCATTTAAAATTCTATAACTTTTTCCTCCAAATGCTATCTAAACTTTATCCCTGAGCTTGGGTATGAAATAACACCTTCTTGTCTTAATAAACAAAGACAATGGCATGTTAAAATTTGTCTCTAAAGTCACAGCATAACAGAACACTTTACAGGAAATAATAACTCTTTTGTGGTTGTAGACTAAAAAAGAAAATTCTGAAGGTAATTCAAATAAAAGACTCTACTGGTTATCTAACTGCCAGCTTCAGATACTGCTATTAATTTGTAATTGCATGTCAGTTAGTAAGGAATAAAACCAAAGAACAGAATTCTATCACGTGGATTTGTATGCTTCCCAATTCAGTGATGGTTTAGTTCAAGCTGGCAACTGTAACAAACAAGCCTCAAAACGTATAATCAATCAGAAATGATAAAAGTTTATTACTCACTCAAATGAAGTCCAAAGTTGGTGTTCTGTATCCGTGACTGTCCCTCGTGCAAGCAATCATTTGAGCACCCAGCTCCCTTCATTTTGTAGTTCTGCCATTTCAAGAAGTGCCTTCTAAGTTTCCCATGCTGCTCTGCATGAAGATTGTGAAAAAAAAATAAGAGTATAAAGATCACACATAGGAGAACCTTATGAAGTGGCATACATGATTTCTGCTTATACTCACTGCATCATCTAGAATTCCAACTTGTTCCTGCATTTTACTAAAATGAGGCTGGAAATCAGTATAGTTGTGGGTCAATGATAAAGGGAAACAGGTTTGCTAATACAATGATTATACTTGTTCATTAACTAGATGAAAGAAGGAAGACACCCCATAATCATGGACCTGATAAGATTTTTCAACATTTTTATTTAGGTTGAAAAATTTGGTATCTACATGGGGATGAGGTCATATCCCTAGCATAAAAAAAATTAGTAGTAGCATAAAATTCTAATGTCTGTGTAGCAGTATTTCTATTTTGGATTGTTTAATAGCTGTCTCAGGCTAAAAGCTTACTCTTCTAAACCCATGAGAATAATAGGCTGTGGGGGAATAAAAAGATGAGATTTAGTCCCGTTGGCCTCATTCAAATACTAAAAATGAACTGTTAACTCAACTTTGATTTATCAAGAACTCTTTTGGGTTTAAATCACTGTTTTTATAGATGAAAAGTTTATATAATATACTACAGGCTCACAGTTTAATGATATATGTATATAGATCAAAAAGAATGAATGAAATGGATCTCAAACGTAAGAAATGTACTAATGTAATTTTTGAACGTGCTATAGTACATTATTATTTACTCATTAACCATGGGTTACAGGCTCGTGTTATTTGAAAATTTGCTATGCAACATATATGCAGGAGCAGGTTACAGAAGAAAGCAAGGAATTACATTTAGCACACAAATATGTCATCTTGATTTCTTATTGAAAATTTTATTTTGGTAAATTTTTATGTCCTTTCTTATAAAGATGTCTCATTTTTTCAGCCACTCCTAACATTCAATATTGAACCATACTCCATATTTTATTTAACCAGTTTGTTTCCAATATTTTCATATTACAAAAATTCTACAATAAATGTTTATCTATCTAGGTACCTACATACCTTATTATTGGAGGCTGGGGATTACGCCATTCCTGAAGGTCAGCATAGTTCAACATGTTCCTGCTCCAGTAGCGTAAAAGACCCTTATTTTATTTCTTGTACAATTAAAGCATTTTCAGTCTGGTGAGTATTGACAATGCTATTTCCTCAAAAAGTTCATAGATTCTGGTCTAGTTGTTGCATTTTGTTATGTTCAACAGCACCCTAGTCAGAACTTTGCCCTGGAGGGAGACGTTCAAGATGGCGGAGGAGTAAGTCGCGGAGATCACCTTCCTCCCCACAAACACATAAGAAATACATCTCCATGTGGAACAACTCCTACAGAACACCTACTGAATGCTGGCAGAGGACCTCAGGCCTCCCAAAAGGCAAGAAACTCCCCACGTACCTGGGTAGGGCAAAAGGAAAAACAGAGACAAAAGAATGGGGACGGGACCTGCACCAGTGGGAAGGCGCTGCGAAGGACGAAAAGTTTCCACACAGTAGGAAGGCTCTTCGCGGGGGAGGCTGAGGGTGGGGGAGGGGGGAGCTTCGAAGCCGCGGAGGAGAGCGCAGCAACAGGGGTGCGGCGGCCAAGGCGGAGAGATTCCCGCACAGAGGATCGGTGCCGACCGGCACTCACCAGCCCGAGAGGCTTCTCTGCTCACCCGCCGGGGTGGGCGGGGCTGGGAACTGAGGCTCGGGCTTCGGAGGGCGGATCCCAGGGAGAGGACTGGGGTTGGCGGCGGCGTGAGCACAGCCTGAAGGGGACTAGTGCGCCACAGCTAGCCGGGAGTCCGGGAAAAAGTCTGGAGCTGCCGAAGAGGTAAGAGACTTTTTCTTGCCTCTTTGTTTCCTGGTGCGGGAGGAGAAGGGATTAAGAGCGCCGCTTTAACGAGCTCCAGAGACAGGTGCGAGCCGCGGCTATCAGCGTGGACCCAGAGACGGGCATGGGACGCTAAGGCTGCTGCTGCCGCCACCAAGAAGCCTGTGTGCAAACACAGGTCACTCTCCACACCCCCCTTCCGGGAGCCTGTGCAGCCCGCCACTTCCAAGGTCCCGTGATCCAGGGACAACTTCCCCGGGAGAACACACGGTGCGCCTCAGGCTGGTGCAACGTCACGCCGGCCTCTGCCGCCACAGGCTCACCCTCCATCCGTACCCCTCCCTCCCCCCAGCCTGAATGAGCCAGAGCCCCCGAATCAGCGGCTCCTTTAACCCCGTCCTCTCTGAGCGAAGAACAGACGCCCTCAGGTGACCTACATGCAGAGGCAGGGCGACATCCAAAGCTGAGCCCCCGGGAGCTGTGAGAACAAAGGAGAGAAAGGGAAATCTCTCCCAGCAGCCTCAAGAGAAGCGGATTAAATCTCCACAATCAACTTGATGTACCCTGCATCTGTGGAATACATGAATAGACAACGAATCATCCCAAAACTGAGGTGGTGGACTTTGGGAGCAACTGTAGACTTGGGGTTTGCTTCCTGCATCTAATTTGTTTCTGGCCTTATGTTTATCTTAGTTTAGTATTTAGAGTTTATTATCAATGGTAGATTTGTTTATTCATTTTGTTGCTTTCTTCCTTTTTTATATATGTAGATATATATTTTTTTTCCTTTTTCTCTTTTTGTGAGTGTGTGTGTTTGTGCTTCTTAGTGTGATTTTGTCTGTATAGCTTTGCTTTCACCATTTGTCCTAGGGTTCTGTCTGACCGTTTTTTTCTGTTGTGGGGTTTTTTTTACTTTTTTAAAATTTTTAATAATTTTTTAAATTTTAATAACTTTATTCATTTTTCTTTCATTTTTTCTTCCTTTTGTTCTGAGTCGTGTGGCTGACACGGTCTTGGTGCTCTGGTCGGGTGTCAGGCCTGAGCTGCTGAGGTGGGAAGGCTGAGTTCAGGACACTGGTCCACCAGAGACCTCCCAGCTCCACATAATATCAAATGTCAAAAGCTTTCCCAGAGATCTGCATCTCAATGCTAAGACCCAGCTCCACTCAATGACCAGCAAGCTACAGCGCTGGACACCCTATGCCAAACAACTAGCAAGACAGGAACACAACCCCACCCATTAGCAGAGAGGCTGCCTAAAATCATAATAAGGTCACAGACACCCCAAAGCACACCACCAGATGCAGTCCTGCCCACCAGAAAGACAAGATCCAGCCTCATCCACCAGAACACAGGCACCAGTCCCCTCCACCAGGAAGCCTACACAACACACTGAACCAACCTTAGCCACTGGGGACAGACACCAAAAACAATGGGAACTATGAACCTGCAGCCTGTGCAGAGGAGACCCCAAACACAGTAAGATAAGCAAAATGAGAAGACAGAGAAACACACAGCAGATGAAGGAACAAGGTAAAAACCCACCAGCCCAAACAAATGAAGAGGAAATAGGCAGTCTACCTGAAAAAGAATTCATAATAATGATACTAAAGATGATCCAAAATCTTGGCAATAGAATGGAGAAAATATAATATACGTTTAACAAGGACCTAGAAGAATTAAGAGCAAACAATGATGAACAACACAATAAATGAAATTAAAAATTTTCTAGAAAGAATCAATAGTAAAATAACTGAGGCAGAAGAACAGATAAGTGACCTGTATGGTAAAATATGGTAATAACTACTGCAGAGCAGAATAAAGAAAAAAGGATGAAAATAATGGGGGACAGTCTCAGAGACATTTGGGAGAATATTAAGCACACCAACATTCGAATTATAGGGGTCCAAGAAGAAGAAGAGAAAAAGAAAGGGACTGAGAAAATATTTGAAAACTTCCCTAATGTGGGAAAGGAAATAGTCAATCAAGTCCAGGAAGCACAGAGAGTCCCATACAGGGTAAATCCAAGGAGAAACACGCTAACACACATATTAATCAAACAATCAAAAATTAAATACAAAGAAAAAATATTAAAAGCAGCAAGGGAAAACCAGCAAATAACATACAAGGGAATCCCCATAAAGTTAACAGCTGATCTTTCAGCAGAAACTCTGCCGGCCAGAAGAGAGTGGCAGGACATATTTAAAGTGATGAAAGGGAAAAACCTACAACCATGATTACTCTACCCAGCAAGGATCTCATTCAGATTCAACAGAGAAATTAAAACCTTTACAGACAAGCAAAAACTAAGAGAATTCAGCACCACCAAAACAGCTTTACAACAAATGCTAAAGGAAATTCTTTAGGCAGGAAACACAAGAGAAGGAAAAGACCTACAATAACAAACCCAAAACAATTAAGAAAATGGTAATAGGAGCATACATATTGATAACTACCTTAAATGTAAATGGATTCAATGCTCCAAACAAAAGACAGAAATATTCTGGCTGAATGGATACAAAAACAAAACCTGTATATATGCTGTCTACAAGAGACCCACTTCAGACCTAGGGACACATACAGACTGAAAGTGAAAGGAAGGAAAAAGATATTCCATGCAAATGGAAATCGAAAGAAAGCTGGAGTAGCACTTCTCATTATCAGACAAAATAGACTTTAATATAAAGATGATTACAAGAGACAAAGAAGGACACTACATAGTGATCAAGGGATCAATCCATGAAAAAGATATAACAATTGTAAATATTTATGCACCCATCATAGGAGCACCTCAATACATAAGGCAAATGCTAACAGCCGTAAAAGGGGAAATGGACAGTAACACAATCATAGTAGGGGACTTTAACACCCCACATTCACCAATAGACAGATCATCCAAAGTGAAAATAAATAAGAAAACACAAGCTTTAAATGATACATTTAAAGGTTCTGGTTACATTTTTTTCCTTTTCCTTATATATTCTGCTATTTGAGTTTTAAGTTTATCTTGAAACTTAGAATATATTTTTTTGTGTGTGTTAATTAACATATTTAATTTCTAGGTGTTAGGTTTTTCAAATTCCAGCATTTTTTCCATCTAGATTTTTTTTAAAGTCTTTATTGAATTTCTTGCAATATTTTTTGTTTTATGTTTTGGCCTCAAGGCATGTGGGATCTTAGCTCCCCGACCAGCTGAACCCCACCTCCAGTATTGGAAGGTGAAGTCTTAGCCACTGGACCATCAGGGAAGTCCCCTTTTTCACCTAGATTAATTTCATATCTGATATCATTATGACATGAATATTATCTGTAATTTTAAAACATTTTTTGTAATTTATGAAGATTTTCTTTGTAGTCTAAATAATGATCAGTGTTACATGCATGTTTCATGGGTGCATGAAAACATTTCTCATCCATTGTGAAATACCAGGAAGTTTAATATTTAAATTGGATCTAACTAATGTTCATCACACTTTATTTCCTTGAAAAATATACATATTAGTATGGAGAATTTATATACCTGATGCAGGCTTCTTGTTGTGGTGGCTTCTCTTTGTTGTGGAGCATGGGCTCTAGGCGTGCGGGCTTCAGTAGTTGTGGCTCGTGGGCTCTAGAGCACAGGCTCAGTAGTTGTGGTGCACAGGATTAGTTGCTCCACGGCATGTGGGATCTTCCTGGACCAGAGCTCGAACCCGTGTCCCCTGCATTGGCAGGGGGATTCTTAACCACTGTGCCACCAGGAAGTCCCTGTGCAGCTTTTAACTTTGCTTTCATTCTTTGTAGGCATCTTTTTTTTGCAACTCTGCCATCTCACAATCCTCTCTCTCTCTCTCACACACACACACACAATTTTCAGAATATTCTGCTATTTCATCTTTACAACCTTATTTTGTAAAGGAGATTGTTTGAGTAATTTTTTAATTGATGGTAATATATTTGTCACAGTTTTCATTTCCCCTATGCCACATTTACTTATATTCTTCCACTGCCATGATTTTTCCTCTTCTTTTCTTTTATCTTGTAATACATATATTATTATAACTAATTCCTATTTTATTGCAAGAATATTAATGATTTCTGAACAAATTATTTTCTGGATATTCATATATGAATAGATAACTTCCAGAATGAAAGAATTTCTTCTTCTGACCTTCTCTTTAGTGTGGACTCTTTTAAGTTTTCTGTCTTCATGGTCAGCAGATATTACTCACAAAGACAAGTCACAATGGAGAATGTCTCTTCATCTTCACTCCTCTCCAGTCAGAAGCTTCTTGAAAAAATATACATATATATTTTTTATAAGATTCCCTGTATAACCCTGCCTTTCCTCCTTCTCAAGAATTGATACCAAAATCTGATTCAGGAAATGTAGCCATCTAGCCTGCATATATGTTTTCATGTTTCCAAAGAGGTAGTATTAGATTTTTTTTTTTTTTTTTTTTTTTTTTTTTGCGGTACGCGGGCCTCTCACTGTTGTGGCCTCTCCTGTTGCGGAGCACAGGCTCCGGACGCACAGGCTCAGCGGCCATGGCTCACGGGCCCAGCCGCTCCGCGGCATGTGGGATCTTCCCGGACCGGGGCGCGAACCTGTGTCCCCTGTATCGGCAGGCGGACTCTTAACCACTGCGCCACCAGGGAAGCCCTGTATTAGATTTTAATTTCGGATTCTGCTATTAATTTAAAGAATAATGTTTTTGTTTGACTTAATTTATGTATTTAGTGATGAATATTCCCTCTGTCTTCCCGCAGTCTTGAACTACACACATACTTGCAAAGATACATGAATGTACACATAAATACATGCATGCATTTGAAATACAGATATCTCCTAGTCTCACAGATGATGGCTCTTTTATTTTTCTATATACCTTGTTGCTTTTGGATAGTTTTTAGAGAAGAAGGAAACCATCATCTTTATTAATCAGTTGATTAAAACTAGAATAAAAGTTATACTTGTAATCTTTAATTTTAGTTTTTAAAAAAAGAAGGTTATATTATTATAATCTATAAGTCTGTCAAAAATGATTTTACCAAAGATCTATAAAGCACCAGAAAAAGTTATATAGGTAGTTTGAAAGAAAGCCTGCAGTTTGATGCTGCTGGTAATTAGGTTTTGTTGTCTGGGCCACATTTTTATTTGACTTCACACATTTTCATTTGAACACCAACTGTTACAAAGCATATGGACTTCCATAGCAATCCCATATGCTACATAATGGCTGGCTGCTATGTATTTAAGATTCAGACAATGATGAGATTTCATAACGATTGTGAAGTAGGAGAACTTTAAACTTTTTATCTAGTTTAATGTATATTTTAGAGACTCTAAAGTACAGAATTATGCTGTTTTATTATGTTAGGTTGTGTTCCTCCTTATGTGCTTTTGTAGTTTGAGTAGGAATGTTTATAAAATATTATAAAATGTAGTACTCTAAAGGAGAACTATTTTGTATTAAATGCAAATAATTGGAATGCCCAGCCGTATTTTCATTTATGAATAAGAAGATCATTTTTTGAGAATATCACCAAAGATAGAAGACCCCAGCCTCCATCCCTGCACAAAGATCAACAATTAGATAGTTATATTGAAAAGAAATAGCTCCAGCAATGCTCAGGAGTCCAATTAAGAAACTTCAGCAACACAGTGGAACAAAAAAACGGAGAATAATTGCACTAAAAGGAAAAGAAGAACAGCTTCATTTTGCCTGCATCATTTCTTTACCCAGGCCAGTACTGCTCAATGCCAAGAGGGAACTCCATGGCTCAAAAGAGTTCCCCAAGCCAGGAAAGTGAGAGTGGGGTGAGCAACAAACATCTGTAGCTTTTGGGGGCACTGCACAAAGAACTTGCTTCAACTTTTACTTCACCAAGAAACTGCAAAGCTGAGATATAATAAAGATGACTTGGAATAAGGAAGAAAAGAAGGGCAGGGTCAAATAGTATTAGCCACCAGCAGGAGTAACTGCAGTTCCCAATGGTCTCCTCTCACTGCCTAAGAAACCAAGGACCAGTATAGCCTTCGTGGAACTCTTGGAGATTTTAACACTGAGGTTGTCCCCAGTGAAATTTTGTGTTTGCAGACACTAGCCACCTCAGTTCCTCCTCACTCTCTCCCCTCACCTCATGCGGGAGCCCAGGATCCATACTGGCAACCAGCCCCAGCCTCTGTGGCTGCACAGTGAAAGATGCCATTCTAGACCCCTGTGGCTGACCTACACTGCTGTGCTTGCATTGGGGAATAGCCTCTACAACTGTGCACTTCCTGTCATTTGCCTGGCTCCTGTTGCTGACCTTCACTGCTGTGTGCATACCAGTGACAAGACCTTGGAGCCAATACAGATCAATGGGACAGAATTGAAAGCACAGAGATAAACCCATGAACATGTGGTCACCTTATCTTTGATAAAGTAGGGAGGAATATACAATGGAGAAAACACAGCCCCTTCAATAAGTGGTGCTGGGACAGGGAGATCAGCTCAGTGCTTTGTGACCACCTAGGGGGTAGGATAGGGAGGGTGGGAAGGAGGGAGATGCAAGAGGGAAGAGATATGGGGACATATGTATATGTATAGCTGATTCATTTTGTTATAAAGCAGAAACTAACACACCATTGTAAAGCAATTATACTCCAATAAAGATGTTAAAAAAAAAAAAGTGGTGCTTGGAAAACTGAACAGCTACATGTAAAAGAATGAAATTAGAACACTCCCTAACACCATACACAAAAATAAACTCAAAATGGATTAAAGACCTAAATGTAAGGCCAGACACTATAAAACTCTTAGAGGAAAACATAGGCAAAATACTCTATGGCATAAATCACAGCAATATCCTTTTTGACCCACCTCCTAGAGAAATGGAAATAAAAACAAAAATAAACAAATGGGACCTATGAAACTTAAAAACTTTTGCACAGCAAAGGAAACCATAAACAAGACAAAAAGACAACCCTCAGAATGGGAGAAAATATTTGAAAATGAAGCAACTGACAAAGGATTAATCTCCAAAATTTACAAGCAGCTCATGCAACTGAATATCAAAAAAAAACCCAATCCAAAAATGGGCAGAAGACCTAAATAGACATTTCTCCAATGAAGATATACAGATTGCCAAGAAACACATGAAAGGATGCTCAACATCACTAATCATTAGAGAAATGCAAATCAAAACTACAATGAGGTATCACCTCACACCAGTTAGAATGGCCATCATCCAAAAATCTACAAACAAAAAATGCTGGAGAGGGTGTGGAGAAAAGGGAACCCTCTTGCACTATTGGTGGGAATGTAAATTGATAGAGCCACTATGGAGAACAGTATGGAGGTTCCTTAAAAAACTAAAAATAGAACTACCATACAACCTAGCAATCCCACTACTGGGCATATACTCTGAGAAAACCAAAATTCAAAGTCATGTACCACAATGTTCATTGCAGCTCTACTTACAATAGCCAGGAGATGGAAGCAACCTAAGTGTCCATCGACAGATCAACAGGTAAAGAAGATGTGGCAGATATATATAATGGAATATTACTCAGCCATAAAAAGAAATGAAATTGAATTATCTGTAATGAGGTGGATGGACCTAGAGTCTGTCATACAGAGTGAAGTAAGTCAGAAAGAGAAAAAAAAATAACATATGCTAACACATATATATGGAATCTAAAAAGAAAAAAAATGGCTATGAAGAACCTAGGGGCAGGAAGGGAATAAAGATGCAGACCTATTAGAGAATGGACTTGAGGACATGGGGAGGGGGAAGGGTAAGCTGGGACAAAGTGAGAGAGAGGCATGGACATATATACACTACCAAATGTAAAACTGATAGCTAGTGGGAAGCAGCCACATAGCACAGGGAGATCAGCTCAGCTTGGTGCTTTGTGACCACCTAGAAGGGAGGGATAGGGAGGGTGGGAGGGAGGGAGATGCAAGAGGGAAGAGATATGGGGACATATGTATACGTATAGCTGATTCACTTTGTTATAAAGCAGAAACTAGCACACCATTGTAAAGCAATTATACTCCAATAAAGATGTTAAAATAAGTTAATTAATTAATTAAAAAAAAAAAAGATGTCCTACGATTCTCTTGCTTTTCACCCACCGGTATCTGTTTGTTAACTGTGGAATATCTATATAATGGAATGCTACTCAGCAATAAAAAGGAACAGACTACTGGCTCTTCTGCCCTGGCAGCCATTGAAGAGCAGCAGCCATAGCTCCCTGCTACGCCATGGCTGTGGGCCTCAACAAGGGCCACAAGGTGACCAAAAAGTGCACAAGCCAAGGCACAGCCACTGACGTGGGCACCTCACCAAGCACACCAAGTTCGGCGGGACATGATCCGGGAGGTGTGTGGCTTCACCCTTATGCGCGGAGGGCCATGGAGCTGCTCAAGGTCTCCAAGGACAAGCGGGCCCTCAAGTTCACCAAGAAAAGGGTGGGGACACACATCCGTGCCAAGAGGAAGAGAGAGAAGCTGAGCAACGTCCTGGCCGCCATGAGGAATGCAGCAGCCAAGAAGGGGTGAGCCTTTCCCCGCTGTGCACAATAAAACTTTTTCAGAAAGAAAAAAAAGGAACAGACTACTGATAACAGTCTAAACAGATCTAAAAATCATTATGCTGAGTAAAATAAGCCAAGCAAACAATAGGACCCACGTATAATTCTATTTCTATCAAATTCTAGAAAATGCAAGCTAAAATGTAGTAATAAGTAATTCAGAGATTATCAGAGAGCTGTGCAGGAATTGAAAAAAGCACAAGGAAACTTTGGGGGGATGATAGAAATGTATCCGTATTGATCGTGGTGATAGTTTCACGTCTCTATATGAATGTCAAAATTGGTCAAATCATACAATTTAAACATGTGCAGTTTATTATACATCAATTAAAATTTAATAAAGTTATAATAAAATGAAGCCCAAAATAAACATTTTTCGAGAAAAAGTGTTGAAAAAAGGATTGTCAGTAAACCTGCACTGAAAGAAATGTTACTGAAAGTTATTCAATAAAATGAAAAGGACACACCGGATAGAAATTTTGATATACTAAAAGAAATGAACAGTAGCAGAAATGGTAAATACATGAGTAAATTTTTAAAAATTAAAAATAAAACAAATTTGGCTGTTTAAAGTCAAAACTATATCAATATATTGTCAGGTGTGTAACCAGTGTAGAAATTAGATGTATGTATCAAATAATCAATTCCATTGGTTGCATTCAGAGTTGCCCTAAAATGTGGAAGGGGGACTGTCCTCTGTACCTCAAATGAACTAGGCATTTCCCTGGGAATTGCTGGGGAGGGACCAATTTGTGAGCAGTCAGCTGAGGGAGTAAGTGCCTGTGTCCTGAAGGGGAATCCCATCAATGCACCACAGCATCCACTATAATAATATTCTTCTTATTTTTTTTTGATTGTCAATTCAGGGTTATTTTTGAGTAAATTTGTTTCATTGTTTTTACATACATTATCTATATCGTATTGATGAGAGAAAATCAGTGTTCACAAAAAGAAATGTATACCATCCCTTATAACACTCACAGTGCACAAACTATGACTTGAAATATAACCAGTTAGGAGACACTATATGCTATATAATTTATCACTATAAATATGTATTCTGAAGATTAGGTACATGAAATATGAAACAATATGAGGATTTACACATTGATATAGTAGAAAGTATGCGACGCTACAGTATAGCCTACAAACAATAATAAATCAGAACTTTTACTTATTGCTGAATATCGTTTTGTGTGTCACGTATAATTTCATAGGTAGTTTTATAAAAATCCTCACCTCCCTGGCTCACAGCAACTTTTGAAACTCCCTTTGTTTTGCAAGCCTCCTCAAAGACTTAGAGGCAAGTGTAAATATGTTTTACTGATTGATGTTTAGAAATCCTATGAAGTTTAGAATAAGATTTGCTAAGAAAGATACCTGGTTTAATTATGGAATAGGTACCACATATGAAAGCACTGGGAATGAAATATTGAATGTCTGTGTACTCTTGATAAGCACTTTCTTCGTCTGTCAAATGAGGAAGGAAGGATCATGCTTTATATTTTGCTAATGGATTTTCTCTCTGTTAAAAAAACCCGAAGCTTGAAGTAGAGAAAAACTGCCTCATATCCCCATTTCTCTGATATCCATATCCATTTCTCTGTTACTTTATTCTTAAATTATAGATTTGAAATGTAGCCACATTATTTATGCTTTATGCTTGAGGTTACGTTGTGTGATTAAAGAACAAACTAGACGGGAAAACCAAGTATTTGTCCTTTCCCTTTATAAAGCTGCTATAAAGTTTCAGGAAAACAGCAGAGTTTAAAATTGTCAATTTTAATATTTATATGGTAGTTTTTTGAAGATTATATAACAAATCAAAAGCTAGTAAATAATATTAGAGGAATTCAGTGTCACATCTCTAGATAAGGTTATACTTTATGTATTTTAATTATTTTAAACAGGTATATTTAAAAGGCATAAAGACATTTTTAAAATAATTTTTTTAGTAAAATGTCATTATATTCTGTCATTCAACAGACAACCAATGTTTCATTTTTTTCTAGAAATATGATCTTTATATATACCCATATTATCTATGTATCTATCTGTCTGGGCATATTCTTTTCTCCCATTTAGCATTGACGAAGGCAAGCAAATGATTCCAAGACAATGAGACTCTGTTAGATATGGAAGTACATACCTACAGAAGAAGTATCTAAACCTTAGAAAGGACTAATTGCAGGCTTAGTGGTATGAGGCAACTGCTTTATTTTTATTAAAAATAATGTCAAAGTAATATATACCCAAGAGTTCGTGATCCAGATAAACAGACTCTCAATACACATTCCTCACCTCCAAGGCCATTCCTCTAAGGCAATTACCTTCAAATATTTCTAGTTTTATTCTTTTGATGTTTAAACTCTTAAGCTCTATGTAATGTCTATGGACAATATCTATTGACTCGATTTTAAAAAAATTACTGCATTTAAATTATCACGACCTCCTGGTTGTTTCTTATTCCTAAGCTTGATAGCTGTATTATTATTCTAGTTCTTCTCTTATAAGGAAAATCTTGAATTCTTTTTCCTTTTTTATTTCTGTATGACTTTCAGGCATTTATCTCTTTAAGGTTTTTTTTTTTTTTTTTGCCTTACGCGGGCCTCTCACTGCTGCGGCCTCTCCCGTTGCAGAGCACAGGCTCCGGACGCGCAGGCCCAGCGGCCATGGCTCACGGGCCCAGCCGCTCCGCGGCATGTGGGATCCTCCCAGACCGGGGCACGAACCCACGTCCCCTGCATCGGCAGGCGGACTCCCAACCACAGCGCCACCAGGGAAGCCCACTCTTTAAGGTTTTTAACTTTATATAAACTGTGTGTGTATACATATATATAAATTTATTGAAAATATGGGACATATTATTTTTCATTGTAATTTTATAATAAATTATTCTTTAAAAAAAACAAGTATCTCCAGAATTACATAAAAAGCCTTTTCCTCCGAAGTCAGTTTTCAGAAATAACCATAAAATGCTTGTGTAACACTTCTAAATATTTGATATGTGTACAAACACATGAATGTATGCATTATGATATGACTAATCAATGTTGTAGGGTTAGACTTTTAGCTTGTTTCTGCTGTTTTCCTGTTAAATTAACAAGAAACATCCTTTGAAACTACATATACTTTGCAAATATATTTTCAGGATAAAATTTTATGAGCAGATACGATTAGTCGAGTCATATATGTAATTTTAATTTTTACAGATATTTTCAAATTGCCTGCTAAAATGGGTGCTTCTCTTTATAACATCACAACTCCATTTTCCTCTTGGTTTCCATTTGCATGGAATATCTTTTTTCATCCTTTCACTTTCAACCTGTGTGTGTCTTTACAGTTGAAGTGATTCTCTTGTAGGCAGCATATAGATAGGTCCTAGTTTTTTTTTATCCATTCAGTCACTGTATGTCTTTTGATTGGAGAATGTAGTCCATTTACATTTAAAGTAATCATTGAAAAGTATTTACTTATTGCCATGTTGTTCATTATTTTCCAGCTGTTTTTAAACTTCTCTCTTCCTTTCTTCTTCTCTTGCTCTCTTCATTGATATTTGATGAATTTCTTTAGTAGTATACTAAAGAAAAAGTGATATATATATTCAATATATATATAAGTGTATTTTAAGTTGATCATAACTAAAGTTTTATCCCATTCCAATGCTCAACATATTTGCTCATCACCCTCACATTCTATGTTTTCAATTTCAAATTTTATTGTACCTTTTTATCTTATGTATTCCTTATTACTGTAATCATGTTATTTTACTACTTTTGTTTTTTAACCTTCAGATGAGCTTTATAAGTAATTAATCCACTACCTTTACTATATTTTACCTTTCCAGTGAGATTTTTTCTTTGATATGTTTTCTTTTTACTAATTAGCGCCCTTTCTTTTCAGCTTTAAGAAGTCCCTTTAACATTTCTTGTAAGGACAGTTTAATGGTGATGAACTCCTTTGCTTTTGCTTATCTGGAAAACTCTTCATTTCCCTTTCAATTCTGAATGATAACTTTCCTGGGTAGAGTATTCTGGGCTGGTAGGTTTTGTATTTTTTTTGTTTGTTTTTTTCTTCTCTCAACACTTTGACCAGCACAGTTGCCTTTAATATTTTCTCCTAGTCTTTAATTTTTGATATTTTAATTATAATGTGTCTTGGAATGGGTCTTTGAATTGTGAATTTTTATGACACATATTAAGATTTATTTTTATATTTAACAGCTACTCTTGTGCAATACATTTGTTACAAATATTTTCAAGTATGTTTTATGTTTCTTTGCCATGCAGATTTTTAAAAACTTTTCTTTTGATATTTTCAGTCTTTCTTCCTAATCATTGTTTTGTGTCATTTAAGAAATGTTTTGCAAATTATTTTGTTTTAATCATCTGGGTTCTTCCATACTAATACAAGGTTTTTATTTATTTTATATATCAATTCCATCAGAATTTAAATATATTGTGTGCTTCCTTCTGGGATTATTTTCATACTTATATTCTCTAAATTGACTGCAGTGTTCTAAATGGTAGAATCTTTATGAAGAACCCCTCAAATGTTATTGGTGCTCTTTTATTTTATTTTTATCTACTTATCCTTTAGTGCTTCAGAGTTCATTGGGACTGTATTTTCCAGGGAAGAGTTTCTGTGAGATTTTCTTGTTTCTTATGAAGCAAATCTCTTTTGTTTATCTATCTTAAGTTTCTCTTCAACATGATTACTGTATTTCAACTTTCTTTTGTTGGCCTGCTGTTTCTTCCTTATACATATTTTCATTGTGAATCAAGTTTCCCTGCTATCTGTTATTATGAGTTTATTCAAATTCTTCTAATGACTTTGTTTTTTGTTTATGTTAACCAGTTTTGTTTTCTTGCATTCAAAGAACCCTAGCTGGTAGAGTTCTCCTAACTTTCACCAACTGCTGTTAAAATACTCCTATTAAACCTTAAGCTAGAAGTTTAGTTTGTATTTCCCTACCTATGAATGCATCCCCTAGGTCCACTGCTTTAACATACCTGTTTTAATGTGAGTTAGTGACTGGAGTGCGTGCTTGCAAGTTTTTGTTTCTAGAAATGATCACCAGAGTCCATTAGATTGGAAATTTAAGTTTAGTTGTGCTAATTGCCTTACATTATTAGTTAAGAAAATTTAAGTCTGTAGGTCCAATCACTTTCTCATGGGTCTTTCAGATAGAGTACATTTTAGCAGACCTAGCATTAAAAACTCACTTCTATGCCTCAAAACTCTTTCCTTCTAACTCTCATAGCCCAAGGTAGTATACAAGGGGAAAGAAGGAGAATCTTCTCTGAGCGTGAAGCAGTGTAGACACATTCATCTGCCCCCACCTGTGACCCCCTTCTCATAATAGTTTCTATCAAGTTAGGTACTGGTAAATGCCCTTGTCTAAAAGTGGGATAATCAGTGGCTTGGAAGAATGCTTCTTTGCTTTGGAAAAAGAACCAGTGCAGGGGAGTCAAGAGTCAAATGAACAAGTTAAGTCTTAAATTATCCTGCATATGCTCACAAAAAGGGTTATGTGCTAGGTGTATGAAACCCAAGAAACATTGTGCAAAACACAAACCAGGATCTGAAAGAAGACAATGAGAAAAGACCTCATTAAATGTTCCCATACATTCAGACTAAACCTTGCAAGAAACTAACAACCATAAATCCATGAAAAAGCCAGTGTTTGCATGACTGCGTAACAGCTGGAGCTAGCAATGTCTGGATTCATTACTCATGTTGGAAGGAATTAATGGAGGAGACTAGATTATATTTGATTTTGAGGTATTTTTAAACAAATTCCGTTCACATCTATTTTCAGTATATTAGTTTATAATATTTACTCAATAAAGCCATTGTGTGTGTGGGGGGGTGGCAATTCTAAGAAAATCAGTTTTAACATCCTGAGCTGAAATTGAACCTTGGATAATCTTTAAATCAAACACGCTAATACTTAGCTATTTTCATCTCTTTTATGTATCATCACATGTGCATTGTATTACAATCCAGATCTCAAATGCATATTTTAGGGAAAAAATAAATAATACTACTTTTCTGTCTGAGGGAGTAGTTTATATCCAGCTAGAAGTTTGTTGTCTCGTATAACAATACTTGTCAAACATTGAAAATATATACCCCTACATAGTGCCTCCAGCTTTAGATGAGAATTGGTGTATGAACTGGAAACTACATAGCTCTATCCTGGAAAACTTTCCCTAGGTTTCTCTATTTGTGAGACAGTAAAAGTAAACACTTAATGTTTATTGAGCAGGATTTATGAAGCTGTCAGAGAACTGACACATGGCAATAAAATGTATTGTGTCTGGAGTCTAGATAATCTGCAGCTGAATGAATTACACTAATTCTGGTGCTTGCATATTCATGCTATGGAAATAGTTCTTGTAACAGATTTCTTCATTGTCTGCAGGTGTCACAGCATGGCTAGAAGTAGAGTTAATTGCACTCCAGGACGTGTAGGAAATCACACGTCCATAGAGTTGGCTTGTTTTCTGGAAGACTATTCATGATTTGTGTAAGGAAGCCAAAATACCCATAATTAAATTATCAAAACTGCAACACTTAACTTTTGAAAAGACATTCAAAATAGAGAGAGAAATTTCTCATTATTATGTTAATATCAAAATTTTATCTAAATCTGCATTCCAATTAAAATGTACACTTATGTTCCAAATTTAATGTCATTTGATAAAATGAAAGTGTTGGTTATATCACTACAGTCAAGCTACTTGCATAACTACTATACTTCCTAGCTAAATGAGATTACCTAGCTCTGTAAGCTTAATTAGAAGAGATGTTTTCCCTTATGGGGCATATTAAAAGCAAAGTTGTTTTATTTACTTCAGCAGAAGGTACATTAGGGGATCTGAAAGAAGAAGAAAATTAATCATAAAAAGGATGCACACACTATTTTCTTATTGTGACCCAGTATACACAGCTGCATTGCAGGATTTGGCTGGAAAAATGTGCCGATTCTCTGGATTTTGTGTTGGTTAATGATTAGGAATTGCCAATGTTTTTATTTTTTTTAGGTTTATAAAAAATTTCAGAATGATTACATATATTAATAGTCCTATTTTCATCCAAGCCCATTTTATTTCTTTGTTGGATCTCTTCTTTGCCTTACAGATATTTTTCTTTGGAAAATTCTGAATTTTCTCTTCAGGAACAGCAAATATTTTGAGGACTCTTCTGATAGATCAACATATTAGATATACGAAAACAAACACAATAAGATTTATTGTAATATTATTAGTATAATAAATGTAATAACATATAAAAATTATGTATAGGCTTTTATAGACACCTAGAAAAATCAGTATCTTATGCCATCTTGGGAAATTATGCCATCAGGAAAAGGTGACACTAGGGCTGAATTTTGAAGAGAAAAAAGGCATTAACTGCTATGTTAGTGAAGAAATTATGTTTATTAAAGTGAAAGCGCTGTTAAAATGATGGAGATTTAAAGTGGCAAGTTATGGAAAAGTATAAATATGCTGATATGGTGCTCATGAAGGAAGTATCTAGGGTTAAAGCAGGGGATAGTGTGGGAGAGAGACCAGAATAAATAATAAGCTATAAATCTCATGCTAATGAATTTGAAAAGGATGCAAACAGTGACTTTGAAGGATTTCTAGAGCGAAATCTGCAAATCTCTTAAATCTACAAATCTCTCTGACAACTGTGTGGAGGCTGAATAAAATAAAGAGAGGGGCATCAGTACTGAAGGCAAGTAAATGAATTAGGAGAAGAGAAGATATAACATCCTAAATGTTTGGGTTGCAACATCATAATGAACATCTATAGAGTTACTGTTTTAATTTCTGGTGACAACGCATTTTATATATGGTGGTGCAATATATGAATTAAAGTAATTAATACAGTTATTGATGTGACATTAATATGATAGCCCTAAAAACATATTGATAGCCCTAATAACATATTAATAGCCCTAATAACATTTCTCTTTTTTCCTAGTACACTCATGTGCAAAGTAGATAGCCATTGTACCTAAATTTTTATTTAACCTCCCGAGATATAAAAGAAAGTATTGTTTTTCAAAGGAATTTAAATGTGTGAATTATGTGAATAAGAAAACATCTCTTGTAAAAACAGTTAACCATAAAGTAGAACTTCCTAGCACAGCCATAAATTTCAGTTTGAAATTTCAATTTTAAATAAGAATTTTTCAGGCAAAGGAAGTAATATAGAAAACTTGGAAAATAAATATGATCATATAATTATTGAAATTGCCTTCACTGATGTCTTCCTGAGAAGACGTCACTGAGGTTTCACATTTTGTTAGGATTGTGGACTCTGAGAGGATAACCTTTCAGATACCTATGATACTAACTTTGTGTTTAATATATTGTTTACTATGCAATGTTGTTTATTTTAAAATGAAGTGATGTAGCAACACAAACTAATCATTAAAAATATACAGTAATATGTTATGTAATATAAATATAAAATGTGTAATGTATATAATACAAATATACTTGTTCATATTTAAATACATATTTAACATATATTAAATATGTATTTAAATACATTTACAATTTTCAAAATAAAAAGCAACCTCGAATGTATTTTGTGTGCCATACAATAGAACTTATAGTAACACAGTTCTTAACCTTAGTTTGAATACAAGTTGCAAACATTTTCCTTGAGAAGAAATGTTAACCACTGAGTGTTACTGGAGAAGACGCCTGACTCTTACAAACTATTGTTACAGGGAGATTCTATCTATATGACTATTACATAGCAAACATTTTAAATGGTAGTAAATAAATACATAAAGAAGACACACAAAAATATTTTGCCCAGGTTCTTCCTCTCAAAGGTTGACTGGTTTCTGCAGTATCATACAGTATTGACTCTTTCTTCAACATAAACTCAAAGAAAAATATATTTAATGTATTTATAGTGATATGTCACTAAAACATAGATATCTATGACTAATTTTTAAATATTTCATTGAAGATTATTTTTCCTGAAATTGCATTCTTCCTTTTGGGTGCAGTTTATTCGATTGCTGAAACTTCACTGAATTATAAACCTTCAAAGACTTAGAGGCAATAAATTGAATATATTTAATTTTTGGAACAATATTCTTAATAACACTTTTATTTAGTATGATTTACTCTAAAATTCTAAACATGCAGAACAACAAGCTAAAAGATACATAGATAATTCATTAAGCATTATTAGAAAATTTAGAAGTTTATTTCATTTTATATTTATTGTCTGAAACATATTTTTTTAATTCTATATGTTTACTAAGCACCACTATTATGTGCCAGTAACTGTTCTAGACACCTGGGATACATCAGTGAAACACCTGATGGAAATGTCTACCTTCTTTGAAAATTTGATCATAAATTTGTACAAACCTCTTACACTTGTATAAGAGATGTGTGTAACTACTTAACTAGAATTTAAAGAGCATCTTATATATTTGTTATTCATCTGGCTTTTATAAGAGAGTATTTGTATTTCTTTAAAGCCCTATGGTTGTTAAAAAGGTCATAATGCCATTACAACATCAATTTTACTTTGTAACTACAGAGCCATATATCTCCTTTGGACATTTTTAAATTTAATACAAGCACTTTAATTTTATCACGTTATTTTTGTAATTAACTTTTATTGAGTTCAGTTTCATCATGTTACTTAAGTTTGTTTAATTAAAATATTTGTTTGACTCATTAAAACAAATTACAGATAAGTAATTAAAATGTTCATTTTATTCTGCCACAAATGTACCATAATTAATGCCTCAGTTATGGGTTGATCAATCTGTTGCTAGGGCCAGTACTACAAAGAAATTTGTTATGTTATTTTTGTATTAGTTTCAACTAAATATCAATTATTATATTTACTGTTTATACTTTTTTATATGAAAATATGTATTTTATTTCCAAGATGAAGTTTTTTGAATTTACTATTTTATATTCCATATCCTTATGTTGGTTTTACGTTTGATAAATGATGGCTAAAAAATTACATCAAACTGATCATTTAACAAATTAACAATTAATTGTTTTCAATAATTTTAGAAATTACAAGTGTATACAAATTACTTCATCTTTGCCATTTTCCACCTAGTTTCTTTCACAAGTTAATTCATCCCAACAGAGTTTTAAACTGTGTGTGCACATACATGCATGCAAGTCTGTGACATCGGTTTAATGCTAGTTTCTTAATGAAAATATTTTTCTATCAAGTGATAAAAATACTGTGAATTCAGAAGATTCCTAATATTTTCCTCCACTTTGTCAACTCAAATGGTCAGATGTATATCCCCATATTCCTTGGGAGAGTCAATCATACTTTTTTCTTGAAAATATTCTTCTTGGTTTCTAGAATATCATATATTCCTGAATTTTCTTCTTGGCAGTGGCCACTAATAGCATGCCTTGAAGAAAATCCAATAGCTTGGTGTGAAAAAGATTACAGAAATATAAAAATGTGTAACTGTGAGGCTCTGAGTATCTCCCTTTCTTATTATGAGTTACATTCTTAGGCACCAACGTGATTCTCTTTCTCATGCTATAAAATGCTATAAAATCCAGAGCTTCTGATTCCTTAGCTCCTCTAACCTGGGACATTTCTCATTTCCTGCTAACTGTGCCCTGCCTGTCTGAATACACATGTGCCATTATAAGGAACTGGAGCATCACTGATGAGATTCTGCATCTACAAATCTACATCCTTATTTTATATTTCTTTTACACTGAGTGTTTGCTGGTTTAAGAGTAAACTGATATGAAAGCAACAGCAAATCAAGTCTGAATCACCATTGTTTCCAATAATTTATTCTGAATTGGCTCCCTTTGCTCTGGCTTAGTTTACAGCTCCTTCTCAGACTACTTTATTCAATCTTTTTCATGTACTCCAACTCTCACTGTTAGAGATACAGCAAGACATCCAAATAATTCCCGAATGATAACAGCCAACTCAATGACTTTGAAGTCTAACCTCAACCTTGACCTTAAGATCTAGCATAATATAACCAATACCTTCTTTTTTTTTTTTATGTTGAGCCTTCTTTTAATTAATTAATTTATTTTTTAATTTTTGGCTGTGTTGGGTCTTCGTTTCTGTGCGAGGGCTTTCTCTAGTTGTGGCAAGCGGGGGCCACTCTTCATCGCGGTGCGTGGGCCTCTCACTGTCGTGGCCTCTCCTGTTGCGGAGCACAGGCTCCAGAGGCGCAGGCTCAGTAGTTGTGACTCAGGGCCTAGCTGCTCGGCGGCATGTGGGATCTTCCCAGACCAGGGCTCGAACCCGTGTCCCCTGCATTAGCAGGCAGATTCTCAACCACTGCGCTAAAGACTTAGTGTCTGTAATACTCAATTTTGATTCCTTTCTCACTTCAATCCTCCTCCCTCAGTGTTCCAACTCAGTAAGCAATAATACCCTACACGAACTAGGGTCTTGGCTGAATCTCTCCTGAGAGCTGAAAGGCTCAGTACCAGAAACTTTTAGACTTTTTGGAAGAAAGTAAAATTTGTGCAGAAACTCACAGGAGCAAGAACGTGAGAGAACTGGAAATTGAAAGAATACTATGAAATGCGATCCTCATACTGGCACCTTAGTTAGGAAATGAGTGCAGAAAAGGGAAGACTAAAGAAATAACTCCGTGTTTTATCCAGAAAAATCTGTCAGGACCATATGGCGTGTAAGGTACAAACAATGGTGCTCCCTGGTCCCGATGACAATACGTGATGCATATTTAAGAGATTTTCTTCCATGTTTATTTTAGAATATAGCCGGGATCAGGTGAAGTGGGGACAAAATAGAAATAAGTGGCATTTGGCATATCCAGAATTCACAGATTTTGAATCTGTGATAACCTTCAGACAAATCTCCCTTAGCAGGAAAACAGCTTTCCTCTGTAAGAGCACCAGAGAAGCATTAGCCAAGAACTGAAGACATCATGCAGCTTGAAAGAAAAGTGCATGTTTTCAACAGAAATTTGTATCAGGAATATGCCCAGACAATATAGTAGAAGAAGATGAGAGTGACTTACTTGTAAACACAAGTATGACTTCTGAAAGTCTCAGAAATACTGTTCATGGTCACTGAAGGAAGATGGATGTTCTGAATACACATGTGGAATAAATGAGCTAAAAGATGATGGTTTTTATTATCACAAACATAATATGTACATATATACTGATGAATCTTGAGAATTCCAATTTACTGAAGTCCTGCAGTACCATTTGTTGTAGGGAATTAGAAATTGAATTAAGATAATTTGCTACAGAAAAACTTTCCAATTATTTAAGTTGGTTTAACTGATTAAATATACCAATAATTATTAATTTTGAATTTAGGGTTCTGTGCTCATGGCAGATTCATCTTAAAAATATTTTAAAATAAAAGTAAATGGATTTTAAATCAAAGATAACCAGTTAATGATGGTTAACTCATTTAATAATTAGTTGCAAATTAGCAGTTACTGCCTTTAAACATGGTCTCTCAAATCCCACTTTTCTGTTCTTTTATCGTTTGGGCACATGCTACAACTTTCTGTTACTTAAGTATATTCAACATTCCAGACTAGTTTAAATACTTAATCTTATATCTGACTCCAAGGTTTTTCATCCATAAATTCTGTTCAGTCAGGGAATTCGAAGTAGAAATCAAATTATGACTTTCTTTTTCCTCCCTACAGATTTCTTTTTACTGACTTCAGTTTTCCCTCTGTTGGTCACAGCTTCTCTGGCTAATAACTGATTAGCTGTTAACACAGCCCGCTCAGCCTGCTTTGCTGGGGGCTTTCTTGGTTTTAGCACTGCAAGTCTCACAACCTGGTAAAGCCTTCATTCTTGGGAAAACCGAGAAGTATTGGTCATCCTATACAGCTAATCTCTGGAGATGAGATGTGGCCGAGACAATGTGCTGCATGAACACTTTCCTTGGGGTTATTTTGACATGTGATCAGCTCTATTAGTTATTTACTTGACCCAGAGGACACTCACACATTTTTGCCTTCCAAATAAAATAAATGCTGTCTGCTTCAGCTCCTCTCTCCCTCCCACTCTCAGCTCTCTAAAATTTCCTTCCTATTCTATTTTTCTTATTTATTTAGACAGGATCAGAGACTGGCAAGCTACTCCAATGCAGAAAAGCAACCTGAGAATGGGAGAATGAAAGCTATTTGTGGCACCATCTACAATGTCTACTAGTGACCCTCTTTGGAACTTATTCCTTCAGCTGACTTTAGGGAATGATCAAGCACCTTTTTCTCCCAAGAAAAGAAGAAGGAAAAAACAAAAACAATGGAAGTGATGGATGGGTTAAATGGATGAAGGTGGTCAAAAGGTACAAACTTCCAGTTATAAAATAAGTAAATCCTAGGCATGTAATGTACATACAGCATGATGACTATAGTTAATAATGCTGTACTGTATATTTGAAAGTTGCCAAAAGAGTAAATCTTGAAAGTTCTCATCACAAGAAAAAAAATGTGTAACCATGTGTGGTGATGAATGTTAATTAGACATATTGTGATGATCATTTTACAATACTCACATATATCGAATCATCATATCATATACCTGAAACTAATATAATTTATATGTCAATTATATCTCAGTTAAAAATAATATATAAAATCATTACAACTTTGTTGCTATTTCCAAAGTTACTATTAGGAATTTAACTGTTGCTAATACTTCCATGAAAATCTACTGCCATCACCAACACAGTTACTGATGATAATACTGTTGCCACCCCTAATACTATTGTTTCAGAAGGTCCTGTAAAGATAAACAGGAAGAAAGCTTTTGCTTTCTAGATGTCCCAACACTGATAAGAATAACTGAGCTAGAATTATTAATAAATTAGTGGAGGCTGAGTGTGGGCTGGTGAAAGAGTTTGGACCTCTTTGGTGGGTTCAAATATTGGTGATGATGGTGGTATGAAGTCATTTGAAGATGCTTCTCTGGGGACCTCTTAAGCTCACAAAAAAGATTTTTGAAAATCCTGAGCAAGCATCACTTTGGTGCTGCCCTGGGGGATGGGACTAGTAGTCACTGTGAGAAAGGCATAAAGCCCCACATAGATCCTTCTCCCGTATCTTTCCTATTGAGCAAAAGGCTAAAAATATGGAAGAGAGGGGGTAGGGCTACATAAACGATTACCCTAGGGTGATAATAAACAACAAAGGTAGTTATAGAAAAGGAACAGGGAAAATAAAAGGTAGAAATATGTGCTGGACCCAAAACTACAGCTGTGTTAAGAGCAAGAGCATGGAGAAGGACAAATGTCCAAGACCCAAGGATGCAGTACCCACCCGAGACTGAGGCTTAACCAGAACAACATAGGACTCCACTGCATCCTCACTCTCAACCGGGCTAACAAGCAAAGAGCAATAAGTAAAAGTGAAATACCGCATCAAGAGTTCAGAGCTGAACACAGGAGAGAACTTTAACAGAAAGTGGAGCAGGGACTGAGAAATATCCTCTGGCTAACCAGTCTCTACCTTAACACAAGGTATTATTAATTGAAAAATTTGAAGCTAGTTAAAGAGTAGTACTACAAATAGGTTGTTTTTGTTAACAGACACACATAAAATTGTATTAAATATTGAGAGATATGGAATCTAATGGCCACTATGAGTATGGCTTTAAATTCTTCTCATTTCATACACATTAAATTTAAATAATTAGGTATGCATTAAAATATACTTCTCTGAATGATTAGATGCAACGTAATTTTAATACAAAGGAATTGAAATTTTCAAAGAACCAGCAAGGATTGATTTTATGCATTATTTAATTGTATAACATTTTTAAATATATATATAGTTTGACAGTACAGGATATTTCTTTTACTTTACTCTTAAAATACAATATTGAAAAAATAATGATAGTAACTTATAACAACTCCAAAAGTATGGAACAGAGAGACCCACCTTCAAACATCCCATTATAATGTAAGTAAAGGGCTACTTTTCATCCAAATAAACAAGCATTTAACTTTTCCATAAGTATAATAACTTTCAGCCTTTCTATTATGGGGTCCTTAAAATATATTTAATTTATTCCTATATGTTTTTAACAATTTTAACCTTTAGTACTTTCTTCTTTCCACACATACCCATTATTATTAAAATATGTTCATTAGCAGTTATGTGTAGGGGTATGGAAATAAATTTGGTATAAAACAATCAGCATGTTATCATACTTACAATCATAGGTATCTGCTAACAAACAAAGTACGTTATATCTCTAAAGAGCAACATCTTTGAAATGTTTTAGAAATGTTCAAAATGAAGACTGAGTTGGGATGAAAGAGGGAGGAGAAACCTAGGAAAGTATGATATTACAGAAAGCAGTTATTTCAAGGAGGAAGTACTCATCTGTGTTGATTGCTACTGATAATAAGATAAGGACGATAACTACCTACACAACGTAGAAATGTAGTCATTATTAACCAACCTAATAAGAACCATTTCAGTAGACAGTGTAGGTAGAAGCCAGATCACAATCGTTTGAGGAGAAGCTTAAAATGTATTAATGTGTGCAAGAATTGTGGAGAAATATTTCTGGTATTGTTCTGAAAGGGAAAATTAAGGTGATATTACTAGGGAACTTAGAATACATAAGATTTTTTTATGGTAATTTATGTTTTTCACTTTTATTAAACAAGAAAAAGTAGGCCAACCTACTATGCTGATGAGAAGAAGACAGCACATTGCGTTCCCGTTGAATTTGGGGATGTTGAGTGGGATCCAGAGAACAGGTGAGGCATTGATGGGAAGAGAGACATTTTCTCCATTTAAACAGGTAAAGATGGCTTTTGTTTGCTTGCTTGTTTGCAGATTTCGGGACATGATATTTTGAAAGTGCTGTTTCTTCAGTGTGTTATAAAAACAAGGTCAATCACTAAGAGTGAAAGAGTCGGAAGGAATGTAGGTATTTTTAAGAAGAGAGGAGAAAACGTGTAATTGCTATTTCAGGGAAGGTGTAGTGACTGTACCAAAAATAACAGGAAAAGGTAATGGAGTGTTGAGCATCAAATTAAGATTTCTTATGATAAATTCAGAGAGGTTCTAATTCATTCTACTGCATGGTTTTCCCCAGAAGAGGTCAGCAGACATGTAATGGTAAAAAAAAATAGAAAAAGTAGAAGGGAAAAGAGAAGGAGAAGGCAGAGCTGTGCTCAGCATTTTGTCTGATTCTTCTATTTAATCTTCCCAACCTCATTAAGTAGATGCTTTTTTTTTTTTTTTTTTTTTTTTGCGGTACGCGGGCCTCTCACTGTTGTGGCCTCTCCCGTAGCGGAGCACAGGCTCCGGACGCGGAGGCTCAGCGGCCATGGCTCATGGCTCACGGGCCCAGCCGCTCCAGGGCATGTGGGATCTTCCCGGACCGGGGCACGAACCCGTGTCCCCCGCATCAGCAGGCGGACTCTCAACCACTGCACCACCAGGGAAGCCCAAGATGCTTTTATTATTTCCATTTTTATTACAGATAAGGGAGGGATAGGTATATAAAGAGGTCAAAAAAATTGTCAACATTTTCATAGTTAATAAGTGCCCAAGCCCGAAGAACTCTGGACTAAAACAAGACCCTGAATTTTAACCACTGGGCATTACTGCATCTATAAAATCAATAATGTGCGCTGTGCAGTTGGAGAAAAACAGGTTTTTTTTTTGGCCTGAAATTGTGGATTGGTAAGGAGTAATAGAGGATATAGAAGATAAATAAGTTTGTACAGGTTATACAAAGTCAAGCTAATTGAGTTCTGGGTTTTAACTTATAGAACTGCTAAAGGTTCCAGGGTTGAGATAAGGTAACACGCAAACAGGAGTTTCAGGAAATTCAGTCAGAAAAAGAGAGAGTGGAGAGACCAGTTATCATAGTTTTGTGTTACTCTAGGAATTTGTACACAATAGCTGTTGGAAAAGAAAGAAATAAACAAATGTTACATAAAAGATGATAGTCAGATAGTCAAAAGGCTCAATGTAGGGATTTTTTTTGCCTAACCTAAGAATTAAATTTTTATTCATATCAATTTGCCTGATTTCTAAATTCATCATCTTCACCACCTTCCCCCATGGCGATCTACATAGTCCTCAATGAGCCAGACTCAATGTGAGTAAACTTAACAATGTAAAGGTAAATCCAATTAATTAAATGTAAATATGTTTCATATTTTAAGCAAATCCATAAATTTAAATACCTTATTTAAAGCACTGAAAGTGTACTGGTTAAAACACATTTATTCTCTAAGTTATATTAGTCTATGAATACATATGTGTGTATTTGGAATATAAATGGAATTTGGAATATATATGATAATGCCTGACAGAAAATACACAGACAATACATTTAATAATATCATGTATTAGTTTTAAAATCAGAAAATTCATTTTGAAACTATACAACTTTCTGAGACATTTATATCTCAAACATCATACATGAAAATGAAAACCTTCTCCATACAAGTAGTCTCTCACATTTGGTGAGTTCTGTGCATTTTCTGGCAGCACAGCCTTTCAGGGAACTGTGCCCACCGGCACCCTCACTGCATTCTCAGTGCTCCAGGGGGAACTCCAGATTTTATGTCATCTTGCTCCCTGTCCCATTTGATTGGTCCAGGGATTTGCATTTGATCTAGCCTGGACTAAAGAGTCGCTTCCTAAGAGTGATAAGTCCCTTGACAACAACTATAGCAACATCAAAACCCCAGGGAGAAAAAACAAAACCTGACTTAGAGAAATCCCAGCCAGGGACAGAGAGATCCTGGTGACATTCAATCTTTATTATAGTCCATTCTGGGTCCCACTACATATCTGTCCTTTACCTGGTTTGACTGCTGAACACTTTGAGGATTTTGTCAGTCAGTTGAGGGCCCATTTTCTGATGCTAGTCAGATTTCTGCCACTTGAAACACAAAATTATTATAAACACCTGGTCTGTATCAGGCAGTGTGCAAAGAGTTAATTGAAGATTGTGTAATGTTGGCTTGGGGAGAAATACTTTTAAAGAAATCAAGAATAAAATGCATTTACCCTTTAAAAATACATTCTGAGTGGGATGGTTAAAAATTTGACTTTCGGCCTACTTCAAAACATTCCAGGTTATAAAATATTAATGTCACAAAGTAAGTGGAGCTCATCTCTAATGAGTAGATGTCAATAGATTAGCATATTAAGTATGGAATGACAGCATGCTTGCAACAGACATCTGTAAAATTATTGCTTTTCATCTACATTAATTTGCTAAATGACTGTCATGCAAATAGCCCCAAACCAGAAATAAAGACGGCATTCCAGAATCATTAGTAAATTAGACCTTGGTTACCTGATGTAAAAATCAAAAAAGAGGGCTTCCCTGGTGGCGCAGTAGTTGAGAGTCCGCCTGCCGACGCAGGGGACACGGGTTTGTGCCCTGGTCCAGGAAGATCCCACATGCCGCGGAGCGGCTGGGCCCATGAGCCATGGCCGCTGAGCCTGTGCGTCCGGAGCCTGTGCTCCGCAACGGGAGAGGCCACAACAGTGAGAGGCCCACGTACCGCAAAAAAAAAAAAAAATCAAAAAAGAAATTGTGTTGGTGCACAACCTACAGTACTAGAATGTAATGAGGATGTTAAGTTAGGAGAAACCAAGGCACTTTTGTGTCCAAGGAGAATTTCAGAGAATGACTGCATACTGTTTTTAGTGGTTATTGTTGGCTATTTAAAAAGAGATTGATGTGTATCACTGTGTTGTAAAAGAATGTTTCACATGCTATGGCACAGTAGTTACCTCCAAATTTCTGCCTATGGATATGAATCTGTATATTGAGATCGTTGCATTGTACTGAGTTTATACAGGCCCCACGGCTACTGCAACCATCTTGCTGAGAAGTTGATGTCAAAAAGGGGGAAAAAATGAGTGAAAATATAGGAGACTGGGTAACTAAATACCTATGTGGCTCTGTTTCTATGTATCACATGTGCTTGTCAAATTTTTAAAAAAATAAAGTATATGTCGATCAAAAAGTTTATGAGACTTGCTTCACCTTAAACCAATGATATTGTTAAAATGTAGCTGTGTTTACATACTCTATTAAAAGGAAATTCAATTCAGGTAGGTATTTTATTATTGGGATGGTATTTAGTGTTTAATAAATTGTTTACTGAATTTAAAATTTTAAACATTAGTTTGAATGTGTGATCAGAGTTCAAAATATTAGATACAAGAACTCAGAATTGCTTACTATCTCAAATTCAGTCCTATGATGAACAGTATGCATAATGTATGACAATAATAATATTACAACAACCACTAGTCATAGCCTGGACACTGTGCTAAATTCTTTGAAAATATTATGTTATTTAATCTTCCAAAAATCACATGAAGGAAACATTATGGTTCTCCCATTTTATAGAGAAGAAATTCTTTATGAAGATTTAAGTAACTTTCCTGAGATGACAAGCAGTGTTGGGACTTTCCTTAGATCCAACTCCAATGACCACACTCTTAACCACGCTACAATATTATTTAAAGCCAGGCACCTACTTAACCAGCTTCCTGTTCTTTCCCATCCCTATGTGCCCTGTGCACAGCACACCAAGTCTTCTAATTCCCTGACTCTGTATCTGTATATATGTAATACTGCCCTATTTTGACTCTTTCCCTCTACTCTCCCTCTACTCTCTATTGTTTAATACCCAATAAAATACCACTTTCTTCTTTCAGCCTTCCATGATTATTCAAAACCTCATTGACTTCTCCTAATGTTATCTTTTATAAAGGATCATTGAATTTTGCTCTCAATCAATGTTGCCTTGTTACTAATTGTGCCAGTCTTGACACTGCAACAGAACTGAACCACCAAACATTAATGTATCAACTATGTTTTTAGTCAGGGAAACATAAACACTTGAATGTTATGGGGAAAAGTATTACAGAGACGTGGCCTTATGCAAATATAGAAAGAGCTCAGGAAGTGAAGGCCTAAAAGAGTTGGGGAGGGGGGAGGAGGGCACAGAGTTAGGGAAACTGACAAGTCGTCAACTAGTCCTTCTGAAGCACTGGCTGGGGTGAAAAGACTGGGACATGATGGAAGCCAACTACATAGAGCTGTCAACGTCAGACTGCAAAACGGGAGCTTGTGTAGTCTTGAATGGGAATGTGTCGCTTCTGTACAGTCTGCCGATGGACGTGGGGCTGCTGTTGTACAGCAGAGATGACCTACAACCAGAAGAAAAGCTGGACGTGGAGCAGAAAAGCAAAAGGACAAGCTAGAGCCCATCCCCCTACCTGTCATTGCTATCTGACGGCAACAGAGATTTAAGGTCACTATTTTAGTTCACCTTCCAAATCTCATACAAATTATTTTCTGGCCATCTTTACTCTAGTATAATACAGGAAAGGAGATTCTCGGATTTACTAAATTGACAATAGAATTTAGCACAACAAATTAAATAGTTATATCTCTGAGTCTCCACTCCACCTAAGAGTAGTAGACATCTGCATTCACTATTTATACCCTTTTTGATTGCCCACATACTTATTTGTCCTATGAAATGGAAATAAGCAATATTTTGGAAAACATATTATTGTGCAGCCTGTAATGTAAGTATACAGAAAAAAACAGTCCTTGATGCTTAACATATATAAGCTTAGGCAATGTGTATTTTTATGTCAAATATTCATAGAAAACTAAGTATCTAATAATAGTCTCCATTTAGTAGAAACAATGTTTTATTTATTTTCCTTTCTTTTTAAAATTAAGTCTGAGCACTAAAATAGTCATTTAAAACTGTGATGCAAATGTCAGTTGTGTTTCAGTACACGAACTGTCCCAAACAAATTGTTTATATAGGAAATAATTCTATTGTATTGAATCATCTCTCAATATTATGCTGTTGTCAAAAAGTGATGAAAAATATAAGCAATCAGACATGGTAAATTTGTTTTCATTAGAAAGGTTTTCAATTGTAATTCTGTTTTGCTTCCTAATCTTCTTACATGTAAGCTCTAGGAACTACGAGAAGATGAGAGACACACAGATTGCCTCTCTGCTTCTTATTTCCTTCCCCTGAGATTTTTCTGCTGCTTCCGAAGGCTTAAAATAATCTCTGTGTAAACAAATCTATTCTTTTGTCTTTCTTAGCCTTATCTGTCAAGTCCATTTCAAGAGTATAGGTATGAAAAAATAATGATATGGATTGAAAACTTCACTAAAATTATACCAGACTTGAATATTAATGCAGTAAGTGCTTGGCTTTATAGAGACAAATCACAGGAGAGGGTCATACTGATATTTCTTATACATAAGATAATAGATCTTATATTGGTTTCAGTAAAACAAACACATGAGACAAAACAGCACAGATTTTATGTAACATCTAATAAATTTATTCAGTGTTATAAAGTGCCTAATGGAATTTTTCCATATCTATTATGTTAAAAAGCTTAGCAATATATATTTCATGCCCACAAATTATACTGGGACAAAAGTAAGCAAGACATTCAGAAATACCTTGACAGTATACTCATCATATCATCAGAGTATATAAGGCCTGGAAACCTGAATTGGGCACTATCCAGAACATTTAACTAGATAACAGAATAATCTTGCAGGTATAATTAACAGTTTCTAAAGTTTATATACACACAAACACACATATATATCTTATATACAGACATACAGGCATACACACACTGCGCACACATACACACACATATATACATATACATAGATATAAAACATTAAAATTGAGAAAAAAATGAGACCACAAAAATTAAATACCCTGTACATATAGGTGTTTACCAAAAAAAAAAAAAAAGCTCCTAAATGTAAATACATGCATTTTTATTATAACATTAGGTGATGAATTCAGAGAAGGAAATTTAGATATTTAATCCATACAGATTCATAAACTCCTATTTTCTCCTTTGTTCTTTAGATTTTTTTTTTAATTTTGTTGTTTTTTTTATAGAGCAAGTTCTTATTACTTATCTATTTTATGCATATTAGTGTATATATGTCAATCCCAGTCTCCCAAATCATCTCACCACCACCACCCCACTCCTGGCTTTCCCCCCTTGGTGTCCATATGTTTGTTCCTTACATGTGTGTCTCTATTTCTTCCTTGTAAACTGGTTGATCTGCACCATTTTTCTAGATTCCACCTATATGCGTTAATATACTATATTTGTTTTTCTCTTTCTGACTTACTTCACTCTGTATGACAGTCTGTAGGTCCATCCATGTCTCTACAAATGACCCAATTTCATTCCTTTTATGGCTGAGTAATATTCCATTGTATATAAGTACCAGATATTCTTTATCCATTTGTCTGTCGATGAGCATTTAGGTTGCTTCCATGACCTGGCTATTGTAAATATTGCTGCAATGAATATTGGGGTGCATGTGCCTTTTTGAATTACGGTTTTCTCTGGGTATATGCCCAGTAGTGGGATTGCTGGGTCATATGGTAGTTCTATTTTTAGTTTTTTAAGGAACCTCCATACTGTTCTCCATAGTGGCTGTATCAATTTACATTCCCACCAACAGTGCAAGAGGGTTCCCTTTTCTCCACTCCTTCTCCAGCATTTAGTGTTTGTAGATTTTTTTGTGATGGCCATTCTGACTGGTGTGAGGTGATACCTCACTGTAGTTTTGATTTTCATTTCTCTAATAATTAGTGATGTGGAGCAGATTTTCATGTGCCTCTTGGCCATCTGTATATCTTCTTTGGAGAAATGTCTATTTTGGTTCTTCTGCCCATTTTTTTAAATTGGGTGGTTTGCTTTTTCAATATTGAGCTGAATAAGCTGTTAATATATTTTGGAGATTAATACTTTGTCTGTTGATTCGTTTGCAAATATTTTATCCCATGCAAATATTTTATCCCATTCTGAGGGTTGTCTTTTCCTCTTGTTTATAGTTTCCTTTGCTGTGCAAAAGCTTTGAAGTTTCATTAGGTCCCATTTGTTTATTTTTGTTTTTATTTCCATTACTCTAGGAGTTGGGTCAAAACAGATCTTGCTGTGATTTATGTCAAAAAGTGTTCGTCCTATGTTTTCCTCTAAGAGTTTTAGAGTGTCCAGTCTTACATTTAGGTCTCTAATCCATTTCGAGTTTATTTTTGTGTTTGGTGTTAGGGAATGTTCTAATTTCATTCTTTTACATGTAGCTGTCCAGTTTTCCCAGAACCACTTATTGAAGCGACTGTCCTTTCTCCATTGTATATCCTTGCCTCCTTTGTCATGGATTAGTTGACCACAGACACGTGGGTTTATCTTTGGGCTTTCTATCCTGTTATATTGATCTATATTTCTGTTTTTGTGCCAGTACCATATTGTCTTGATTACTGTAGCTTTGTAGTGTAGTCTGAAGTCAGGGAGTCTGATTCCTCCAGCTCCGTTTTTTTCCCTCAAGACTGCTTTGGCTATTCAGGGTCTCTTGTGTCTCCATACAAATTTTGAGACTTTTTGTTCTAGTTCTGTAAAAAATGCCACTGGTAATTTTATAGGGATTGCATTGAATCTGTAGATTGCTCTGGATAGTATAGTCATTTTCACAATATTGATTCTTCCCATCCAAGAACATGGTATATGTCTCCAACTTTTTGTGTCATCTTTCATTTCTTTCATCAGTGTCTTAGAGTTTTCTGAATACAGGTCTCACCTCCTTAGGTAGGTTTATTCCTAGGTGTTTTATTCTTTTTGTTGCAATGCTGAATGGGATTGTTTCCTTAACTCCTCTTTCTGATCTTTCGTTGTTAGTGTATAGGGATGCAGGAGGTTTCTGTGTGTTGATATTGTATCCTGGTACTCTACCAAATTCATTGATTAGCTCTAGTAGTTTTCTGGTAGCATCTTTAGGATTCTCTATGTATAGTATCATGTCATCTGCAAACAGTGACAGTTTTACTTCTTCTTTTCCAATTTTTATTCTTTTTACTTCTTTTTCTCCTCTGACTGCTGTGGCTAGGATTTCCAAAACTATGTTGAATAGTAGTGGCGAGAGTGGACATCCTGTCTTATTCCTGATCTCAGAAGAAATGCTTTCAGTTTTCACCATTGAGAATGATGTTTGTTGTATATGGCCTTTATTATGTTGAGGTAGGTGGCCTCTATGCCCACTTTCTGAAGAGTTTTTATAATAAATGGGTGTTGAATTTTGTCAAAAGCTTTTTCTGCATCTACTGAAATGATCTTATGGTTTTTATTCTTCAATTCATTAATATGGTGTATCACACTGATTGATTTGTATATATTGAAGAATCGTTGCATGCCTAGGATAAATCCCACTTGATCATGGTGTATGATCCTTTTAATGTGTTGTTGGATTCTGTTTGCTAGTATTCTGTTGAGGATTTTTGCATCTATATTCATCAGTGATATTGATCTGTAATTTTCTTTTTTGGTAGTAGCTTTGTCTGGTTTTGGTATCAGGGTGATGGTGGCCTCATAGAATGAGTTTGGGAGTGTTCACCCCTCTGCAATTTTTTGGAAGAATTTGAGAAGGATGGGTGTTAGCTCTTCTCTAAGTGTTTGATAGAATTCACCTGTGAAGCCATCTGGTCCTGGACTTTTGTTTGTTGGAAGATTTTTAATCATAGTTTCAATTTCATTACTTGTGATTGGTGTGTTCATATTTTTTGTTTCTTCTTGGTTCAGTCTTGGAAGGTTATACCTTTCTAAGAATTTGTCCATTTTTTCCAGGTTGTCCATTTTATTGGCATAGAGTTGCTTGTAGTAGTCTCTTAGGATGCTTTGTATTTCCGTGGTGTCCACTGTAACTTCTCCTTTTTCATTTCTGATTTTATTGATTTGAGTCCTCTCCCTCTTTTTCTTGATGAGTCTGGCTAATGGTTTATCAATTTTGTTTATGTTCTCAAAGAACCAGCTTTTAGTTTTGTTGATCTTTGCTATTGTTTTCTTTGTTTCTATTTCATTTATTTCTGCTCTGATCTTTATGATTTCTTTCCTTCTACTAACTTTGGGTTTTGTTTGTTCTTTCTCTAGTTCCTTTTGGTGTAAGGTTAAGTTTTTTTATTTGAGATGTTTCTTGTTTCTTGAGGTAGGATTGTATTGCTTTAAACTTCCCTCTTAGAACTGCTTTTGCTGCATCCCATAGGTTTTGGATCATCTTGTTTTCATTGTCATTTGTCTCTAGGCATTTTTTGATTTCCTCTTTGATTTTTTCAGTGATCTCTTGGTTATTTAGTAATGTATTGTTTAACCTCCAGTGTTTGTGTTTTTTATGCCCTTTTCCCTGTAATTTATTTCTAATCTCATAGTGCTGTAGTTGGATAAGATGCTTGGTATGATTTCAATTTTCTTAAATTTACTGAGACTTGATTTGTGATCCAAGATGTGATCTATCCTGGAGAATGTTACATGTAATCTGCTGTTTGGGGATGGAATTTCCTATAAATATCAATTAAATCTATCTGGTCTACTGTGTCATTTAAACCTTGTGTTTCCTTGTTAATTTTCTGTCTGTATGATCTGCCCATTTGTGTAAGTGAGGTTTTAAAGTCCCCCACTATTATTGTGTTACTGTCAATTTCCTCTTTTATAACTGTTAGCATTTGCCTTATGTATTGAGGTGCTCCTATGTTGGGTGCATATATATTTATAATTGTTATGTCTTCTTCCTGGATTGATCTGTTGATCATTATATAGTGTCCTTCCTTGTCTCTTGTAACATTCTTTATTTTAAAGTCTGTTTTATCTGATATGAGTATTGCTACTCCAGCTTTCTTTTGATTTCCATTTGCATGGAATATCTTTTTCCATCCCTTCACTTTCAGTCTGTATGTGTCCCTAGGTCTGAAGCAGACCTCTTATAGACAGCATATATATGTGTCTTGCTTTTGTATCCATTCAGTGAGCCTTTGTCTTTTGGTTGGAGCATTTAATCCATTCACACTTAAGGTAATTATTGACATGTATGTTCCTATTGCCATTTTCTTAATTGTTTGGGGTTTGTTTTTGTAGGTCCTTTTCTTCTCTTGTTTTTTTCTGCTTAGAGAAGTTTTTTTTAGCATTGGTTGTAAAGCTGGTTTGGTGGTGCTGAATTCTTTTAACTTTTGCTTGTCTGTAAAGCTTTTGATTTCTCCATCAAATCTAAATGAGATCCTTGCTGGGTAGAGTAATCTTGGTTGTAGGTTCTTCCCTTTCATCACTTTAAATATATCATGTTACTCCATTCTGGCATGTAGAGTTTCTGCTGCAAAATTAGCTGTTAACCTTATGGGAGTTCCCTTGTATGTTATTTGTCGTTTTTCCCTTGTTGCTTTTAATAATTTTTCTTTGCCTTTAATTTTTGTCAAGTTGATTACTATGTATCTCAGCATGTTTCTCCTTGGGTTTATCCTGCCTGCGACTCTCTGCACTTCCTGGATTTTGGTGGCTATTTCCTTTCCCTTGTCAGGGAAGTTTTTGACTATTATCTCTTCAAATATTTTCTCGGGTCCTTTCTCTCTCTCTTCTCCTTCTTGGAACCCTATAATGCAAATGTTGGTGCATTTAATGTTGTCCCAGAGGTGTCTTAGGCTGTCTTCATTTCTTTTCACTCTTTTTTCTTTATTCTGTTCCACGCAGTGAATTCCACCATTCTGTCTTCCAGGTCACTTATCCATTCGTCTGCCTCAGTTATTCTGCTATTCATTCCTTCTAGTGTATTTTTCATTTCACTTATTGCACTGTTCATCTCTGTTTGTTTGTCCTTTAATTCTTCTATGTCTTTGTGAAACATTTCTTGCATCTTCTTGATCTTTGCCTCCATTCTCTTTCTGAGGTCCTGGATCATCTTCACTATCATTATTCTGAATTCTTTTTCTAGAAGATTGCCTATCTCCACTTCATTTAATTGTTTTTCTGGGGTTTTATCTTGTTCCTTCATCTGGTACATAGCCCTCTGCCTTTTCATGTTGTTTATCTTTCTGTGAATGTGGTTTTCATTTCACAGGCTGCAGGATTGTAGTTCTTCATGCTTCTGCTATCTGCCCTCTGGTGGATGAGGCTATCTAAGAGGCTTGTGCAAGCTTCCTCATGGGAGGGACTGGTGGTGGGTAGAGCCAGGTGTTGCTCTGCTGGGCAGAGCTCAGTAAAATTTTAATCTGCATGTCTACTGATGGGTGGGGCTGAGTTCCCTCTATGTTGGTTATTTGGCCTGAGATGACCCATCACTGGAGGCTACAGGCTCTTTGGTGGGGTTAATGGCGGACTCCGGGAGGGCTCGTGCCAAGGAGTACTTCCCAGAACTTCTTCTGCCAGTGTCCTTGTCCCCGCAGTGAGCCATAGCCACCCCTGCTTCTACAGGAGACCCTCCAACAGTAGCAGATAGGTCTGGCTCAGTCTCCTATGGGGTCACTATTCCTTCCCCTGGGTCCTGATGCACACACTACTTTGTGTGTGCCCTCCAAGAGTGGAGTCCCTGTTTCCCCCAATCCTGCTGAAGTTCTGCAATCAAATCCTGCTAGCCTTCAAAGTCTGATTCTCTAGGAATTCCTCCTCCCATTGCTGGACCCCCAGGTTGGGAAGCCTATTGTGGGGCTCAGAACCTTCACTGAAGTGGGTGGACTTCTGTGGTATAATTGTTCTCCAGTTTGTAAGTCACCCACCCAGCAGTTATGGGATTTGATTTTATTGTGATTGCGCCCCTACTACTGTCTCATTGCAGCTTCTCCTTTGTCTTTGGATGTAGGGTATCTTTTTTGGTGAGTTCCAGTGTCTTCCTGTCAATGACTGTTCAGCAGTTAGTTGTGATTCTGGTGCTCTCGCTAGAGGGAGTATTGAAGGATATCTTATTTGCTTCCAAGTTTTGGTGATAGTGTTCTTAAGATTTTATACATTGCTATAGTATTCTAAGGGAATTTCTAACCAAGAATTTCAGACATTTAGAACTGCAATCAATGCAGGTGTAATTACAATTATGAATGTAAATGATTAGTCATTTAATGAGTGGAAAATAGTCCAATTTTTTTCCTTCATTTCTTTAAACTTAGGAGTGAATATATAGATTTTGGAGTAAATGAATGAATGAACAGACAAAGTCTGGATATAACTAGCGTTCTATGTGAGAAATCTATTTCCAAGTTCCATGCTAAAGGAAGCAAACAGAAATATGAACAATGTGAATACCTTTTCTCTTTAATTATTCCTATATTTTATTTATAAAATCAGCAGATTTTTATTTGTGAGCATGTTTTTCTTCATGAGTATACAGCAAATGAATCCATGTAAAAAATTCACAGTGTTTGGGTGATAGAAATAATCATACTTTTAGTATTATATAAATAAAACACTCATGTGGCTTTTTTTTTTTTAGTATTTATAGTGCAACCTGAGTTTCTCTATAGTCAACTATTCTTCCCCTCTTTAAATAAAGAATGGTTATATAGATATTCATGTATATGTACATATGTGTGTGTGTATACACACACACACACACACACACATATATATATATATAGCATATTTTACCCATTCACCTGTCAGTGGATATTTAGGCTGCTTGCTGCAATGGAATATTATTTACCCTTAAAACCAGAAGAAAATTCTGCCGTTTGTGACAATATGAATGAACCTGAAGTGAAACAAGCCAGACTAAGAAAGATAAATATTACATGATCTCACATATATGTCGAATCTAAAAAACAAAACACACACACAAAAACACTAAACTCATAGTAACAGAAATGGTGGTTACCAGGGGCTGGGTCATGGGAAGATTAAAAAAAGAAAGAAAGAATAAAAGTAAAAAGATGGTTGCCAGGTCCTAGGGATAGGGAGTCATGGGGAGTTATTGTTCCATGAATACAGAGCTTCAGTTTTGCAAGATGAAAAGAGTTCTGGAGATGAATGGTAGTGATGTTTGCACAATTTAACTACACTTAATACCACTGATTTGTACACCTAAAAATGGTTAATATAGTAAATTTTATGTTATGTACATTTTACCACAATAAAAAAAGGAATGGATGTTCTCCTGCCATCTATGAAATGTTCCCAAACTACAAGGAATCATTAATCTTAAAAAATTTATACCCTCATGTTTGTCTCACTATCATTATGCATTTTATTTGTTTTTGCCTCCCCAAGGCCAAAGGAAAAGAATTGAAAAAAAAATTGAATATTCTTTATAACTGCAGACACTTTTGTAGTATTTTTTTGTGTTTGTGTTTAATAAAAAGAAATACAAATTACAGGGATCAAATATAAGAAATACAAATTTTGTGTTAATATTTGAGTTTTCCCAAAATAAACTTAATGGAGTCCATATCAAAATCTTTTGATATTTTAGTTCAACTTATTAAAATACATGAATTATATAATTAAGTTAGTTTATAGTTAGATAGTCATATTTATTTCTCTCTCAACTTAACTCCAGGAGACTTTAGTGATTAAGAAAGAAATTGCCGGGCTTCCCTGGTGGCACAGTGGTTGAGAGTCTGCCTGCTAATGCAGGGGACACGGGTTCGAGCCCTGGTCTGGGAGGATCCCGCGTGCCGCGGAGCGACTTGGGCCCGTGAGCCACAAGTACTGAGCCTGCGCGTCTGGAGCCTGTGCTCCGCAACGGGAGAGGCCGTGATAGTGAGAGGCCTGCACACCGCGATGAAGAGTGGCCCCCACTTGCCACAACTAGAGAAAGCCCTCACGCAGAAACGAAGACCCAACACAGCAAAAATTAAAAAAAAATAAAAAAAAAGAAAGAAATTGCCTGGCCTTCCTAAGTATAGACAGAGGGCTTTCTACAAATAGTATCTTTACACATGTCAGTGCACTGCAGTTAGGATTTACAGATGTAGAAGACAAAAATATAGGGCATCCAGCTAAATTTTAATCTCATATAAAGTATAAATATTTTTTAGTATAGGTATGTTCCAAATATATGAATAGGGCATATTTATTTAAAAAAAATCATTGTTTAATTGACAGTAACATTTAATTGGGCATCCTACATTTAATCTGGCAACGCTGGCCCCAATCCTAACTTAAAACACTCTATTTTAATAGCTATTACTTTCATGGTCAGGCAGAATTGTAAGTGGTTCTCAGATATGGAAAACTACTGAAAGCTTCAAATAAGACCACCAGGCTGCTTTTGTTTTCCATTTGAAATATGCCAAGCAAAATACCTTTATAGGTGGCAATATATTACAGGAGCTCACAAATCTTTAAATATAATGTTTGAAATATGAGCACATCCTTTTATTGCACATTCTGATTTATTTGGCAAGTTTATTGATTACTAAATACAATTATGCACATCTGCTGGAAATTCAGCTAGTAAAAAGAGTTAAAACAAAACAAAGCACAGAAATTAATTTGTCCCTTTGTATTCTGGAAAGAAGCAAATTGGACCCACTCCTGCTTTTTCTCCTCAAACAAGTTAATTAAGTTCAATGTCTTTGTCTCCCAAGATATAAAATGGGAACGTCTTATGCATTTCCTATTCCTAGGCATTTGGAAGTGAAATTATGATGATAAATGTGGGAGCTAAATTTGAAGTAAAAACAGTGTCATGCATATAAGAAAAAATATCCAAATATGTCATGGATTTTGGTCACTGAAATGAAATAATCTGAATATTAATTGTTTAGTAAAGGAAAAATATCTTATTCCTCACTGTACATGTGAGGAATCTTTTCTCAAAGGTAAAGCACAGTGAGACATATAATTCGATTTCTCCAGTTTTGCCTAACATTGTTTTTCTTGGAGGAATTTAAAAATGTTTATGGACATAATGATAATGTCACCATAACTGAATTTGTGCTTCACATTAAACATTTAAAACAATATTATGGTAAAATTTTTTTTCCTGCTAAAATATGATACACAGACATTAATGTGAATCAAGAATTATCATATTGATACAATTTACATTTTTATAGATATAACTAGCTTAGTTTTAAAATGATACATATGACATTATGACAATAATTTTTGAAGCAATTTAAAATCTCATTTTGAGTTCACTGAAGTTATTGCATTCTCAGTCATTCACTGTTAATAGCTGTTAATAGTGTTTTACATTTATTTGGTTTTATATGCAGAGAAACAAAATGTGTGTATAAGACTGTGTCAAAGAGAAAGAGAGAGAATAAGAGTGATATTTTTAAGGAGTTAATAGAAATAAATAAAACCAGAAGAAAATGACTATGGTAATGAACTTGAATCAGTAAAACTCTGAATGAAGATAATTTAGTGGCCTCTTAAGGAACAATGGTGATAGAAATTAAAATTTAGCTGGTCCCACTAAAACATTATAATTATACCAGATTATCAGTCATAATCAGCATGTGCAGATGCCAACTACATTCTAGAGTAAACAGGACTAGTGTTATCATGAGACGAAACCAGATAATATAAAGGTCAAAGAGGTAGAGCTTCTTGAAAAATAAAGAGAAAAAAGTGACAACACCAGAGGAAAGACAGTGTTAGAATGTGCAGAATCTTTTTATTTTTCCAATTTTGGTTACAGCCTCTCACATAGGAATAAGTAGAATTTTTAAAATGACAGACGACAGATAGATGGTAGAGATAGATAGATCGATAGATAGATATGTGTGTGAGTGTGTAGTGAAGTCAATAAATATAGACCACAAGTAAATGATAATTACTACACACTAGAAAAATAACATTTTAGTCACTTTAAGAAAGCCATTTTTATTATAAAAAGTCAAAGTATTCACAGTTTAACTATTCCTCTTTCCATTGTTTAAGGTGAAAACTGATGTGTTCATTATTATTATTATTTATTTATTTATTTATTTATTTATTTTTTGCGGTACGCGGGCCTGCTCCCGTTGCAGAGCACAGGCTCCGGATGCGCAGGCTCAGTGGCCATGGCTCACGGGCCCAGCCTCTCTGCAGCATGTGGAATCCTCCCGGACCGGGGCACGAACCCGTGTCCCCTGCATCGGCAGGCAGACTCTCAACCACTGCGCCACCATGGAAGCCCCTTTTTTTAAATTTTTTTTTGATACTAAAACTACTTATGTATGGATCATACATATTTTCCAATGTTTTAATAAATTTCTATGTAATTAATAAGAGCATCATTTCTCATGACAGTAGGAATCAGTAAGAATCTGTTACTTTCAAATAAACTATTTTAAGTCACATAAGTATTTTTTCCCATAAGAAATTTGAACAATCTGGAATTGTTACACTGTTGAATTCTTAAGCAATACTTTGATGTAGACTGAAGAAAGGCAAACTTCTGCTCTTGAACTACCACCAACTCCCAATTTATGGGTTTTAGCATGGAATTATGGTAGATGCTTCTACCTCTCTGATTTTGGGTGTTCTTAAAATATTATAAATTTGTTTTTTAAATGGTTTATACATTTTACTCCCTTATTTTAGTTTTTATTTTTGCTTATCTGTCTCTTCCTGGGGATAAATAAAAATATGTGAAAAACTGCACCAAATTTACTAAAATGATTGATTTTCTAATTTCCTGATGTGATCTTCTGACAGATATAGAGAACACTCTAATAATTTGGTTTTAACATATACATAAGAGGTGGTATTTTTTTTATGTAAAGTGGGCTCTAGAGAGTAAGGAAGAACACTATTAATTTTCTGTCTCTTTAGAAGCTTTCCTCTATGACTCACATTGAAATATCCTCTAATGTGTATAGAAAACTGTTTTACAATTTACAACATGTTCAGAAAATCCACTAAATATGAATAGCTAACAGCCACTGGGCCATGATCAATTTGAAGCCAAAAAAGGAAATGATGAAAACAATATAAAACCTTAACTTTTTGCCTCACTTCTACCTCTGGAGGTGGTAGAATAAGAACATCAACCGTTGCATAAAATATATAAACCAACTGCTTGAAGACACTGAGAACAACCATGACCAATGACATCAAGACCTTTGACGTCCAGAGAGAAGGGTGGCACACTGAGGTGAGGCCTAAATAAACTTCTAATTTTCCACCAGTTTATGTGAATAAAGGATTTCAAGATCTCTTTCTCCTTCTCTGTAGGAGACTGAGTTTTGGTTAAACTTCTACATTTTACTACAAATTTGACAAAAATGGAATATCGCCTTGTTACTAGGCAAACTGCTTATGGTAAAAATGACTTCCAATTGGAAATTGCATCTTGACTTGGGATAGTTGAACCAATTATAAATAACTACTGGGAAGTCACACATTTGGGCTTCCAAAAGTGGAGTGTAACTTGTAACTAGGCTTTCCCCCTGCTGGGTGCATAAAGCTTTGCCCATGGAACTATTATAAGAGAGAATAGTCCCTAAAAGGGTGTCTCATGTAGTACCCACTCAAGAGGTCTCATTCTCTCACACCTAAGTCTTCATTTGGAGTCCACCTTAAAATGTATGTTTGATGCAACTTCCCTGGTATTCTGGGTCTCCTGTACTGTATATAAAATAAAACCAGTACCAGGAGTGGTCTATTATAATGGTTTGAGTTTAATTGTCCACTTTAGCCTAGGACCACTCAAACTAAGTGACAATTGCAGGACATTTGCCAATACCCACATCTGCTGATAGAGATCAAGTATAAAGTAGCACTGCGGGACATCTGAAAGTATCACTGGGTAGGGGAGACAGAGGTTGGATTTTGGAAATGGCGAAAGAGGCTTGAATTGAAGAACCAAGGAGAAATGAAACCTCAGAGAAGTGAGCCAAAATTTCTGTCTACAGTTTCCTCCCAATAATGTGTCGGCTCTTAAGCCTCCTATACACTGGTAGAGAGACAAAGAAACTAAGCAGAAAACAAATGGGGTGGTCTCATGTCACCTGAATTATTAAGTTGGAGAAGACTGAATCAAATCTTCTCTAATACATCTTGCTGCCAGAAAGAAAACACTCACTGGAGAAAAATATCATCTAGAGCTTTCACAGATTTTTCATATGTATTGTCTGTAATTCAATAAAAAATCAGCAGGTATGCCAACAATTGGTATTCCATGACTTAAAACTAGGGAAAGAAATAAAGAGCAAATAACGAAACATAAAAAAAGTGTGGCTACACACATTTTCCAGAAATTGCAGTTATGAACAGACACTTAAAATAACTATGATTAATAATTTCTATAAATTTCAGTATGGAAAATTGAAGATTAATAATTTTATTTAATCTACCAAGAGACAGATTACCCCCTGAATCTTTTCAAGGGAGAATTAAGTAGAAATGCTTAAACTACAAGTATTTAAAACTTAATTACATATTCAGCAGACAGGTTTGCAGCAAATTAATAACAACAGAAGAGAAGACTTAGACAACTGTCATATCCATCAGTTTAAAAATATCCAAATTGGGGCTTCCCTGGTGGCGCAGTGGTTGAGAGTCCGCCTGCCGATGCAGGGGACACAGGTTCGTGCCCCGGTCCGGGAAGAACCCACATGCCGCAGAGCGGTTGGGCCTGTGAGCCATGGCCGCTGAGCCTGCGCGTCAGGAGCCTGTGCTCCGCAACGGGAGAGGCCACAACAGTGAGAGGCCCGCGTACCGCAAAAAAAAAAAAAAAAAAAAAAAAAAAAAAAAATCCAAATTGAAGGACACAAAGAAATAAAGAAAAATATGAAAAGGCAAAAGTGAAATATTGTTACAATGAAATATTTACATATTATTGTGATCTCAGCAGCAAAAGGCACAGAGGTGATATTTGAAGAAATACTGACTTAGATTTCTCTACATCTGACGAGAGACACCAGGTCCTGGATTCAAGTTCGGTGGACCCCAAAGCAGCATAAAATGAAAGAAAACTACAAAATAGTCATACTATAATAAAATTCTTGAAACTTGAAAACAAAGTGAAAACCTTAAAAGCAGTGATTAAACACACACACATACAGTATTTCTAATGAAATAATCTTGTGACTGATGGTAGATTTTTCAACAGAAACAGTGTTAGAAATATAAAAGTCAAATTAGATCTTTGAAAGAAATAACTGCTGACTTGGAATTCTATACCCAGTGAAAAATGCCTTAAAAATAGGAGAGAAAAATGGAATTTCATCCAAAAAAAAAAAGAGAGAATATAAATTATCACCAGACCAGAAAAATTATAGTAAAAGGAACACTAATGGATGCTCTCCAGACAAAAAGAAAATTAATCCATGTGCAAGGAAGGAAATGTAGGAATAAATGAAAACTATTGGAAAATATAGCTATGTGTGAAAATGTAAATGTATACTGCTAAAAAAACAATAATAAGAAGGCTACATTGTGGTTTTAAATTTATGTAGAATTAAAATATTTGAAAATAATAGCAGAAAGGGTAAAAGGGAGGAAAATAAAAATGATTTTAGCCCTCACCTTGTTAATCTAGCTGTACACTTAAAATGTCTGAACTTTATTTTATACTTACCTTTTAAATATGTAAAACATGAATTTCCAAATAGATTTTGAATATCAACTATTTTAAGTGTGTCACATTCTCAGAGAGATGACATGAAAGTTCCTGTCATAAATGGAGCTCATATTTGGGAGAGGGAGTTAGATTGTTTTTTTAAATACGTGAACAACAAGCTATTCATTCCATATATACAGAAGCAAGTACTTTTATTGAAATAAAAAATAATATTTTATGGGAATACAGAGGAAAGATCAATTAATTCCAAAGGAGGATCAAGAAAATTTCCAAGGGATATAATTTAAAGTTGTAAATGAAAGGATGGTTAGAATTTCAGTAAGTAGAAGGCATTGGTATGAGTTGCTTAACAGAACATATTAAACTTAACAAATCATGTTAAACTATAAAACTGTTGGCTGCTTAAGCCAAGCAAAGTATGCTTAATTCTGTAACAAATACTGTTATCGTATAATCAATAACATTTCATTCAACAGTGGCAACTCTGACATTTCTAAAAGTGGAATTTTTTGTTTTCCAACTAAAATATAACCAGTTCTTGGATAACCTTTCCAACCCACAGCAGAACTTGGAGAAAAGAAAATCATTAGAGCAGTGCCACAGAGAATATACAGCGGGAAAAGTTATTTCTGAAATAATAGGGGCAGGCATTTTTGAAAATCATTAGAAAGATAGCAGCTTTGCTCATGTACTGCATAGGGATTCAGTCTCTGTTAGCAAAAATAGTTTTATGTATAAAAATACCTTGAAAGAGAAGATAGTGGAAGTGCGAATACTGAGTATTTGCAGCTATAGAAGCTGAGAAGTCTCTGCAATCATTACAGAATCTCTGATATGTGTAAAGTTGTTGGGAGCCAAGAAGTTTTCGCCATTAGAAGATGGCCGACACCCTGCTTCTCTTCCTGATTTATGAGATAGAAGTTCGCGCCTAAAATGAAAGCCCGCGCACGCAGCACCAATGATGATTAGCCAAGTACTTCCCTCATTCTGAATCCCGCCCCCCTTTCTCTGCAGTGTATAAATACAGCTACCGCAGCAATAAAAGTTTGAGGCTTGATCAGGATTTTGTCTTGCCTCCATTCTTTCGCGTCTCCTGCCCTTCCCCCTTTTTTCAACCCCCACAGGTTCCTCCTCAGACTCACAAGGATTTGTCCTGCTGGTCGGGACTCCCGGGGACGCCCGGGGCCGTACACATAAAGTGACAATTCTGCCACACAGCAGGGTGTGATACAGACAGCATTAGGCCTAAACACAGGTGGTAATGCAGCACCATGACTGAGGGGACAGAGCATTTTTCCTAACCATGTTTGTTAAGTGTCTTATTATGAGGATAGCATAATATTTTAATTAGATTTTTTAATGATGCAAGAAAATTGCAGTTTATTCCAATGTGTAGGTTAAGAAAGTCTCAACAAATATTTGGCATAGTAAAAATTATTGATCTTGAAAAAAGGAGAAAGGTCCATGTGTGAGATGATAAAGCTGGATGGAGACTGCAGTCAATGAGACCCAAGACCGGGTCCCATCCACAGGAAAACACTGTCCTGAATGCTTACAACAAGCAACCAGAAGCAACAGTGCAGCCAAGATACAACCAGATGCCTAAAGCTCAGTATTTAGTCGAGGGATAGCCAGTTACCAAAGGCAGGCTGATCCTATCTGTGGATCCCGTGTAGTTTGGATAAAACACACTGGAGTTTAGTTATCACAGGATTGCGCCGACACAGAAAGTGATAAATCATTAGCCATCATGGAGGGATAAAAGGACCCCACTCTTCGGGTGTTGTGCAAAATAAACGAAAAAGAGAAGATGACTGTCCTTGAATAACTGCTGGCTCTAGAGCAAGACTTTTGCTGAAAGAAACTCCTATGGAGGGATATTCTAGGCTATTGAATGCCTGATAATAAGAGGATTAAGGTAAGTCCATTTTTGTTTTAGGACTAGAATGTTTACATGGAGAGAGACCTGAGAATCAAGTATTGAGAGTTGAGGCTTGGGCAAAGCTCCTGCCTCTGAGGAATGGAATAAGACCAATGAAGTTAGGAACAAGATGGAATGCATTCTTTTTGAGGCTTGACTGCAGCAATTGTAGTTCTTGGGGGTGGTGTAATAATTAAAATAAATACAGAAAACTACCAACAGTCAATATATACACATATTTCAATAGAATAAACAACTTAATATTTATTTCCAGTCTATCTTTACCATACATACATTTTAAATATTCTAATATATGCATACTTTCTCCTTTACAGTTGTATAGAACAGATATAGCAAGTCCCCTTGGAACATTTCCCTCACAGCTGACAAATGCCCTTTCACTTCTTCAGCTTCAGAAGAAATCACTGTCACATGCTTAGAGTCTATCTTGCCAGATAGTTCTTTTTCCTCAATAATACCAGTTGTTCTCCAAATTGACTATACTAATTCACTCTGCCATCAGGTTGTTACAGAAATTGTTTCACCATATACTTACAACATTTGATATTGTCAAATTTTAAATATTTTTCCAAATAGAAGAAATTCAAATAAAAATGTGATCCCAATCATTTTATATGTGGATTGCTTTGGTGCTTCTGAAAAAACTCAAATAACTATGTAAATGCTGATCTATTTATGGCCTCTCTAATTTATTCCATTGATACATTTGTCATTCCTTATGCCAAAACCATGTTTTGTTGACTATAGCTTTATGGTAAGTGTTGAAATCAGGCAATAAACTCATCCAACTTTGTTTCTTTTAAAATACTGTTTATCTCTTCTATTTCCTTTACATTCCACATAAAATTTAGGTTTAGCATATCAGTTCCTTAAAAAAGCCCCTTGAAATTTTGATTCAGAATACAATGAATCTGTAAACCAATTTCAGGAAAACTGACATCTTAACAATATTGAGCCTTCTGGTCTGTGATCATGATATTTCTTTCCATTTATTTGTTTAGATTTTACCCAGCTTTTCTCAGCAAAAATGTTTTGTACCTTTCAGTGTAGAAACTGTGAACATCCCGTTAAATTTATTTTTGGGTTAGATGGTATTATAATATAATAATTCTATGTTCAATTGTTTATGAGAGTACATATAAATTTATAGTTTTAAATGTTTCCCTCCATCATAAAAGATTGCTAAATTACATATTAATTCTAATAATTATATAGGTTATTTAGGATTTTTGATATATATCATCATGTTACCTCTAAAACTAAGATAGTTTTTCTTCTTCACTTTCAATCTTTAACCAAAGCCCTATTTTCCTCCACAGAACACAATGTCCATATGTGAAATAACTTGTGATCAACAATAAGAAGCTAGGAATAAATGATAAATGAGATACTCCATGATCTCCACATTTGGAGGAAGTTCCCAATGTAACACAGGACATTGCCATGGTCAGAGAGAGCTGTGCTAGCTAGACGGTGCAATGGCAGTTGAACAGAAAAAAAAATTGCCAAAGAAATATTAAGGCTCCACTTCGAGAAGAAAAAGATATCAAATAAAAAATGACGTCTCCCTTGAAAAGGGAACCAGCACAAATTAATACAAATTTCATGAAACAAAACACTTGAAAATCAAATGGTTTGTTTATTTAAGTGATATGCTGAAAATTGCCATACATATGTTGATAAGGGCATTGTATTTAAAACCTAGTTAACCAAATGAGGTTATAGTTAATCTTGACAGGGAGGTTTTACATTAGAGGAAATGTAAATAAAGTCTGTTTTATATCATAAGTAATACACTTTTTGTGCAGTTTCCTCCTATTCAAAGTAAAAAGATGTGTTCTTTTATTATAACATTGTACTGCAAGGCTGGGTACCAGGAACAAGTGAAAAGGTGTTCAGAGCTAGGGTCCAAAAGGCAGAGAGAGATCTGCTGTGAAACTGGGGTTCATGAAGAAGATGTAATAACAAGTATCTAGTTTGAGAAAAGCAAGACTGAAGGGGTACAGTAATTTGAATACAACTCAATGTCTGTATGGGTTCCAGGTATCAATGCCTTCAGTAGTACAGGGTTCAAGGATCAGGCAAGGAGTTTGGCCAAAGGTCAACATTTGACATAGCTCTATATTTTTAACTATGAGATCAAATCATTGATGACATGACAGCAGAAAAGTGGACACTCTGGTCTCTACAAAATATATCAGTATCTGTATTTCTATGTAGCTGCCATAGTTTCACTAGGATTCAGGCACAGTATTCAGGAAATATCTACACATAATCAGCATCAAGCTCATCATTATTCCTCACCCTCTTAACAGAACAGTAGCGGAAGCAAAGCCTTTATCCTGTTGTGTTCCTGTTCTGCCAGGCTTGCAATGGAGCTTTCACATTTACTCAGCTATAATTCAGGATATTGATGACCTGACATGGAATGTTCTTATCTGTCATGTTGAAACCCTTGCTGATTTGATGTATCATTTAGGTTATGTCAGTTAATTTCACTCACAAGAGATTTGATGAGCAGAAGAGAGGCAGAGGTGATTCTCCATGAGCTACTGGCTGATAACTGCGTAAGCAAGGTTATAATTTTGCTTCAACAGAATTCACTGGCCATTGTACAGCGTCATGATGGGAGCGCATGCATTGCAACCCAAAATACAAAACTGAAGCAAACATGCTAAGATATAAGAAAAAACGCCATGCAGAAAGAAGAGGACATACAAGTGCTATTAAATAAGGGCAGACAGAGGCCAAAGTTGATGTGCTTTGTGAACAGGGAAGAAGATGGAAGATGGGACAGGATCCATTTCATGTACAGCCTTGCAGTTCATGGTAACAAGAAAAATTGCTACTTAATTTGTAATGAAAAGCCATTGATAAATTCAAAGAAAGAAAGAATGTGATTTGATGTACATATCACAAAACTGGCTGCTGATGAAAGACTCTGTAGGGGGCCGAGATGGGATACAAGATAGACAGTAAAGTGATGGAAATGAACAAGGATGATGATTCACATTAAGGTTGTAGTGAGGGAAATGCCAAGATATCACTAAGTCAGAATGCACTTTTATTTATATCTTTACATTTTCTAGTTTGGGGCATGATTGCTATCTGCATCTCAGTTTCTTCAAACTTTGGTCATAAATATCTTAGGACTTCCTCATATTTGCATCCATTTAACTAAGAGATAAATAATTTAAAGTAGTTTGATTTTTAACACATTTCTCTAATGGAAATCCCAAACCCATTAACTGTGGTCAACCCAGACTTAGAAGCAATAGAATTTAGGCTCCGTTTCAACTTTGCATCATCACACACGCACAGTCAAACAGAAACAGCCCCAGAACACACTATAATCAGTGTAAATTTTTACACACCAACTCACCCTTCAGAAATACTTTGGATTATTTTTACCCACTGACTATTTTGGATCATTGATTTTACATTGATTTGTGACATCACTTGGGTGAAAGGGAAAAAAAAAAAACGATATTAAGCCTAGGTTTAAATTTGTATTTACATTAGAAAGAAAGTTAACTGAAAAGATAGGAAAAATTGGTAAAAATTAAGAAGTGGTAGTTTTCTCACTGTCGGGGCAGGATTAGACCCACTGATTTCTTCTTGGGCTCTCTTCTAAAGATACATAAATTAAAAGGAGGAGGATTTTATATACCCGTGTTTTTTTCTTCTGCTATCAAAATCCTGAAAAAAAAGTTTTATCTGGTTTTTAAAATATGGACTTTCGTATGTTGAGTGCTGAGATCAGGGTTAGAGTTGGAGCAAACAAAGCAAACTGGTACCACAACTCACCCACTGCAGTATAACAATATGTGAAAGATGAAAAGGGTTTTTCCTAACAACACTATGACTTGAATGAAGGTTGAAAATAATAAATATTATGACCTCATATTTGGCAATTATGGGCAGATACTTTTTGGACTCTGGGAATTATTAATTATGTTGAAAATGTGTCATATCCTCCCTCCCTCTTTTAAAGTAGAAAGGAAAACACATCTTAAAATCTTAAATAGGTTACACGGTATTAGGATGACATATTGTAACAAGATTTACAGCCTCTCAAAAAAACAAAAGTATCAAAAGGAAATAGGAAGCTAATTAGGAAGCACTGTTCTGTGGCATTTTCTAAGCTGTGTCATACGGAAAAAGCTTGAAAGATGAAGTTAAATGATGTAGTGTGGCAAAGCAAGCAGTTAAATATCCTCACTCTCTCTCTGGGAGTTGCCCGCCAGTCAAGTTATTGACTGCAAATGAGAATAATGCATATTGCTAGCAAACATGACAGAAACATCCTGGTATATCATTCAGTAATGAGTATCATGAACTTGTCAAAACAGGAAAATGTTTTCTTGAGTCCAATAGGTCTTAATGACTGTAATCTATACAGTGAATTTCATACAATGTGGCTCTTGAAAATATAACATACTTGAATGATCTTTCTCCAGCTGTGTGGTATAAGGGTATGGATTAAATCAGTGTTGTAAAATCTTTAATAATATAATTATTCATATCATCAGGATATATGTAGGAGTATAATTGTTATATAAGTACACTTTTCAAATAAGGATATCTTCTTTGTTGTTTCAGTGTTTTTTTTTTTTTTTTTGAGGTGTTTTTCAACATCTGATGATTCTCAGTGATTGTTTTCTCATAAATTAGGCATTAAAGGTGACAGAAAGTTCAGATGTGTGAACAATTTATAAACGGATGGACCTTTAAGTCCACTGTGCAGCATGAGACCAGGATGCTTTATGTGGAGCGCCCATCCCCAAATCCATCTTCACCAAAATCTGTATCTGTGGACTTTTTCTCTTGGACTGTTCAGTTTCCTAAAAAGGACTCTAAGTTTGGCCAGGTATGGTTAGAGGGTTTGAGGTATAGATTAGAAGGTTCATGAAGTAAGGCACCGCTTCTCACCTTCACCAGTGTTCAGTGGGCCCAGGACAGATTTCCTCTTATTCACTTTTCCAAAGAAGTAAATTTCTTTTTTCAACAGGAGTGGAGGAAGGCAGTCCTTTAGCTAGCTAGTGACAGGGTTATCAATTCTTTTCATACATTTTGACACAGCCCTCCTCTCAGCATCTCTGCCTTGCGCACATACTTTCAGAGAGATGTGTTGGTCCCAAATCACTGAGCGTTTGGGGGGAATTTTGTGGTAAGAGTCTATAGGATTCCTGGAGTATTCTTCACCCTCTCCTGGCCACTCATTTAGGTGCTTCAGACGGAGATATAGGTAAACCCTATAGGTAAACCCTCATTATTTGTACATCTACTTTCTTTTGCAAACTTGGTTGGCATTTCTCATCTGTGGTCATCTCTGTTTCTTATATCTATCTTTATGGGTTTATTCTTTTTTATGTATATTCACTTTTGTTATATTCGAATTGTGAAAGAAGAAAGAGTAGAGATAAACATATGTATCCTATCAAAAAGTTTACTAAAATTCTCAGTTATAATATTTATTTTATTAAAAAATCCTCTAGACACTTTTTCTTTTTTTATAACTTAGCATATTATGTTAAAATATCAACTAACCATTTACATTTTCACCATATTGGTGCACAAAAATTCATCCAAAATGTATATGTTCAGTTTCTTCCTGAAATTTTGAAATATTTCTTCAGTGTGATGTTTTGAACTTGAATGTTCACAACTCTAATATCTTTATTGAGATTTTATCTTATATCAACACAAATTGTCTAATGACTTCAAACCAATATTCACTTGAATTTTATTACTTCATTCTGCCCAGCAATTATGCCTTTTTTACCAGTTGATTTTACTGCAAGTTTATCTTTTATAAGTATTCTGTGGTAGTATGTGTTATTAAGAAAAATTGAAGGTATTTCACTTTTAATTCATAAGTTTAAATCTTTTATATTTATTTTTATAACAGATATACTTATTTCTAAGTTCAGTGTCTAATGTTTCTTATTTTTTATATTTCCTTGATATTTTCTTCTATTCTCATCTCTTCTGTTTTGTTGGTTTTCATGTCTTAAATGATCTGGTGGGTAAATATCCTTCTTTAAAAATTCTAGATAAAGTGCATTTATCAAGGAAATGACTATATTACAGTGATTAAATAATTACATTAGGAGTCAGATGAATGTTCCAGTATTTATATATTATTATCTCTGCAATCTTAATTAAGTCACTTATCTTTTTCTGATCCTTATTTCCCACTTCTATAAAATGAATATACTAATAGTTGGCTTAGGAGTGTCAAAGGATGAGACTACCACTTAATGTCTGAAATAAGAAGACAAAACTAAATTTATTGCTTATTAAGTGAGAGCTATGCCATTTAGGTATAATCTCTCTGAATCTAAGCAGAACAGAATACTTTTTAAATATAAATTTTAGGAACTGTAGGGTTTAGGGACTGGTGGACTTTCACAGGTATGGGTGAGAAGATATCATCTGTAGAAGCATGATCAACTAAGACTACTGTTAATTGGTTGGCACTCAGAGGTGTATCTGTGATTGGCTAACTGTGATAAGCAAGGAGCTGTAATTCAATCCCTTAGTGTGCAAAATCATGCTCAGTGAGGAAAGCTTTTGCTTATTAGATAAACAGGCTTAAAACTGGTTTGGATTGCTACTTACATCATGGTTACAAGGCAATCAATCTTTTTCTATAATCATAGGAAATTTTCTTTTTCAGGAATATGTGAACAAACTAAATCAAAGACTGAATTATAGAGGATTAAGTACAATGTACAGTTCATTTTAGTATTGAATACACTGTAGTTACCATTATCATTAATGTTATGGTTACTTTTCAATAAAAATATAGAAACTTGGGCTTCCCTGGTGGCGCAGTGGTTGAGAGTCCGCCTGCCGATGCAGGAGACACGGGTTCGTGCCCCGGTCCGGGAGTATCCCACGTGCCGCAGAGCGGCTGGGCCTGTGAGCCATGGCCGCTGAGCCTGCGTGTCCAGAGCCTGTGCTCCGCAACGGGAGAGGTCATAACGGTGAGAGGCCCGCGTACCACAAAAAAAAAAAAAAAAAAAAATATATATATATATATATAGAAACTTAGCACAGCTTTCCCTATTATGTCTCTATATTGTGAAATTGTCCTATCAAAGAAGTATTCAGCTACAAGGAACCTTCTCAAAACTCCAAAGTTTATATCTGTGTTATTCTCTACTAATAGAAAACATAAAGTATTAACATTCCTGTACTTTCTGTCTATAGTGAGTGCTCTTTATTTTTAGTTTATCCACTCAACAGACATTTATTAAGTGCCAACAATATGACCATGTCTCTCTGTCTCTCTCTGTCTCTCTCTCTGTCTCTCTGTCTCTCTCTCTCTCTCTCTCACACACACACACACACACACACACACACAGAAGGGTCGGAAGGGAGAGAGACAGAGAGAGAATGTGGGGCCCAAAATGGAAAACATATTTTAAGTGAAAATATTGCACAAGTAACTCATTTTTAATATTGTGATAAGTGCTAAAATGGAATATATGGTATTGTGAGTTTGGGGGAACAGTGTCATTGAGAAATGCCATTACGACTTGGACATGAAGTATGAGTAGGAGTTAACCAAGGAAGGGGTAGATTATTGGGAGAGAAGCAATCATTTCAGTAAGGGGAATGATGTGTGCAAAGTCAAGTTGCTGAAAGCCAGCCAGTGGGAGTACACAGTGAGAGGGAGAAAAACTGACAGAAAACAATTCTGGAATAATAAAAGTCTTGGATTATACCCTAAGAACAATGGTCTGACACTAAAATTAGCAGTGTGAGAAATGACTCAATGAAACTTAGATTCTTCAAACATGAGTAGGCACACACTTTTTCTGGTGGTTTCATGGAGATGGTGAGGTGCATAGCATTTAATATCTATTCTGAAAGCAGATTTATAGGATTTAGCGATCAACTTGATTTGGGAAATTTTTCTTAGAGAAAGTCCAGACTTCTGAGCAGAAATTTGGAAGAGTCTGCCTTATCTAGTAATTACAGCTGCTTGCAAGATGTGGTAGTCATTTCCAGTAAGACGTTTTCTGCATAAGAATAATCAAGCGGATCTACTGAAAAACTTTCACTAGTTTTCTTCCCATTTTTAACGGTAAATCACGATAATGGTTTTAACTGTTTCTTTAAAATGTGTTTTTGAGCCATCTGGGTTTGCTGTTGAGAAACCAATAATATCACTTGAAATATTTTAATCTATTTGTTTTTGTCTCCCTCTCTTCTTAAAAACATGTTGCCCTTGCATCAAAATAGAATCTCAAAAACCAGAAATAAGCTTTCAGCCAGTCTTTTGCTCATTTAAAACTTGATTATCAATAAAAAAAGAAAAGGATGTAGGAATCAAATAATGTTGAAGTCACCAAACCAGACCATAAGGTAACACACACTATAAATCATTTTTTTTCAAAATCTCAGTGTGTGATCAATAGAACACACTAATTTATAGTAATTTATAGAATTAGAATTTAATCAGAAAAGTATTAAATTATCATTTACACTTGGAGTTATCACAGCTAGAATTGATTTAAACTACTAGTTTTGACTTATTCAGGATGACTCCTTATATATTTATATATATATATACACACATATATACACTTTATTTTTGATTGTTATTTATATATATTAACATAGGCCATCTATAGGACATCTATATATCTCTAGCTTTCACTGGTTCTTTCAATAATGAATGTGAAATTAGTCTTTGTGAAGCCTACAATAATCAGTCTGTTTGTTATGGGCATCAAGGAGATTTTTAATAATATAAGTATCCATTCCTGGAAATGGAACTGCTAACAGAATCAGGTTTATTCAGGATTTTCATTCAAGGTTTTTATCCTGACAATCATTCTTCTGTTTTCTTCAAATACCTTAAAAATCCCAACATATCCCTGGCTATAGTTTATTCAAGCAACCATTCTACAAACAAGGGACATGCCTCTCCAGCTGCAATACTGTTTATATTGCCCTTAATGATATCAAATTATTCCATTTTATTAATTGCATGCTAATATTTATTGTCTATTTCCTCAAAGGCAACTTGAGCCTTGGGAAAATTGACCCTTTTGAAATAAAAACCTGCATTAGGTCTTTATTTTGTTTTCTTTGTGCACAAATGTTGTCTGCCACTGTGAGTAAAACTACTTCACTAGGACATAAAATAAATAGAAGAAAGAGAAGCCACAAAGGAATAAACAGTACATGTTGCAGAATGTAGTCAAATCATAACAGCACCATAGAATATGATTGCTGTTTTGCTTGTTTACAGTGTGGTGTACTAGTGCCCTTTGATCCAGAGAGTACAGTACAATCTGCACCTGTAGCTCTCCTACATGCAGACCTTTCCATGGCCTTCTGAGAATCGAAAATGAACATACAATACCCTTAGCAGTTTACTGTTTTTCAGTATACTGGTACTGCTTTGTTTGTTTTTGAAGCAAAACATTTTAAAACAAATTGAGTTATAATGAAACAAAATAGAGGGAGAAAACAATACTTAATAGGCTATATTAGAAATGTATTGAGAGACAGAGTAAATAGATTATTCAAGAAAGAATAAAATTAATAAATGTCAGTAAACTTTATCATTTTATTTGTCCTACTAATGCATAGAAAAGCATGAGTTTTTTGATGCACATAAAAACAATTTGATATTAAAGATTCATGTGTAGTGGGAGATATCTAATTGTAAAGACAATTTATGGAACTAGCTTCTTTCTAAGTTATAGTTGAACTATATAGAATTAATGTCTCAGATGCTGAACTTCTTGAGAGGTATATCTATATCATGAAATATTCCATGTGGGATCACTGTGAGCCATCCATGTTAGCAAAACTAAGAATTTTAGTTATAATGGACAGCATTCCTGGCCTACCTACAGTAGTCCCCCTTATCCATGGGTTTGCTTTCTGTGGTTTCAGTTACCTGTGGTCAATCAGGTCTGAAAATATTATACGGAAAATTCCAGAAATAAACAATTTATAAGTTTTAAATCACAGGCCATTCTGAGCAACATGATGAATCTCGCACCATCCCACTCTGTCCCTCCTAGGATGTGAAGCATCACTTTGTCCAGAGTATCCATGCTGTATATGCTACCCACCCCTTAGTCACTTAGTGGTTGTCTCAGTTATCAGAGCAACTTCGAGGTATCACAGTGCTTATATTCAAGTAACCCTTATTTTACTTAAAATGCCCCAAAGCAAATGAGTGGTGATGTTGGGAATTCAGATATCCTCTTACTGTGCTTAATTCATAAACTGTATCATAGTTATGTATGTATAGGAAAAAACATAGTATATATAGGATTCGGTACTATCCTCAGTTTCAGGCATCCACTGTGGGTATTGGAATGTATTCCCTGCAGATAAAGGGGGGCTACTGTATTTTATATGAGTGCAGATTGCTCTCTGCAGCTAAATGTTTGACCTCATAGAGAGATAATTAGATGATAAATAGGTAGGTAAATAATTAGAAGATGTTTGTAAGAGAGCAAATCATAAAAAGAAAATGAAATGATAACAATGCAATAGTTATAATACTAAAATTACTTTTGCATGCTTTTTGTGTTCAGATATGTATGTATCTGATTTATATCCACTATAGCTAAGACGCTATATAAAAAGCATGGAATTTGGATAGATGGTAATTTACTCCCTCTCTTTATCTTCTTAACACTTTTTTTTTTTTTTTTTTTTTTTGGCCACACAGTGGGGCAATGCAGGATCTTAGTAGCAGGATCTTAGTTTTCTAACCAGGGATTGAACCCATGCCTCCTGCATTGGGAGTGCAGAGTCATTTTTTTTTTTTTTTTTTTGGCTGCATTGGGTCCTTGTTGCTGCTTGTGGGCTTTCTCTAGCTGTGGCGAGTGGGTGTTACTCTTCGTCGCGGTGCACGGGTCTCTCGTTGCAATGGCTTCTCTTGTTGTGGAACACGGACTCTAGGCGCACGGGCTTCAGTAGTTGCGGCATGCAGGCTCAGTAGTTGCAGCATGCAGGCCCTAGAGCACACGGGCTTCAATAGGTGTGGCACGCAGGCTCAGTAGTTGTGGCTTGTGGGATCTAGAGCACAGGCTCAGTAGTTGTGGCGCACGGGTTTAGTTGTTCCGCAGTATGTGGGATCTTCCTGGACCAGGGATGGAACCTGTGTCCCCGGCATTGGCAGGCAGATTCTCAACCACTGTGCCACCAGGGAAGTCCCAAGAGTGCAGTCTTAACCACTGGACCACCAGGGAAGCCCCTCCTTAATATCTTTAATATCATTAATGTACACTGTAATCAACCTATCCCATGCCAGAAGTAGTCTTTCTTTGAGCAACTAATAGCCTCATGATTTTGCTCCTGAAGGTTCTCCTTTTGCTCCCATCCAATCATTTAGGAACACTATGATAGACAAAACATAAAGAAAGTTTAAGAGTACCTACTAATACAAAATTCTAAAATGAACCAATACCTAAATAGTGCTACTCATATTCCCAACCACCTCTTCCTAAATTAATGTGGAGTGAAATGTGTTGAAAGTCTCTACGTATATTCCATGTAATTATAAATTTACTTATATGTTAAGAAAAATCTAGATTTTTTTAAAGCAGGAAAATGAGAAGGATCACACAATGTATTATAGAATCTGTCTAATTGCAATTAAATGAAGAATCAATAAGAAATAAAACCATGTTCTTAGTTTACTATTAATGCATTTTTTTCTATAGTGAATTCTTCTAATGGAATTATAAAGGTTTTTTTTTCCCCATGTTGTTTCAAATTAATAGGTCATTAACTCAGGGCCTTATAAAAGAAAATTCACCTGACTTTACCACATAGCTTATTAAAAGATAGGCAACTTAAAAAAAATTAGCATGGAGTATATTCTGGGTAAAGTTAAGTGTATGGATTGAAAAATCTCAGCCGATGCTGTGGAAATGCACTGTGCTGCCATAATATGTTAGACATTATTACTTCTCATTTGATGTAGCCACACAAAAGGCATAAAGAAGACAAGTCCTCCTGGAGGCCTACAATCTTAGGAAGTAAGTTTAGCAAGTAAAGTAGTTGAGAAAGGAATTACTTCACATGAAACTTCTATTCCCATTCTCCCTTTATCTTAACCATCTGTTAAAACAGCAATTTGAATGTAGCTCTGCTTTCGAGGAATGACCAGTTAGCTAGAGACCTTGATACTATAGGTATTGGAAGTTTTGTATTTAGTGAAAAGGGTACCCTTGGGCTGCAGAAAAGCACTGGTGAGCTATTCTTCCGAAGGCAAGATTTTATGGTATTAAATTATTTTCTGTAACATTGAATGACTCAGAAATACACAATTGATCACTGTGGATATAACATTTCAGTTCCAGTGGAGACATTTGCTCCACATATGAAAACTGAATACAATTGCATACATTACACCTAGAGAAAAGAATATTGAAAATTGTTAGTGAGACCGGGAGTCAGTAAGAAATGAAAAACAAAGCAAAACAAAAAATTTCAAGGAGAAAGTGACACTTGAAGAAGAGAAACCGGGACAGAAATTACCATGGTGTGTTTGTGGAAAAGTGAACAGACTGACCTGAGTGTGATGAAAGGATAATTTTGAGAAGTGGGAAATAAATTTGGAATGCCAAACAGAGTAATAGTTTGGGGGATCTTAGAACCAGGACAATGAGATTATGGGCAACTCCTGTCACCCCTCTCATTGTCAGGAGAAAGGATAAGTAATATATTTAAGGTAGCAATTCTTAGAGTCAGTCTCATATTAAAATAAACAGGTATTCCTTGAGGGTAAGATTCCTTGGTTTAATACCATTGGATATTCTTTTAGGTGAACTTGATTTGAGTTAGATGAATCATATTTTAGCACAATTTTAACTGATAAGACAGGAAAATATTCTGTGGCTAAAACAGAATAGTAGAAGTTGTGCTCAAATAGAGATACAGATCAATCCACTCAGAAACACACAGAAGCATGTATACACACACAAAGGGACTTAGATATACAGGATGCTTTATATTAAAAGGGCTAACCAATTGCCAAATTGTATAATAAAAAATAGCTTTATATTATTTTCTTTCAGTATATATAATTGGTATAATGATATATACTGAATTGAATCAATAAGTGAAAGTATAATATATATAAAAATATATTATTGAAATAGATTATTTGCACAGCCTGTTCCTATAATGAGTCTGCGTACTATATTAGTAAGACTTTTCTGAGACAAGTAATCCTAATTGCACAGCTCATTTACTACCTTTGTGTATTTATTTTTGTCATTACTTAATATGGGAATTGCACTAGATAATATTGTCTCATTCCAGTATCAATATATTCAGGTATATAAATTTACCTGATTAAATATCATCTTGCATTATTTCCTTGTTTTGTATTTGTGAATTCTGCCTTCCGGATTGATTGTTTAGGTTTTTAGTATTCATGAACTATAACTTCTGGTCACTTTTCTTTGCCTAGAATATAGATGTGCATGAGTTTCACACTTTTCTCCCGAAGGTTAATTATAGGCATCAATATTCTATCATCAATTAATTCAAAACTACCTACTGAGTCTCTACTAGCTGCCTGACACTATCAAGTTCTGGAGCTCTGAAGAAATTGGCAAATCCTATACTCTTGTGGAACATATTTTGTAGAAGGAGAAACAGACAAAAACCAGATGTGTACATGTTTTTACATAAGTCTGATATACAGCTAATTTAGAAACCTGCAAATTGTGATATACGGTTTACAGGGAACAAAAGAAGAATCTGATAAAAATTAAGGTGGTGGAGGAGCATCAAGATGGTGGAAGAGTAAGACGCGGAGATCACCTTCCTCCCCACAAATACATCTACATGTGGAGCAACTCCTACAGAACACCTACCGAACGCTGGCAGAAGGCCTCAGACCTCCCAAAAGGCAAGAAACTCCCCAGGTACCTGGGTAGGGCAAAAGAAAAAAGAATAAACAGAGACAAAAAATAGGGACGGGCCCATCACCAGTGGGAGGGAGCCGTGAAAGAGGGAAACTTTCCACACACTAGGAAGCCCCTTCGCGGACGGAGACTGTGGGTGGCGAAGGGGAAAAGCTTCAGAGCTGCGGCCACCGCGAGCCGCGGAAGCTTCGGGGAGCCGCGGAAGAGAGCACAGCAACAGGGGTGTGGAAGGCAAAGCGGAGAGATTCCCGCACAGAGGATCGGTGCCGGCCGGCACTCACCAGCCCGAGAGGCTTGTCTGCTCACCCGCCGGGGCAGGTGGGGTCTGGGAGCTGAGGCTCCGGCTTCGGTAGGAGCGCAGCAAGAGGACTGGGGTTGGCGGCGGCATGACCACAGCCTGAAGGGGGTTACTGTGCCACAGCTAGCTGGGAGGGAGTCCGGAAAAAGTCTGGAGCTGCCGAAGAGGTAAGAGACTTTTTCTTGCCTCTTTGTTTCCTGGTACGGGAGGAGAAGGGATTAAGAGCGCCGCTTTAACGAGCTCCAGAGACAGGCGCGAGCCGCGGCTAAAAGCACGGGCCCCAGAGACGGGCGTGAGACGCTAAGGCTGCTGCTGCCGCCACCAAGAAGCCTGTGTGCAAACACAGGTCACTCTCCACACCCCCCTTCCGGGAGCTTGTGCAGCCCGCCACTACCAGGGACAACTTCCCCGGGAGAACACACGGCGCGCCTCAGGCTGGTGCAATGTCATGCAGGCCTCTGCCGCCACAGGCTCACCCCGCATCCGTACCCCTCCCTCCCCCCGGCCTGAGTGAGCCAGAGCCCCCGACTCAGCTGCTCCTTTAACCCCATCCTGTCTGAGGGAAGAACAGACGCCCTCAGGCGACCTACACGCAGAGGCGGGTCCAAATCCAAAGCTGAACCTCAGGAGCTGTGGAAACAATGAAGAGAAAGGGAAATCTCTCCCAGCAGCCTCAGGAGCAGCGGATTAAAGCTTCACAATCAACTTGATGTACCCTGCACCTGTGGAATACCTGAATAGGCAACGAATCATCCCAAATTGAGGAGGTGGACTTTGGGAGCAACGATATATATATTTTTTACCCTTTTTCTCTTTTTGTGAATGTGTATGTGTATGCTTCTGTGTGTGATTTTGTCTGTATAGCTTTGCTTTTACCATTTGTCCTAGGGGTCTGTCTGTCCATTTTTTTTTAATTACTTAAACTTTTTTTTCTTAATTTTTTTTTTTTTGATTTTTTTTTTTTTTTTTTTGCGGTACGCGGGCCTCTCCCTCTGTGGCCTCTCCCGTTGCGGAGCACAGGCTCCGGATGCGCAGGCTCAGCGGCCATGGCCCACGGGCCCAGCCGCTCCGCGGCATGTGGGATCTTCCCGGACCGGGGCACGAACCCGTGACCCCTGCATCGGCAGGCGGGCTCTCAACCACTGCGCCACCAGCGAAGCCCCTTAATTATTTTTTATTTTAATAACTTTATTTTATTTTATTTAACTTTTATTTTATTTTATTTTATCTTCTTCTTTCTTTCTTTCTTTTCTCTCTCCCTTTTACTCTGAGCTGTGTGGAGGACAGGATCTTGGTGCTCCAGCCAGGCATCAGGGCTGTGCCACTGAGGTGGGAGAGCCAAGTTCAGGACACTGGTCCACAAGAGACTTCCCAGCTCCACGTAATATCAAACGCTGAAAATCTCCCAGATATCTCCATCTCAACGCCAAGACCCAGCTCCACTCAACGACCAGCAAGCTACAGTGCAGGACACCCTATGCCAAACAACTAGCAAGACAGGAAAACCCCAAACATTAGCAGAGAGGCTGCCTAAAATCATAATAAGGCCACAGACACCCCAAAACACACCACCAGATGTGGACCTGCCCACCAGAAAGACAAGATCCAGCCTTATCCACCAGAACACAGGCATTAGTTCCCTCCAACACGAAGCCTACACAACCCACTGAACCAACCTTGCCCACTGGAGACAGACACCAAAAACAATGGAAACTACGAACCTGCAGTCTGTGAAAAGGAGACACCAAACACAGTAAGTTAAGCAAAATGAGAAGACAGAGAAACAACAGCAGATGAAGGAGCAAGGCAAAAACCCACCAGACCTAACAAATGAAGAGGAAATAGGCAGTCTACCTGAAAAAGAATTCAGAATAATGATAGTAAAGATGATCCAAAATCTTGGAAATAGTATGGAAGAAATACAAGAAACATTTAGCAAGGATCTAGAAGAACTAAAGAGCAAACAACAGAGATGAACAACACCATAAATGAAATTAAAAATTCTCTACAAGGGATCAATACAAGAATAACTGAGACAGAAGAACGGATAAGAGACCTGGAAGATAAAATAGTGGAAATAACAACTGCAGAGCAGAATAAAGAAAAAAGAATGAAAAGAATTGAGGACAGTCTCAGAGACCTCTGGGACAACATTAAACACACCAACATTCGAATAATAGGGGTCCCAGAAGAAGAAGAGAAAAAGAAAGGGACTGAGAAAATATTTGAAGAGATTTTGGGTGAAAACTTCCCTAATATGGGAAAGAAATAGTTAATCAACTCCAGGAAGCACAGAGTCCCATACAGGATAAATCCAAGGAGAAGCATGCCAAGACACGTATTAATCAAACTATCAAAAATTAAATACAAAGAAAAAATATTAAGAGCAGCAAGGGAAAAACAACAAGTAACACATAAGGGAATCCCCATAAGGTTAAGAGCTGATCTTTCAGCAGAAACTCTGCAAGCCAGAAGGGAGTGGCAGGACATATTTAAAGTGATGAAAGAGAAAAACCTACAACCAAGATTGCTCTGCCCAGCAAGAATCTCATTCAGATTTGATGGAGAAATTAAAAGCTTTATAGACAAGCAAAAGCTAAGAGAATTCAGCACCACCAAACCAGCTTTACAACAAATGCTAAAGGAACTTCTCTAGGCAGGAAACACAAGAGAAGGAAAAGACCTACAATAATAAACCCAAAACAATTAAGAAAATGGGAATAGGAATATACATATCGATAATTACCTAAAGTGTAAATGGATTAAGTGCTCCAACCAAAAGACATAGACTGGCTGAATGGATACAAAAACAAGACCTGTATATATGCTGTCTACAAGAGACCCACTTCAGACCTAGGGACACTTACAGACTGAAAGTGAGGGCATGGAAAAAAGATATTCCATGCAAATTGAAATGAAAAGAAAGCTGGAGTAGCAAAGACAAGTAGACTTTAAAACAAAGACTATTACAAGAGACAAAGAGGGACACTACATAATGATCAAGGGATCGATCCAAGAAGAAGATATAACAATTGTAAATATATATGCACCCAACATCGGAACACCTGAATACATAAGGCAAATTCTAACAGCCATAAAAGGGGAAATCAACAGTAACACAATCATAGTAGGGCACTTTAACACCCCACTTTCACCAATGGACAAATCATCCAAAATGAAAATAAATAAGGGAAAACAAGCTTTAAATGATACATTAAACAAGATGGACTTCATTGATATTTATAGGACATTCCATCCAAAAACAACAGAATACAAATTCTTCTCAAGTGCTCATGGAACACTCTCCAGGGTAGATCATATCTTAGGTCACAAATCAATCCTTCGTAAATTTAAGAAATTGAAATCACATCAAGTATCTTTTCTGACCACAACGCTATGAGCCTAGATATCAACTACAGGAAAAAATCTGTAAGAAATACAAACACATGGAGGCTAAACAACATACCACTTAATAACCAAGAGATCACTGAAGAAATCAAAAAGGAAATCAAAAAATACCTAGAAACAAATGACAACGAAAAAACAACCCAAAACCTATGGGATGCAGCAAAAGCAGTTCTAAGAGGGAAGTTTATAGCTGTACAAGCCTACCTTAAGAGACAAGAAACATCTCAAAGAACCAACCTAACCTTACACCTAAAGCAATTAGAGGAAGAAGAACAAAAAGTCCCCAAAGTTAGCAGAAGGAAAGAAATAATAAAGATCAGATCAGAAATAAATGAAAAAGAAATGAAGGAAACCTTAGCAAAGATCAGTAAAACTAAAAGCTGGTTCTTTGAGAAGATAAACAAAATTGGTAAATCATTAGCCAGACTTATCAAGAAAAAAAGGGAGAAGACTCAAATCAAGAGAATTATAAATGAAAACGGAGAAGTAACAACTGACACTACAGAAGTACAAAGGATCATGAGAGATTATTACAAGCAACTCTATGCCAATAAAATGGACAATCTGGAAGAAATGGACAAATTCTTAGAAATGCACAACATTCCGAGACTGAACCAGGAAGAAATAGAAAATATGAACAGACCAATCACAAGCACTGAAATTGAAACTATGATTAAAAATCTTCCAACAAACAAAAGCCCAGGACCAAATGGCTTCACAGGCGAATTCTGTCAAACATTTAGAGAAGAGCTAACACCTATCCTTCTCAAACTCTTCCAAAATACAGCAGAGGGAGGAACACTCCCAAACTCATTCTACGAGGCCACCATCACCCTGATACCAAAACCAGACAAGGATGTCACAAAGAAAGAAAACTAGAGGCCAATATCACTGATGAACATAGATGCAAAAATCCTCAACAAAATACTAGCAAACAGAATCCAGCAGCACATTAAAAGGATCATACACTATGATGAAGTAGGGTTTATCCCTGGAATGCAAGGATTCTTCAATATATGCAAATCAATCAACGTGATACACCATATTAACAAATTGAAGGAGAAAAACCATATGATCATCTCAATAGATGCAGAGAAAGCTTTTGACAAAATTCAACACCAATTTATGATAAAATCCTTCCAGAAAGTAGGCATAGAGGGAACTTTCCTCAACATAATAAAGGCCATATATGACAAACCCACAGCCAACATGGTCCTCAATGGTGAAAAACTGAAAGCATTTCCACTAAGATCAGGAACAAGACAAGGTTGCCCACTCACACCACTCTTATTCAACATAGTTTTGGAAGTTTTAGCTGCAGCAATCAGAGAAGAAAAAGAAATAAAAAGAATCCAAATCAGAAAAGAAGTAGTAAAGCTGTCACTGTTTGCAGATGACAGGATAATACACATAGAGATTCCTAAAGATGCTACCAGAAAACTACTAGAGCTGATCAATGAATTTGGGAAAGTAGCAGGATACAAAATTAATGCACAGAAATCTCCTGCATTCCTATACACTAATGATGAAAAATCTGAAAGTGAAATTAAGAAAACACTCCCATTTACAATTGCAAGAAAAAGAATAAAATACCTAGGAATAAACCTACCTAGGGAGACCAAAGACCTGTATGCAGAAAATTATAAGACACTGATGAAAGAAATTAAAGATGATACAAATAGATGGAGAGATATACCATGTTCTTGGATTAGAAAAATCAACATTGTGAAAATGACTCTACTACCCCAAGCAATCTACAGATTTAATGCAATCCCTATCAAACTACCACTGGCATTTTTCACAGAACTAGAACAAAAATTTCACATTTGTATGGAAACACAAGAGACCCCGAATAGCCAAAGGAATCTTGAGAAAGAAAAACGAAGCTGGAGGAATCAGGCTCCCTGACTTCAGACTATACTACAAAGCTACAGTAATAAAGACAGTATAGTACTGGCACAAAAAGAGAAACACAGATCAATGGAACAGGATAGAAACCCAGAGTAAAACCCACATACCTATGGTTACCTTATATTTGATAAAGGAGGCAAGAATATACAATGGAGAAAAGACAGCCTCTTCAATAAGTTGTGCTGTGAAAACTGGACAGCGACATGTAAAAGAATGAAGTTAGAACACTCCCTAACACCATACACAAAAATAAACTCAAAATGGATTAAAGACCTAAATGTAAGGCCACACACCACCAAACTCTTAGAGGAAAACATAGGCAGAACACTCTATGACATAAGTCACAGCAAGATCCTGTTTGATCCACCTCCTAGAGAAATGGAAATAAAAACAATAATAAACAAATGAGACCTAATGAAACTTAAAAGCTTTTGCACAGCAAAGGAAACCATAAACAAGACGAAAAGACTACCCTCAGAATGCGAGAAAATATTTGCAAATGAAGCAACTGGCAAAGGATTAATCTCCAAATCATACAAGGAACTCATGCAGGTCAATGTCAAAAAAACAAACAACCCAATCCAAAAATGGGCAGAAGACCTAAATAGACATTTCTCCAAAGAATATATTCAGATTGGCAACAAACACATGAAAGAATGCTCAACATCATTAATCATTAGAGAAATGCAAATCAAAACTACAATGAGATATCATCTCATACTGGTCAGAATGGCCATCATCAAAAAATCTAGAAACAATAAATGCTGGAGAGGATCTGGAGAAAAGGGAACCCTCTTGCACTGTTGGTGGGAATGTAAATTGATATAGCCACTATGGAGAACAGTATGGAGGTTCCTTAAAAAACTACAAATAGAACTACCATATGACCCAGCAATCCCACTACTGGCCATATACCCTGAGAAAACCATTATTTAAAAAAAGTCATGTACCAAAATGTTCATTTAGCTCTATTTACAATAGCCCGGAGATGGAAGCAACCTAAGTGTCCATCGACAGATGAATGGATAAAGAAGATGTGGCACATATATACAATGAAATATTACTCAGCCATAAAAAGGAACGAAACTGAGTTATTTGTAGTGAGGTGGATGGACCTAGAGACTGTCATACAGAGTGAAGTAAGTCATATAGAGAAAAACAAATGCTGTATGCTAACACATATATATGGAATCTAAAAAAAAAAAAAAAAGGTCAGAAGAACCTAGGGGCAATACTGGAATAAAGGTGCAGAACTACTAGAGTATGGACTTGAGGATACAGGGAGGGGGAAGGGTAAGCTGGGACAAAGTGAGAGAGTAGCATGGACATATATATACTACCAAATGTAAAATAGATAGCTAGTGGGAAGCAGCCCCATAGCACAGGGAGATCAGCTCAGTGCTTTGTGACCACCTAGAGGGGTGAGATAGGGAGGGTGGGAGGGAGGGAGTTGCAAGAGGGAAGAGATATGGGGCCATATGTATATGTATAACTGATTCACTTTGTTATGAAGTGGAAACTGACACACCATTATAGAGCAATTATACTCTAATAAAGATGTTAAAAAAATTAATTGTGGTGTGTGAGGGAAGTCTACATACATAGGACAATTATGGAAGGTCTCTCTGAAGTGTGACAAGTAATAGGTGAGTAGCATCAATCATGCTTGAAATGGAGAAAGAACATTGGTATTATAAAGAAACTGAGGAGTTACAGATTTGAGAGTCAAGGAGACTTGTATATGATGAGCTTGGAAAGAGTATGATGAAAGTGTCTCAGTGGCCTCCATAGCTTTCATTTCTGTATTTTTCCAAAGATATCTTCATTTTCCATTTTCAAATTCACCCCTCTTCAAACTCCCCATGAAGGTTGAAAAGGTTTACCCCACCTCGACCTCTGAGGTAGGCCAAGAGTATCTTCAACCAAACATTAAACTGAATTATGTTGTTCACAGTGATTGGGTCAGGAAGTTTATGACCTAGTTCTGGCCAATGAGAGAGAAAACATCACACAGTATCATGGGAAAAGAGAAAGAGACTCCCTTTTCCTTGCATGATATTTACTGTTTGTGGCAAATAATATAGTATCAGATGGAGAGGGAGTGGGAGGAAACCTATTTTGAAGAACCATACTACCTTTGAGGAAAAAAAATATTTTTAAAATAAATATAATATAGCTTGATATATTTTAAAGCTCCCAATTAACACTGATTAACTTTAAATCTTCTTATTTATACTGACCATATGAGAATTAATAAGTAGCATAATAGAATAATCATTCTGGTAAATATTCATATAGTTAGTCAATTGCTTAGTCTGTCTTTAATACTGAGTCTGATATTTTTCTGAGGATGATGTAATTTTTAACCTGGAATCATGTTTAAAATTTTCATAAAATATTTTCGTCCTAATATTTTTTCTTTTAAATTGTCTTGTCATTTAAAATTGTGTATATAATGTATTTCCAATACACAAAAAGCAGAGAAAATAATATGACACAAATGGAGGGCTGATTATAGGTCATATGCTGATTTTCAGCTGTGCTGAGGGTTGGTGCCCCTAACTCCAGCATCGTTCAAGGTCTAATGGTATTTTGGATATTAATCCCTTATAAGATAGATGGTTTGCAAATATTTCCTCCCATTTTTTAGACTGCCTTTTCATTATGTTTGTTTCCTTTGCTGTGCAGAAGGTTTTAGTTTGATGTAGTCTCACTTGTTATTTTTGCTTTGTTGACTGTGCTTTCAGTGTCATATCCAAAAACGTCACTGACAAGACCAATGTCATTTTTTTTTTCTTCCTTTCTTGGAAGGGAGTTTTACAGTTTCAGGTCCTGTGTTGAAGTTTTTAACTCACTTTGCATTTATTTTTGTGTGTTGTGTAACAGTTCAATTTCATTCTTCTGCATGTAGCTATCCAGTTTTCCCAACACGATTTATTGAAGAGATTTCCCTTTTCCGTTTGTATATTCTTGGCTTCTTTGTTATAAATTAATTGACTATACACATGTGGGTTTATTTCTGGGTTCTGCATTTTGCTCCGTTGGTCTATGAATCTATTTTTATGCCAGTGCCATATAGTTTTGATTGTTATACCTTTGCAGTATAGTTTGAAATCAAGAAGTGTGATGCCTCCAGCTTTGTTCTTCCTCAAGAAAGGCTGTTCAACGTCTTTTGTGATTTTTTTTCTGTTTCTGTGAAAAATACCATCAGAATTTTGAAAGGGATTCCATTGACTCTGTAGATCACTTTGGTAGTATGGGCATTTTAACAATATTAATTCTTCCTATGAGCTCAGAATATCTTTTGATTTATTTCTTTTTATTTCAATTATTTTTAAAATAATAATTTCAATTATTTTTTAAAAGTGTCTTACAGTTTTCAGGGTACAGATCTTTCACCTCCTTAGTTAAATTTATTCCTAAGTATTTATTTTATCTTATTTTATTTTTGATGCTATTGTAAATGGGATTGTTTTCTTAATATCTTTTTCAGACAGTTGTTGTTAGTGTATATAAATGCAACTAATTTTTGTATGTTAATTTTGTATCCTATAACTTTAATAAATTTGTTTATTAGTTCTAATACCTTTTGGTGGAGTCTTTAGGGTTTTCTCTACATAAGATTATGTCTTCTGAAATCAGAGACAATTTATATTCTTCCTTTACAATCTGGATGTCTTTCATTTATTTTTCATGCCTAATTGCTCTGTCTAGGACTCTAAGTACTATGTTGAATAGAAGTGGTGAGACTGGGTGCCCTTGTCTTGTTCCTAATCTTAGAGATAAAGCTTTCAGATTTTCATGTTTCAGTATGATATTAGTTGTGGGCTTGACATATATGGCCTTTATTATGAGTAGGTATACTCCTTCTATACCTCATTTGTTGAGAGTTTCTATCATGAAAAGATGTTGAATTTTGTCAAATATTTTTCTGTATCGAGATGATCATATAATTTTTATCCTTCATTCTGTTAATGTGGTATATCTGTTATGTGGTATATCACTTATATTGATTTGCATATGTTAAACCATCTTTGCACCCCAGGGATTAATCCCACTAGATTATTCTGTATGATCTTTTAAATGTACTATTGAATTTGGTTTGCTATATTTTGTTGAGAATTTTTCTAGGTATTTTTTTATTTCCTCTTTGATTTCTTCAGTGATCACTTCATTATTAAGTACTGTATTGTTTAGCCTCCATGTGTTTGTGTTTTTTACAGAACTTTTCCTGTAATTGATATCTAGTCTCATGGCGTTGTGGTCAGAAAAGATACTTGATACAATTTCAATTTTCTTAAATTTACCAAGGCTTGATTTGTGACCCAAGATATGATCTATCCTGGAGAATGTTCCATGAGCACTTGAGAAAAATGTGTATTCTGTTGTTTTTGGATGGAATGTCCTATAAATATCAATGAAGTCCATCTTGTTTAATGTATCATTTAAAGCTTGTGTTTCCTTATTTATTTTCATTTTGGATGATCTGTCCATTGGTGAAAGTGGGGTGTTAAAGTCCCTTACTATGAATGTGTTACTGTCGATTTCCCCTTTTATGGCTGTTAGTATTTGCCTTATGTATTGAGGTGCTCCTATGTTGGGTGCATAAATATTTACAATTTTTATATCTTCTTCTTGGATCGATCCCTTGATCATTATGTAGTGTCCTTCTTTGTCTCTTCTAATAGTCATTATTTTAAAGTCTATTTTGTCTGATATGAGAATTGCTACTCCAGCTTTCTTTTGGTTTCCATTTGCATGAAATACCTTTTTCCATCCCCTTACTTTCAGTCTGTATGTGTGTCTAGGTCTGAAGTGGGTCTCTTGTAGACAGCAAATATATGCGTCTTGTTTTTGTATCCATTCAGCCAATCTGTGTCTTTTGGTGGGAGCATTTAGTCCATTTACATTTAAGGTAATTATCGATATGTATGTTCCCATTCCCATTTTCTTAATTGTTTTGGGTTCGTTATTGTAGGTCTTTTCCTTCTTTTTTGTTTCTTGCCTAGAGAAGTTCCTTTAGCAGTTGTCGTAGAGCTGGTTTGGTGGTGCTGAACTCTCTCAGCTTTTGCTTGTCTGTAAAGGTTTTAATTTCTCCATCAAATCTGAATGAGATCCTTGCTGGGTAGAGTAATCTTGGTTGCAGGTTTTTCTCCTTCAACACTTTCAATATGTCCTGCCACTCCCTTCTGGCTTGCAGAGTTTCTGCTAAAAGATCAGCTATTAACCTTATGGGGATTCCCTTGTATGTTATTTGTTGTTTTTCCCTTGCTGCTTTTAATATGCTTTCTTTGTATTTAATTTTTGACAGTTTGATTAATATGTGTCTTGGCGTATTTCTCCTTGGATTTATCCTGTATGGGACTCTCTGTGCTTCCTGGACTTGATTAACTGTTTCCTTTCCCATATTAGGGAAGTTTTCACCTATAATCTCTTCAAATATTTTCTCAGTCCCTTTCTTTTTCTCTTCTTCTTCTGGGACCCCTATAATTCAAATGTTGGTGCGTTTAGTGTTGTCCCATAGGAATTTTTGAAAATCAGTCCTTTAGATTATTTGCAATGACAATATAAAATAAACAGTTACAGAGGAAAGACTTCAATATTAAAGAAACAAGGTTCCCAACTCAAAACCATATAAAAATAGAAATTTATCTCACATGTGCATATATCTATGTATATATGTGTGTGTGTATATATATATATGTGTGTGTGTGTGTGTGTTATTTGTTTTTTTCAATCTGAAAGAAATGTGTCCAGAGCACTTGATATTATCTACTGAAAATAATATCAGAAGAAGAAATAACAATTGTTTATAAACTAAAAAAACTAGCAGTTTTACTCAGCTTTCTATCTCTTTCAAACTTATAAATCTGGGGATCTGCTGGTACAAGTGAAGAGTACAGATAAAAACAAGAATGCCCTGTGTAAGAGAGGTTAATGAGTCACATAATTTTCTAGCAGTCTTGAGTAAAGGCATAGGAGTATGGAGCCTCGTTATGAATTTCATTTATCTATCATTTCTCCCAAGCCATGACCTTCCTTGCCTTCAGGGAAATTTGGAAAATTTGGAGAATGGCCTTTTGTGGAGAGAGACACACACAGTGCCCATTTGGAATAACAGTTTTGCCTCTCTTAAAGCCATTTGGCTTGATTTTAGAGAAAAAGAATCCTTAGTAGATTTTAATGAAAGTATCAATAAACGGCCCATCATCTTCTGATGATAAATTATCACAAATTTTCTGATGTAGAAAGGAATCTCAGCAAAGAAGAGTAGATACACTTTATGTCTACTCCACTCTGTGGAATCTCTTCTGGTGTTAATCATAGATTGAGCCAATAATAAAATGTTTAGTTACATAGTGCAATGAACTATTTCTTGATGTAAAAGTCTGATTTAGAATACACTGTTCGTGTATTAATTTATGCAAAGTCAGGACTAGTACAATAATTTTTGATGAGCCTAGGAAGCTTTCACTATAATATCACCCCTCTACCTCTACCCAAAACCCTGCACTTTAGGAATTTCATTGACTTTTTGTCAGTTAACTTGGAAATAAAGAATTTTTACTGCCAATGTCTAAATTTTTAGGCAGTGAACAAGTCAACAAAATATATATTTCTCCAAAATTGTGACATTACCTATGAGACTATCAGAAAATTTTCTTACATGAACCCTCCTCACACATAACTGGTATCCAAAGAATTCTTCTTGAACAAATAAAGTAATTAGAAATATGTATCACTGTATCTTTACAAAATATTTTATGGAGGATGTGAGTAATAAGGAAGGATTTCTAAAACGAGGCAGCAGGAGAAAGAATATTTCAGTCAATGTAGCAGGAAATGAAGATATCTGCAAAGTTTAGTTTAATATGATCATAAATGAGTTATTTTATACTGCTTTATATATTGTTTCTCAATATAAAAGTGCTCCTTAACAGCAGAGGGATATCTGTGCCTGGAGTTTGTCGCCCAGCCCCCAGCCCAGCCCAGGGATAGGAAGTGTGGATGCACAGAGGTCACAGGAACCTCTTCCTGGGAAGGATGGGCCAAGACTAAGGGGGTGAGTGGGGATGGCAAAGTGCCCAGGCCTTGCCCCTATCGTGATGATGCATGCGGTCACTGTCCATCACCCTGATGGTCTCCAGGAAGTCCTCCAAGTACTAGCTGTCCTCTTGAGGGATGAGGGGCCTCGGCCCCAGCAGCAGGAACTTGTGGTTGTCTGCATTGAGCTGCCGCTTGTGGATGGCGAACTCTGGACTGAGGCCCTTTGCGGTACTGGGGCCCCAGGGCGGCCAACTGCTGGGTCTCCTGGGAGGAAAGCCGGGTGTACTGCGTCAGTGCAGAGGCCGTCAGCAGCTAGGGGTCCAGCGCTCTGAGCGCTCTCGTTGGTGGTCAGGGCACTTGGCGATGTCCATACACAGGAGGCCAGGCAGGGTGCCACCTGTGCGTGCACTTACCTAAGAAGGTGCCCGCTTCAGCCTCGTGGGATCCTCTAATGTTCACTTTTGTGGGAGAACCAGTCATTTTTGTGATGGGACAGAAGTGGTGGTAGGTATTGAGACACCTTCCAATATTGCTCTGCCCTGAAAGTCCATGGTGGACTCTACATAAAGTATGTGGAAGACTTGGCAGAACAGGAGCCAGGATCACCAGGCAGCTGGACTCCACAGGCCCCACTCGGCTCTCGGACACGAAGCCTTTCCTGAGGCCTCTGGAACTTTCCACAGACAGACTCGGGCTGAAGAAATGCCGGGGTCCTGGGCTCTTCAGTCCCACCAGGTGCAAGGCATCATACTGGAGGTGGGAGACAGAGACAGTGTCATGGATGGGACCTGAGATGGTGTTCTCCTTGTCCCTCCGGGCCAGCTGGACATTGTAGGTGGACAGGCTGGTCACAGCATCGTGCTTGGAGAGCTGGTGGGCTCTTTGCACCATCAGTGAAGTTCAGGATTTCCTTACTACTTGAGGCAGTCAGGAGTCCTTGTACATATTGTACGTTAACTGACCTCAGCGCTTCACTTCCTTCTCTGGGTACTGGCTCAGCAGTACGTGGGGCTTGGTGCGCTTGGCAGGGACAGCACCACTGTGTCCAGGTCTTTCTGTCACATTCAGCTAGGCTTTCTTTTCTCCACTTTTTCACCTTTTAGGAATACTCATTTAAATGGCAACACAATTCCAGGTTTCTTGATTTTCTTGCCCCCTCTTCCATGTCCCCGCAAGCAGCCGCAGGTCAAAATTGAGTGAGATTAGCATAAATTCTATTCATCAAGTTAATACATTAACCATGTCTCAATTCAGTGTTTTATCCTAGTCATAGAGAGGAGGATTTGGGGCTTTATTATAAGGAGTGCAGTTTTTACAGATCTTATATACAAAAGGCAGTTGATAGCAGTTTGTATGTTTGGTAGTTTATAAAGTTAAAAACTCCACAGTTCAGGAGTTCTGTACCATTTTGTCTTTAATATTATTTTAAGTATACAGATTTAATCTATTCATGGGCATAATAAAACTAACACACTGAGGCACACAAAAGATTTTTGGTAACAAATTTAAAAGACATTCTTAGATATCAATATTTACTATGATAGATTTTAAATTTTTTCCAGATGTTAAGGAATAATATGTAGAAAAGTTAAAAAAAAACTGATGAATTAATATGTTGCTACTAAACCCGAACTACCAAGTGTCTAAAATCCATTGACAGAAATAGTATTATGTTATACATTTTTATTTTACTTAACAGGATAATATGCATAATTTCCTCTTCCATTGAAGTCCCCCAACAATCAAGTCTAGAAAACTGAGAAAGGATGAGGCACTATTTAAATAAAATAACTCAGATAATTCAAAATTATATCAACATATTATAGTTCCTATTTAAGTTTTTTCCAACATTAATAGAAATACTTTTATCTCATGAAAAAAATTAATTATATTTCCAATTTTTTTCTCTGCTACGTAATTTAGATTCAAATTTTTAATGAAAATTATAAAACTTAAAGATTTTTTCATCTTTAAATAAGACATTACCCAATATTGACAATGAGGTTTAAAATAAAATGGTAAAAATTTTAAATTAAAACTATAATAAATGATTAGCAAGCAGTACATATTTAGTGTTTGAATAGTTCTGTCTAAGAGTTGTTCATTATTACACATTTGTGAGTCATTTCAAATCCTCCGGATTCCAAAACATTTTTGTGGTTTTATTGACATCATTCACCAGGAATTTATAATATAATTTACTGCTTTTATGTATTTCTGTAGTTTTTTCATTATACTCTGATTTTATAATATCAATGAAATTTTCCATCGTGTTATATATATCTATGTCTATGCAGTATTTTATTTAAATGAACAAAATAATTATAATTTTAATGTTGAAGAACTACTTCAATTACTTTAAATAATTTTATAGAAATATGTAATTTCAAAACATTTTTCCAAGTCTACATTTTTGCTTTAGTAACCTCACTATAATTTAAATAATAAATATGTACTTTGATACTATATACATTTATGTGATAAAACTTTTCCTGACAAAATTTTTTTACTCTTTGAATATGTTAATAAAAAGTAAAAATATATCTGAACAGATGCTTATAAAAATAATTCTTAAGGCAGTCTATGAATAAAATATAAATTCAGAGTAGTTTCAATCATACTGTTATACTTTACTTTCAAAATTGGAATGTGGTATATTCATTAATTTGTCTTAGTGATGTAGAGAAGAACATAAAAATACTTTTCAGAGCATGTTTACATATACCATATTGGAAATCAGGGATCATAAACAATATGGAAATTCTCATGGCATTCTGTTTTTGCATTTAAACTCTCCACATGTGTTATTACCTTACAAACAGTCCTATTTCATCTAAATGTTGCACCCTATTTGTTTACTAACCATTTTAAATTGGTTATGGTTAATTTCTTTATTTTCATTTTACCTACTAAAAAAGCAAATAAATACATACAAGAGTTCAAAGGTAATATATCATTTTGGAAACAGTTTCCAAAGAAACCTGTTCTAAGGATCAAACCACTGAATGCTCAACATTGAACATAATGCAGATGGCTAAGCATAATGCAGCTTTTCAAATTTGGAATTCTTCAGTAGTACATGTAAAAGGTGTGTGTATGAGGAAGGGACCAAAAGTAATGAAAAGGCAAAATTTGATACCTGTCCAGAGAATTCAAATTCCTGTAGTCAGTTATTATTACTTTAATTTATTCCTGCTATAAGCCTTGGGCCACATCTAGGACTATCAAGATCTCACATGCATGCTTAAGATTGGTTTAAAACCAATTTGCAATCCTGCTGGCATCTGTTAAAATGTTTCTGCATAGAAGCCCTAAGGTCGGGGGAGTCATACTGGAGTATGTGTAGGATAGAGCTGATTTTCAGCTGGTCTGGGAAAATTCTATCCTTATCTCTGGGGATACTGGAGGTTGGCTTTGACCAAGATAAGCTCTGTGGGATTTATCATGTGTAGTTTAAAGTCTAAAGATCTCTTAGACACTCCTAGGGCTTGGTTTACTGATGGTTTTTACCTGGTGTAGCCTATGAGATATGGCAATGTTTAACTACATTGCCAGACATGTGTAATCCCCCTTCCTTACTTCTGCCTTGAGTGCTCATGAGACCCAGATTCCTTGCACAGATCTTGATGCCTCAACTGATGTTGAAGCCTGGCCCATGTGCATTAAGGATTCTGGGGAGATTGTACCTGAATATATTTCAGACCTCCAAAACTTGCCTGTACTCTCTTTCTATTGCTGTGTCTTATTGATACTTTCACTTTAAATAAAGAGCATTATGTGAGTATGCTTTGGGAAGCCTCGTGAGTCCTTTGAAATATCCAAACTTGGGAAATCTGTGTAGTATTTAATTCAACTTTTCTTGCTCAGGACTAGGGTGAGGCAAGGCAAGAGCCTAGGACCCAAAATTTAAGGAGGCACTCACTTTCAAGAATCTGAGAATACCTCCTTTAATTCTGTACCTCATTTCTTATCCTCGTCCAAGACCTTCTATCTTTATAGTCTCAAGTATCTTTCCAATTAAATACTTAGGATAACTCAGATTTAGACTTCTAGCAACGTGTCTTTATTGTCTTTCCTGCCTTTGTGTTATTACCAAGGTAATCTTTATGAATTTTCAACCACTTCTTCATTTAAATCTATTGATATCATATCTATTGATCCTCTCAACACCACTGCCATTAAAACAATTTTAAACACTCTGTTGAAATAAATAATGCTAAAATTTTAGTGAGAAAAAAATTGTTTAGAACCTGCCTCAATGATTTTGTTAATTCTAGAATCTTTTATTTAATGGCTGAATCTAGGTACTATTCAGCCATTAAATAAAGGAAATCCTGCCATTTGCAACAACATAGATTAACAACATAGGGCATTGTGGTTTTTGTTTCTGATCCAGAAGTTTGATGCTAATGATGGCAATATCTTGCAAAGTCAAAGCCTTCGGAACACTTGGGCAAACTATTCAGTGTAGAATTCTACATATTAGAGAGTAGTTTAAAGCCTTGAACTACAAATAATCCTCTTCAAGGTAAGAGCATTAGCATTAGGTCTATAGCACTTGTTAAAATATGCACGTAATATTTAGTTGATGATTACTGCGTATTAAAATAGAAAATATAATAAACTGTAAGAGTTTATAAAAAATGTCACATACGCAGAGTATTACAGACACTTTCAAGTGAAATATTCTTTGTAACCTCTGTTGTTATCCTTCTTGAGTTAGTCTCTACAAGGATTTATAAACCTAAGAGATTCATTTTAATTGTGATGGCATTTTCCCACCATGAGCTAGTCCATTAAAATCACATTGAATGAGATTGCAGGTAAAGTGTTCAGCTGTTGGTTAATTCTCAAGCCAAGATAAAATCATTTAACTCCACGTGTCCTGCTATGATTTAAAGTAACTATCTCAAACACTAGTCAGTGAAATGTGAAACTGTTAAGTGCTTTCCTTGGAGGCTTGATATCTAGCATAGTAATATATTTTCAATTTAGAAGAACATTCAGAATAAAATTCTAGGAAAGTATTTCCATTTTTTATTTTTAGTAATCTATTTAATTAATTCTTAAAATAATTTAATATTACAGTTACTTCAACCTTTTTTCCCTTAGTAAGAAAGCAAGGATTTTTAAAATTATATCTTTATTTCCTAAATACTAATTTCCTATATAGCCCATCATTTGTCAATGACAAAGTATTTCACATTGATAGAGATTCATTTAAATATATCATGCTTGATACCAATATTCATGATATATAGAATGGTATTCTGATATCGGGATTAGATTATTCTTATCCATGAAGAGTTTTATATCCCCAAAGCACTCATAACACAGATATAAAGTCTAATTGCTAATTAATTGTATATTAATTTTATAAACATGTTGTTATACATTCAATCTTCATTTTTATTATAATGTTTACAGTGCACTGTTACATAAAACACAGAATAAGTATGGAACAATGACATGGGTTTTGGAAGCACTAGCTAATTTTCAAACTTCAATGTATATTTTCTTGGTAAACTTTGTCAAAAATTTTTCCTCCTTGAGCATCAGTTTCTTCATCTAAAATGGGAATACTCCTACCATACAGGAATATTTTAAGATTAGGCTTCCTATTTTGCAAACCATAAGATATTACAGCAACATAAGTGAAACTCATGGAATAAATTACATATAAAAGTAAACAAAAGGAAAAATTATCCTAATAGACAAAATTTATTGAATCCAGTTATATGTGGCTGATGAGCTACATTAATGTTTCAATCTTGATTCATAAACTAAATAAAATGTATATATGAATTTCCACCATGATTTTAGAGATCTGGAAGAAATGTTGCTAGCACTCTTTCATAAAAAAAGAATAGAACAAACAATTTCATCAACAGATGAATATATAGAGAGATCTAGATACTATTCAGTCATTAAATAAAGGAAATCCTGCCATTTGCAACAACATAGATGAACCTTGAGGATATTATGCTGAATGGAATAAGTCAGAGAAAGACAAACACTGCATAATCTCACTTATATATGGAATCTGAAAAAACAAATTCATAAAACCAGAGATCAAGATGGTGGCTGCCAGAGGTATGGCTTAGGGTAGGATAATGTATGAAAGTGGTCAAAAGGTACAATGTGCAGGTATAAGATAAATAAGTTTGGGGGATGTAGTGTACAACATGATGACTGTAGGTAACAATACTGTACTGTATCTTTGAAAATTGCTAAGAGACTAGACTTTAAAAGTTCTCATCACAGGAATGAACAATTTTAAGTATGTGAAGTGATTGATCGTAACTAAACTTATTGTGGTAATCATTTCACTACATACGCATATATCAAACCATCTTGTTGTACACCTTAAACTTATACAATGTTATAAGTCGACTGTACTTCAGTAAAATAGGATAAAGAAAATTCCAAATACTGATGAAAGAAAAAAAAATTCCTAGTTAAATGGAGAAAAAAAACCCCTTATTTATGGATTTAAAGATTCAATATCACTAATATACTAGTCTTCCCCATTTGATGTATAGAGCCAATGGAATTCCAGTCAAATTCCCACTATATTTTTGGACCTTGAATAGCCTTAACAACTTTTCAAAAAGAAAAATAGGGCTTCCCTGGTGGCCCAGTGGTTAAGAATCCACCTGCCAACGCTGGGGACACGGGTTTGAGCCCTGGTCCGGGAAGATCCCACATGCCACAGAGCAACTAAGCCCACGTGCCACAACTACTGAGCTTGCACTCTAAAGCCTGTGAGCCACAACTACTGAGCCTGCCTGCTGTGACTACCGAAGCCCATGTGCCTAGAGCCCGTGCTCTGCAACAAGAGAAGCCACTGCAATGAGAAGCCCACACACCGCAACAAAGAATAGGCCCTGCTCGCCACAACTAGAGAAAGCCCGTGCACACCAACAAAGACCGAATGCAGCCAAAAATGAATAAGTAAATTTATAAAAAGAAAAAGAAAAAGGAAAGAAAAATAAATATGAAAGACTCAGAGTACCCACTTTCAAATCTTATTATAAAGTTATGGTAATAAAGACTATACACAGGAAGAACTAAGGGATTTTTTTTTCTTTCTTTTTTTTCACAGTGAGAAGCTGGTCGGGATCCTGAAGGTAAAACTCATGGAATTTTGGTGGCCTGCCTAACACTGGGATCCCGAGAGGTCATAACTTTCAAGATACTCCACACTGAGCTGCCAGCAGTTCTTCAATTACAGTTTAAGTCTGCCTACTTGTACTGGTGCCAGCAGTGGCTTCTGCTCCAAGTAAGTTGTGATTTTCTGTGATCCTCCATATCTGAGTCTATTCAGGTTTGTGGGCAGCAACTTGCCCTTTGACCTCAATTCTCTGAGTTGTTTTTCAGCTTGTTTAGCATTTTTTATCATGAGGATGGAAGTGCTAACATCCACACTATTTAAATGTCAGAGCAGAAATATAGGCATTTATTTTTTAGAAACAAAATAGTCAAAGAGACTTAAAATTTTCAAATGTTATTCTATGGAAAATATTTTTCAGTGTATCACAAAAGCTAATAATTGAATGAACGCTTCTAACTGATTTGGTGTTATATGTATTAATCACATGTATACCTAAGAAAGCTACACAATGTGGAAAGTGCTGCTTTAGTTTGTTGACTATCTAGAAAATTGAATCTAATTTGCGGATTCATTAAAAAAAATTTTTAAATTATCTATTCTATGCAAGTTCAAAGGGACTGTTGCCATTGCACCAGATTTTTCTTATACATATATACGTAATCCCGAATTTTAGAATCATCTTCAAATGCTTTACATTTTATCTCTGCCCAGACATCTTTTATTTACCCTCAAGGGATTTTATTTTAGTTTTTAATGTGCAAAGATGGTGTTAAAATGAAATTCTTAGTTAGGAATGAAGTAGAATGTTCCATTCTTCATTGGTAACATATTTCCACCTACCCCAATTTAAAGAAAATCATAATCACATCAGGAGAATAGAAAACAGTTCTGAGATCTTCACAGATACTGAGGGGATTGGCAGTTTTCTGCTAAAGCAGGGCCACCCATACTATTCTGGATATCAGAACTATCAATAGCCATAGCAAGACTGATTGTAGTCTTTGAGCCATAGAATATATTTGGAGAGCTGGCCATTATGAGCTTTAGAGAAAAAGCCATATAGTCAATAATGGTTACATTTAAAATTTTACACACACACACACACACACACACACACACACACACACATATTGGTTTAGGAAAATTGAAACAGAGTATTTTGCCTTCTTAAAATAATATTTCTATTATCAGCTTCTCTTATTAGTATTGATAGAATCTCTTATTAGTATCTATACCAATAATAATTATGTAATTGTCACATAGAACTTGTTTTACCTACTGTAGCTTCTTGATATTCCAAATTAGACTATGTAATGCCAAACCTTTCTAAAATTCAGAAATGATCAAACCCACTCCCAAGATGCCAAACTAAAATCCAAAATTCTTGGCCGGTCATTCAAGTCTTAATAATCAGATTTCTGGTAACCTTAAGTTTTATTATATAGTGAAACTACAATTCACATACACCATGTACACCCATTCTGAAATATAGGTTCTTCCTTACACCTAACTCAAATTTATTAGACTTTTTTTGTAATAATAAAATTGTGCTGTTTTCTTTATACAGATCTTAAACAATGTTCTTTACTGTTATTTCTAGGTATTTTATAATTGGTGTTGCTGTTGAAATGGGGAATCATTTTCCATTAAATTTTCTGTTTAATGCATAAAGATATTTGCATATATTTATCTAATCTCTGGACACTTTAATAACATTATTTTGGAAGGTTAGGTTGATTTCCTTTTGTTTCATAGGTCAAAAATTATATCTCTATCCCTCTGTAGATAGAGTTTCAGTTTCAAGTCAAGGAAATTTAATCTAATTCAATCTAATAAAAAATTTCAAGAAAAGGAGTTCAACTCTCTCAGTTTTCTAGGTAGACTATGCTCCCTATAGCAATTATATCTATTGAAGAATTTTTTAGAGAGACATTTTCACTTGATGGTTTTCTAAGCCTATTAGTCCAAAATGACATGTATAGAGTAAATAATTTATTTAGAAATCATCTCAGGGGCACAGTGAGGGACTAGGGGAGCGATATAGTCATTCAAGGTTATGATAGTAATTAAGTTACCACATTGGAAAAATAGGGTTTTATCCCACTAGTGACCCTTGGAGAGACTTATAAAATTCACCTCAGAATTATCCCACCTAAAGTCAAAAAAGTTGTGGTATTTACCCATCACCTCCTTCCTTCATTATTTGAGGGCTTCTCCTGGGATTGTCAGCTCTCAGGCGCTTATAGACCATAAATTTTCACTGTCAGATATGCTTTTAGTTGGAGACATACCAGTACTTGGAATAGGAAACCATCAGTAATTATGTTTTGCTACATTTCACTTCTTGCAAAATTCAGATCCACTCTCTTTACTTACTGATTCACTGATACTTGTAGCCAGTTGCAGTTTAAAAAAGAGGATAATTGAAGAAACCGTTGAGAAGTTTCCTGTATGCAGTTCATCCTGTGGCCATAGTTTATATATATCATCTCTCTTCTACCTCTCATTCTAGATTCCTATAACCTCAGTCAGTACTTCTGCTAATAAGTAGTTTGCCCAGTAAGATGACCCTGACTTCTTTCTCCAAGGTAACTGTGCTGTTGCCAGTTCCTGGTGCTTATAATTTTCTCTTTGTGGTTATCTCCATAAATGGAAGCATGCACAAGCACACCAGTAAATCTCCAGAAATGCAGCCATATTCTTCCTTCTCCTGATTTAATAGCAACAGCTCTATTTCATCATGAAAATCAGAGTCAATTACCTCTATCAAAGTAGGAATAACTTGTCTGCCTTCAGATTTTTGGTGCAAACTGTCCAAAGTAACCAGGTTGAACCCTTACTGTATTCCCAAGTAGAAAAGCCTGTCTCCAACAAATCAAAGCCCCAAGCAATTAAAACCTAGGAATTAAGTCAAAAATAAAATTTTAACACAGTCTAAAATAGTGGGGATAAATTCCCCAATGTGTCACTGAGAGGGGCTGTTATAATTTCCATTCCTAGGTTCCAGACCAATAATGTTGAAAAAGTATATTTAGTTCACACCAATATATTGAACTAACTTAGCCATTAAATGGACCTAGAATTTTTCCTTCTTTGATATCTGGTCTTAGGGAACTACCTGTAAAGTGTGAGGGATAAATATCAATGCAACAGATTTAGATGACATGTGAGTCTAGGACACCTATTTATGTAATATATTTTGTCCTTTCTAATTGCCTGAGCTATACCTCAAACACTCTCTTTCCATTGTATGATGAATTGGTATTAAGTCTACTCAAACTTATTATTTGGTATTTCAGAAAATATGCATTTCATTGTGGGCATCTTCATGTCCTCTAGTCACCGAAAGACTCAAGGCTAATGTCAAGGGCTTATGAGTCTATGATAGATCCAAGAACTGAATTGAAGAATAATTCTCAGTTGCACAAATCATGACACTGCTTGAGAATCCCAGAAGTCTGTGCTATAAATATCCACATGGTACCCTGATTCTGTAGATGTTTTTCTAGCATCATGGCATCTACAAAACCATATGGTTTAAGTGACAGTACTACTTGGTACCATAATTTGAAATGGATACAGTTTCCTCTCTTGCTATTGACCTACTCAAAGCCCCAAAATTGATTCAGTTTTTGTCAGTATGGATGACATACATGATGTTCTGTACATTGACTACAGGATCTAACCTTCTTCATACTTTACTGTGGCAGAGAAGGAACATTAATATAGCTCTAAGGCTAGTAAATGTGTGCTGCTGTCTGTCCTAAAGGATTGTAAATGGCTTCTGATTCCCATTCTGGGTTGGGGTTGATAACAACACACCAATAGCCATTTGCCAAGGTTCAGGGTTGTGTGATATGTTTCAGTAAGATACATTCGTTAGAGTAGCTATGATTGTGGCTATCACATGGTTAAAGTTAGAATAGACCACTGTCATCTGCTTTGATCTATTTGCTTTTTCAGGGGACAAAGTATTGAATTAAGTGGGGATATGTCAGGGACTATCATCCTTGCATCCTTTAGGTTTGTGAAGTTTTCACTGTACTGTGCCATTTCACTGAGTGTTGCTGTTGGTACTCTATTTTGAGAGGGGTAAGAGGTATCGTGGGTTTCTACTGAGCCTTTTCTACAATAATGGCTCTGAAATCCATAAGTCAAGAAAACAAAATGAGATTCTGAGAGGACTTAACTATATTCATCTTGATCATGCATTCAGAGACCATAGAAATAGCCTAGGTCAACAGACCTACTGGAAAAATTATGAGATGGAGTTGGACTGGAATTTGAATTATCACTCTAAACAGGGGGTGAAGTGATGAGAAGGGCTCATGACTTTTGGATTTCCTGGTTATCAGTTCAGTGTCGGCTTAAAATCTGCATCCAATAGCCCTGTGAAGATCTGAGTATTCAATTTTCCTAGTATTTAGTTACTATAAGAAACAGCTGTCAGCTCCTTTGGAGAAAAATTATTTACCAGTATTGTATATGCTTCCTGTGGGATTATAGGGCCTTTCTTCAAGGTGACCAAGCCTCCCATTAAACCAATGAGCTCTAGGTCTCAGAAGTTGTTTACACCTGAAAACTGGCACAGCCAGAGATCTTTCTGGTATTATATGTCAGGAAATATTTGTATGGGGTCCACATCTGTCTTGCATCCTGAAGCATCATGTTTTCTTCAAATTACCACAGATCCCTGTAGGTCAGGTTGCTGTGGATTATATTCTGTCCTTTCTATCCATCACATTCATTGTACGTACCTCTTACAGTTAAGTGTTGCCAGTTAGTCTGAGCTATTCTGAAATGCTCTCATTCCCACTGATAACAGGGAGCTTAATTTCAGAGCAGCATAAGATACATCAACCCTGGTCCAGTGATTCTGAGGAAAAAGAGATAAAGACAAAGAGAGACACAGAGAGAGACCCAGAGAGAGAGAGAAGGAAGGGAGAGACTGAGATTTTAAGGAATTGTCCCACACATTTACAGAGACTTGGAAAGTTCAAAATCTGCATGGTGGGTTGGTGAGTTGTAGACCCAGGGAAGAGCTGCAGTTCGAGTCCAAAGGCAATCTTCCAGCAAAATTCCCTCTTTTTCCAGAAACGGCATCTTTTTCTATTAAGGCCTTTGACTGAGTGGACAAGACCATCTTGATTTGAGTGTTCATTTCATCTAAAAATTACCTTCACAGAAACGTCTAGAATAATGTTTGACCACATATCTGGGTGTCATAACATAGCCAAGTTAACACATGGAATGAGATGAACAATCACAGTTGATAAAAGCATGAATTCTGAAGCCGTATTTTTTCTGGGTTCATAATCCATTTAGTTTTTGCACTATATGACTATAGACAACCTACTTCATTTTCCTGTAATTCAAATGCTGTCATATAGCTGTCACACTGTGATCTCACTACAAAGAGAGGGAGAAGTGTTTGTTATTATTGACAGTTAATTAACGGCCTTAGGAATGAAGTGGTTTGGAAATATTTAAAAACACAAGGAAAACAAGCATGAGGAAAATTTTTTTAAAGGAAATCACAGAAAAGTTTTCACTATAATTCAAATATTTCTACAGATAATCTTTTATATGATTGTGAAGTCAAACAGTGGTTCTATTTGCTGTACTATCACTGTTCATGATGTAATGTTGTTTATTCTAACTTCTGAAAACTGCAAACTGCGTAGTCATGATACCTGATAAGACATGATCGATACATGATAAGATATGATCTAATCTTGCTTTTGTATATGAAAGTCAGTAGTAGAGTTGATTTCTTTTCAAAACATATTCCAAGTTGTTTCATAAAAAATTATGATAATGATGAAGGAAAAGATAATTCATAAAATGATTCTGAATTAGTGACTATTTAAATAAGATAGTTTTAAAAAGTCTATCAAAACTTTAGATCTTCTTTGGAAGATTCTCAACAACCTCAAAGTCTGAGATATCATTTATGCAATCAAAGCTTATAAGAACTGAATATTATTTTCCTAATAATAAATTAGGGGAAAAAATATCAGTTGGACCCTATCAATTGAATTTCATTCACAATTGGTTGTGACTACATTCCCTATTTTTAATTGATCAAATTTCATTTTCATATTGAATGCTTTATTGGCATTTAGAATAAATTTTATAACTGTTAGAGATATATATGAAATTATTTTAAATCTACCTTTCATTTATGGAAATCTAGCCTACTATGTGTTTGTAACCCTACAAACTTATGAGCTAGATTCAATGTGAACAAAAAAGCAGACAAAAACCAAAGCTGACTACAATAGGTATTCATCTTTTTACTGTGGGTTCTACTAAAAACTGTGCATTAATCTATCTTTCCACAGTTTGGTTCTTGTCAACTTGGTGTATGATTGGTTTTATATGGAAAAAAACTATACTACAATGATAACGGGATCAGCCTCTCTCTTTTTGCTCTTATGTTCACCATCTTTCTCACCATGGGTGAAAAATTTTCTTCCATACTATGTCATCCTGTGCCATCTTTCATACTTGGTGCAACTTATATTTCAGTTGGTTTATCTTCTCTTTCACTCTCACAATTCAGACAAAAATTACAAAGAGGTCATATTAACAAGATGACAGACTGGTTTTTACACATGTCTATTCTTAAAGGCCTATTCTAAAATTCTCCCATGATTTGGTCACCACTTCTATTATAGTACCATTGTTGCAGTCTTCAAATTTAAACTGTGTCCCCTCTCTGAAACATAACTCTAATTTCTCCTATTGGAGAACACGATCACAGATTGCTCAAGATTGTTCACCCCATGTCTTAACCCGGACGTTTAAAACATCAAATGTGTACTGGCATGGATGCAGCATCTATTTGATAAATTCCATCCTCATAATGAATTTCATCCCATGCTATTTTTGTTAAGCTCCATCTCAGAACTGCTGGTGTCTCCTTTAGAGAGGTTGGATGGTCCATGTTATCAGGGAATGTGAGGAGGTCACTCACTCCCTGTTCATGAGTCTAATTGTAAACATATTCGTGTTGCATTCTCCAGGCTCTGCCTCCAAGCTATGTTGACATCATACAAAGCTGATAGAGCAATAGAGCTGGAAATAGTTTGCTAATTATCTACACTATGAAAAAATAATTTAATAATGTAAGTTTTATCTTAATTAACATGCCATTTAAAATAACACTTCTGAACAATGGTATCAATCTTACTCTGTTAATAAATGGATAATATAATAAAAGATTTCTTGCTATAAGGAAATCAAATCATCAAGTACATCTTAAATCTGGATATATTTGTTTTTTATTTTAATTTTTTCCTTGATTACCATTTTATTAAATGTAAATTTTCCCTTCAGTGTGATCATATTTTCTATTATATGACCTCATACAATTTGTACATAAAGACTTTTGTTTGTGAAGATTTTTCTACCTACCAGTGCTTACATATTGGACCAATACTGAAACTGAGAGCTAAGACAAATATTTCAGCTACTGGTAATGAATATTTAGATGTTTTATTTCTAAGACATTTAAAAAAATAATTAAACTTTATGTCTTTACTTGAAACATCTAAAAAAAGAAATATATAAGATGTTGTTAGAGTTTTATTTCATAGTTATTCTTATTAAGAAGACGAATATTATTTCCTTTAGAAAGAGATGGCCATATATTTTAAATTGTTACACTCTAACAATTTTAGTTTGAAGTTTACACATACTTGCACACACACATACACACATATATACTCATATAAAGAATACAAAAATATGTGTGTGTATATATATATATACATATATACATGAGCTAATCAATGACAACCCAAGTCAATAACAGCATAAGTCAATGGCAGCCAGTATATAAAGTAAGACTAATTATTTACTTCCAGAGCCACAAATCTGTTCATATTTAAGAAAACAAAGCATACTTTTCATGTTGTTAACCTTTAAATATTCACTATAATGAATTCATTTTATTACTCATATTTTCTTACTTTCATGAAAGTTTGTCATATTTGTTATTCACATAGAAACAAGGATGACTTCTAATGAGACTTATAAGTAATTCTGGAATGGTACAATGAGATTTCACTGCAGGTTGTATTAGGGTTGTAAATCTTTTTCTATTCTAAGAAAGATCATACCCAAAAAGGAGATTTCTCAGAAATGGCAGAAAAGCCTCCCATGACAGATTAGATATCACATGATGTTCAGCAGAATCTCTTTGTCTTGATACCTAGTTTTAGAAAAGCCAAATGTGTCTAAAATGTTAAAAGAAAAACCTCTAAGAGGGTGCTTTAAAGAAACTTCAAGGCTTTTAAAGGTCTAACACTTAAAATGTTTATCACAAAAATTTGTCAGACACCCTATGATTTTTTCATTTTTCTGTACTCACAAAATTATAAGAAAGTATTGATGAACCAGATAAAGTTATGGATATAAACGTAGGTAGACATATTTAAAAGCCATAGTAAAATTTAAAAGAAAATAAGTGCAAACACAGCAAAGCTTACTTTTCAAATGAACATTTTCCAAACACAATAATATTCTCAGGTTCTGAAAACCAGTTCCAATCTAAAAGAAACCTTAATCTCAGTCATAAATGTTATGAATTTGTCTTAATTCAGACCCAGAGTAAAGGAAGATTCCCTAAAACTTTCATGACAATCTCTTTTAATTTTTAATAAAATGCTTTCTAACCCTGGATTTTATGATAACAGACTCTCTTCCCTTTCCACCTACATATCTGACCATTTTTTCCCCAGTATTCATCACTTTTGCCCAGCCCTTAAAAACCTGGCCATTTCTTCTGCCATTTCTTCTTGGATCTCCTAATCTGCTTTATCTCTCTAATTTCCTAGAGTGTTCACCTCCACTGCCAGATCTTCAATTGCTGTTTATAGAATGTGTAGATGAATAACTGTAAAGCCTAACTCCAAAGGAGATCCCAATTTCTGGTCTTCAGATCCAAATCCAGCGATTGTGTATCTCTACTAGGTAGTCTGACAGTTATCCAGATAGAATTCATTTTCTTTTCCAAACAACTTTCCCTTTCAAAATTTCAATATCTAGAAAACTGGCAAGTACCCTCATGTTCTATCACTCCCCTTTTCCAGTTGATTCTCAAGAAATAAAATAGTAACAATAATGGGTATGGTGAATTAAAGATGGCCAAAAAAAATTCCTTGGTATGCTTCCCATAAAGAGTCAGAGACAGTGATCCTTCCTCTTGCATATGGGTAGGTTTGGTATCTGCTTTGATCAACCTATATGGAAAAAGTGATAATATGCCCGTTTCCAGGCCCTGGAATTAAGGGCAGTGTCCACTTCTTATCTGTCAGAACAGTCTCTCTGAGGGAATCCAACTTCCAGGGAAGAAGTCTAGCTACCATGTTATGAGGAAGCTAAGATAGCATGTGGAGAGGACTTACGGGGAGAGAGAGAGAAAGAGGGGTGCCTTAAAAGTTCCTAGTTAGTTCAGTCATCACAGCCTTTGTGTCAGATATAAGCATAAACAACCAGATGATTTCAGCCATAGCTGCCATCTGTCTGTCACCAAGATCTTAAGTGTGAACTGCTCAGCTGAGCCCAGTCTAGCTCAAGAACCCTGAGAAATAATCATAAATTTTTGTTTTATGCCACTGTATTTTGAGATAATGTGTTCTCTAGCAAAAAGAACCTGAAATATGATTTTTAACACAGGTCATACCAGATATAATGTGATTTCTCCTCCACATTCCTTCAGTCACCAATTCTAGATTGTCCCTCAATAGATGTTTAATTCTTCAATCCATCTCTCCATTGTCAGTACCTCAGAATTAGACTACTGTTATTCTAATTATGTAGAATAAGTTCTGGATTGTTCTCATTCGAAACCATTCTCTATCTTAGACCTGGAGTGACCTCTTAAAAATATGTACAAACTATGCTTAAAACATGCCAATGACTCTCGTTAAAAAGTTGAAAAAATTTTAAGTGACATAGAAAAGGCACTTTGTAACTGCCTCTATCTCTATTTTAGCTTCATCTTTCACTATTCTTTTCCTGTTTGTTTCAGTTTCTATTTCCCCAGAATTTTAATTTCATTTCTTAATGTACTCCTCTCACATACTGTTTATTTTTTGAAATACAGTGTTCCTTTTTTTTGAGATTGGTGTTACTAAGAGACACTTCCTCTAATAGGACTTTAAAGTCTCCACGAGGCTGAGGTGCTAATATACGTCGCAGAACATCTTGTGAATAGAGCTGTCAAAGACTTCACCATCTGCATTGGATGTGTGTTAATCTGTTTATCTTCCCTACTATACTGTGAGCTTCTTGATCTCCCTTAGGGTAAGGTCTGTGAACTTCTTACTGTGACATGTTCAACATTCAGCAAGTACTTATCACACATTTTATATATGCTGCAAAAATAGGTGGGGAAGAAATAAGTAAATAAATGAATGGTGAGACTGAAAAATTCACAATGTAAACAGACATTAAAGTGTAATTTTATAAACAAAAACATTAAGAGAATTGAATTTTTTAAGAAAATCATTTGCATTAATTTTTCTAAAGTGCTTTCTAATATATATATTGTTCAGTATTAATACCTAACATGTACTGAGCGTTTACTACTGCTTAACCTGGGACCTGTGCTAACTAATTGAATCCTCACAACTCTTTATTACAGGACTTTTCTGCCTCCATATTGTAGATGAGGAAACTGAAGTTCAGACAAGTTAAATAGGGTGCCTGAGGTCACATAGCTTCTCACTGGCAAATCTAGGAATTAACCTAGGTCGTCTTTCTCAAAGACGACACCCTCTAAACTTGACTACCTTTGTTTTAAATACAAAAATATATAGCTTTATTTTACATAAGGTGACAAATATTCATCATAAAGAACTTTATTCTTTTGGCTTCTAGGAGTATAGTTCTCTCAAGCCCTGCTCTTTATTATACAGAGGTTTGATTTTAAGGATATGAAAACATAAAATGTTCTATCCATTATAATGAAGTGATACTGTAATTCTGAATAACAGATATTCAGAGTTCTCTGCACATACCATCAATAATTTTTATTTTATTTGTAATAGGTGATAGGCCTCAGGTATATACAGATATCTGGCATGATCTAAGTAGTAGTGAATAGTTTCCCTGGATTCTTAAGAGATACTTTGATTTTGAAATAATTGGGAAAATTTATGTGCAAACTACTGGATCAGGTTTGAAGTCAACTACCCTGTTCCTGCCTGTATTCATCCTGTGCTGCTAGTCTTCTTAACTTATTTCAGTCAGCTTTTCTCAATTATGGGTCTAAATGAATAGAAAATGTTCAAGATCACCTTTTCCAAGCTTTTATCAAACCATGTGTAGACCAGCTCTGTGCAGCATGGCAGTCTATTTAGAGGCATGCTGTTTTCCTGGTCCTTGTTTTTGCATTATACCTGAGACACTTTGACAGGTTCTACAAGAGGTATCTGATACTCTTCCTGGGATCAACTAATTGAGATTTATAGTGTTATATCTCCACTGAAGGAAAAGTAAAAGAGATTCTGCTTAATGGCTACCTGATACCAAGTCCTAGAGTCATTTCTCCCACAACTCTACAACTTGAAATTTTACAAATAATTATATTTTTTCTTAGGAGTTTCCACATGCATAATCACATTTGATTTTCATATAAATCTTGAAAAATTCTTAAAGTCATAGGAATTCAGGTTTATATTAGAAATCTGAGCCTGAAAGTAGAATGACTTATCCAATATCATATTACAGCCAAGAGTGGAACCCAGAACATCTGCCTGTTAATGTAGAATCCCAAAAGATAAAATAGAAGCTCAGACACATATCTGATGCTCTGATTACCACAGTGACTCAAATCTTGGTATTCTTATAACCATCCATGGGTAGTACTGAGACTGAATGCACACCTGGCAGTTTTTTAAAGGTCATCAAGGAAATAACAGATATCCTCGAAAACAACAGTGAAAAAATACTAAATTTTCCATGTATTTGATAACTTTGCATTTTCTAGGCCAGTCTATTTTGAGTTAAAGACCTGTGTTTTATTTTGTTATTATTTATAATCCAGGAAGCTAGAACCCCTTGTTCACACACTTAAACAACAATCATGAAAAATGAAATTTCATTCTTAAGTTGACAGCGTCACATAAATACACAAGTGGAATAAACTCCTATTATAATAAACGTGGTTACTTAGATGTTAATATATACACTGTATTTTACTGATTACATTTCAAAGTCAATCAATGTCATCTGGTACAGAAAACTATTGAATCACTAAGTATATCACAGAATTAATAATTTCCTGTCAGATAGCTGAAGTTACTTTTGTAAAATTTGGGGGGAAAGTGCATTAGTCTGACATACAAATTTGACTCCTTTAAACAATGTGAAAACGCTTGCACTCAGACATTAGCAATAATTTTCCCTCCGTAGGCGAGATTACCTATATGAAAGACAAATTACCTATTGTCATTGGAATAAAATTTTTCTCTCCATGTAAAGTTATTTCACAAATCTGAAAATATGTGAATACTGTCATTTGCATTCAATGAGAATTTTACACATGACAAGAATCATTTAATGAGGAATAAAAACTCAGCAAATGGCTCATAATTTGCAAAATTTTTCCAAAATTAAAGATGATTTTTCACTGTACTCTTGTCAGTCCAGTAAGAAGATGTAAATTATTCATTATATGGAGATGACTCATTTTACTTAGAATTTCACAAAAACTGTTAAGTGATTGACAAAGGGGGAGGAATATACGTCATACAGAGCTAAGCGTTGTATAATACTATTGCCTGCATCAAAATACTTGCCACTTCTGCCTTATTAGACTGATATAATTAACTCCAAATTTAAAATGGTTAGATAAAATATATACTAATATAATTATCATTGGACTTATAGTAGTTTGAAATCAACTACTAAGCAATTTTAAATGGACTAATGATTTTAATCACTGTACAGCTTATTTGAAAAATGCTGTATCATATCACTCTGTATCAAAGATATCAGCAAAAGAATTATTTGTGTATCACTCAAATACCTGCCCAGAGAAATTATACCAGCTCTTTTAACAGAATAATATTAAATAAAAATTGTTTACCAAGTGTGGAAGCACCAAATAATAAAAACAGAAGACACTAACAAAATAACACAAATGTAGGGATTGTAGGATATGGCTACCAAAGCAAAGGGAAGAGTCTGGAGTGACTAACCCTGAGAAGCCTGCAGGAAGGCTCTGCAGAGCTTAAACTTAGGCTCAGGAAGGGGGTGGTGCTGCTATGCTGTTGCTGGCATCTCTGAAATCAAAGAGGGTCCCCATGGAGCTGAGTTCCAGATTTCTAAGAAGTGAACACTGGCCCACTGGTATTGAGATCTACAAGTAACAAAATAAGACTGGTTCTAAGGGTATAGAAAAATTGCAAAATGGATTCAGCTGCTGCTATGCGGTTATGGGAACAGACTGCCACCTCCAGGATGAAGAATCATTGCCAAGGTGATGCCTATACAAACAAAAAGCAAAACAGGAACAGGAAGAAAACTAGAAGGAGCAAATCCATTCTCCTTTCTCAAGTTTACCAATCTCCTTCTATTAGTGGAAATTAACCAAGAATAGCTGGCAAAACAGAAACTGATTTGGAGAGTCCCAATCCCAACATCATGAAGTTGCATATAGAAGGGTAGATTTGAAGCTGAGAGAGGCAATAGCTTATAATATATAAACACACAAATACATACTTAGGAAAGTATATGTATATATTACTAAAACTATAGATAGATATATAATTATGTATATCTATTCGTATGTATATAAAACTCTTATAGATATGACACATAAATGTCAAGTTCAGGAAATTTATACCACCTAAAGAATATGCTTGGTCTATAAATAATCTCTTGAGATATTAGGATGACAGCTGAAGACTCTCCAAAAGGAAAAATGATAATGATAAACAGTCTATCAATTTTAGAAAATACAGGAAAAAACCCTAAAATTTTATTCAAGAAATGTTACTTTTAAATATGCTTGCTTTAATCAATTAGATCCAAGCAGAAAACTCATGTCATATAGGGTTTTGCTAACATATTCAATGTCAAAACCTTTAAAAAATGGTTGAGCATCTTTTCATGTGCCCGTTGACCATCTACATGTTCTTCCTGGAGAAATGTCTATTTAGGTCTTCTGCCCAGTTTTGAATTAGATTTTTTGTTGTTATTGTTATTGAGTTGTATGAGCTGTTGATATATTTTGGAAATTAAGCCCTTGTCAGTTGCATCACTTGCAAATATTTTCTCCCAGTCTGTATTTTAAAAATCACTCTTAAATAATTTTTAAAAAAGATAAAAAGTCAGTTAAGTAATACAAAATTAGAACACTATCCACCAAACCTGACCTAATTCACAAGTTAATACTGAATGAGAACATTTTTTCAAGGTGCACAGGAAACATTTACTGACTGTATTAACCCTATGCAGAAACATTAAAAAGTCTCAGTATATTTAAAGTATTTAAGTAATATAAATTATACCCTCGTACATACTGAAGGTAATTAGACATCAATAAAAATAAAAAATCTAAAGCATCAACCTACACTTGGTAGATGTTCTATATTTGTGGCTCCAAAAAGTAGTCACAAATATTTCAAACTAAATAATAATAAACCCCCAAATGTCAAAATTTGTATGATACAAAGTTAAGGCACATTTTAAAGAGCAAATAAAACATAGGTTAATAATTGAAGAGAAATAGTAAATACAAAATGTGAAATGAATGACATTTCAAAAATAGATAAAAATAAAGAAAATAAAACAGTTAAAATCCTAGCCATGCTAATCAAGAATAAATAAACAAAATTAACTATATCACACATGACAAAGAGGGCATCCCTAAAGATATCCACAGGCAGCGACGTTATCTTATGTAAAAGTTCCCAAAGAAGGACTGGCTACATTCCTGCAGTTTATATAACCCACAGATACTACAATGGAAAAGCACAAACATTCGCTTATTTTTCATATTAAAATAAAATGGAAAACTGGTCAATAACAGCAAGAGAATGATAAGTAAAATGTATTTTGAAAGACTTAAAGAATCAAAATAGAGAAATGCTTACTTAGTTTGGCTATGTTACTTTCCAGATGTATGCACAGACAGAAGTGAGAAAAATTCTACTCGGAAAGACAGAGTTTGTATAATTTATACCAGTGGGGCTGCATTAGACATATCTATTTTCACTCTAAGCACAAATCTTAAGGGTATAGAGTCCTGCTTTGCATAATAAGTGTAAACTGGTAGTAGCAAACCAAAAACTATAGAACTGAGAACTTCTGGATTCTACCCCAAGATGCAGAGCTAAATAGTGGGACACTTCCTCTCTTGCAACAGAAAAAGAGGTGGACTAACTTCAAAATCATAACTGGTAGCAGATCAAATAACTGGCCCAAAATCTAAGAAAATACAATGCTTGAAGAGAGAAAACAGATGCAAATTCACACTTACTGGAATAGATGCTACTGAACACATTAGAGTTTAGCTAGAATTGCTGACAAAATATTAAAGGTCAAGTGCAGATTGGCAGGATAGTGTGAAATCCCTGGAAGGAGTGGTCAGTATATACAAGCTCTTTTTCCTGAATCTTTACAGAAACAGCTCTGAGAGGTGTCTTTTGTGCTACAGACATAGGAGAGAGGAATGGCAGCCTTTCAAGAGGGGCAAGAAACTCAACTCAGATTCTGCTCCTTGTTATCTCTTCTATGGAACAAAAGCTACATTCTTGTGTATGGAGAGAAGGAGAGGGGTGCAGGCATATGTGTATATGCTCATATCCAATGTAATACTCAATCCAATAGGTCAAACTATATGGATATAAAACAGATAAGTGTTTGCCAGGGGTTGGAGGAGGAAAGGGGCTGACTGCAAAGGAGCTTCATATGAGAAATTTAGAGTGATGGAAATTTACTCTTTGCTATCGGGGTGTGGGATACATGACTCTATGCATTTGTCAAAACCCATTGAACTGTAACATCGCAAGGAGTGACTTGGTTGAATACTGTGATAGGGTGCAAGACACACTACCCCAAAATACGGCACCTTAGTACATTGAATATTTTAAGCTAAAAGAGTGTGAGAAAACCACAGAAACAGGAATACCACTGTGACTCCCTCCCCCCCACCTCACCCTTCTTCCCTGAAATGGGTCATAAAAGCCTCATGTGAGAGATGCCCTTCCTATATCTGGAGAAAAGGAGCACCCTTATCTCGGAAGACAAAGGGATGCCAAGAAGAATCTTAACAAACAGGCCTTGATAAGTTTTTCCCAGGTCGCTACACTTAGCTTATACCCTTTTGTCCTATCACATTTTCCCATGACTTTCTACTCTTCATCAAACCTAGTATAAACATGCTTTTGATCTTCATTTTCTTATGAAAGCTTCTGTGCCATGTAAAACTGATATTAAATAAATTTAGGCTTTTCTCTTGCTAATCTGTTTTGTTTTGTTACAGAGCCCCACCCAAAAACCAAGAAGGGTAGAAGGAAAAGCTATTTTTCCCCTCCCCTACAATGTAGACAAATGAGGAAATAGAAAAATCACCATAAGAACACCATAGTAATAACTGTTGCAGGCAAGATTCATTGATGAATGACAAAATTAGTGGACAAACTTTAAAAAGAAACTAGCTATTTGCATACTCCAATATACCTTCCCCCCAACTTTTTAACTACTTTGATAGTTTCAAAAAAATATTATGAATTCTCAGTTACCTCTCTATCAAGGAGATGGGAGTTCAATTGCCTTCCTTTTCATTGTAAGCTGGGCTTAGTAACTAGATTCTAATGATAGATTATGAAAACGAAAAACAAGCTCTTTGGAGGAGACTTGAGTAGACATGACAACAAAATGCAGTTTGGGATCCAGAATTGGATCCTGGAATTGAAGAAGTACTTTAGTAAATAAAGTCTGTGACTTTACTGGTATTGATTATTCAAGGAATTAACATTAGGAGAAGATGAGTGAAAGTTATATGAGAACTTTCCGTACCATTTCTTAAACAACTTTGAGATATAATTTGTAAATCATAAATTCACCCATGCACAATTCAATAACTTTTAGTGTATTTACAGAATTATGCAGCTATCATGAAAATCTAATTTTAGAACCTTGCATCACCCCCCCAAAAGAAACCCCATATCTGTTAGCTATCAGTCCTCATTTCTTTCCACCATCATCCCGTCCCAATCTAGACCACTAATATACTTTCTGTCTCCAAGTTTGCCTTTTGTAGACATTTCAAATAAATGGAATCATTCAATCTATCTTTTATGATTGGCTTCTTTCACTTAGCCTAATGTCTTCAAAATCCTTTCATGTTGTAGCATATATTAGCACTTCATTAATTTTTATTCCATTGCATGACTATTCTGTTGTGCAAATGGATAACAAAACCACAATTTTTAATCCCTTCATCAGCTGGAAATTTGTATCATTTCTACTTTTTGGCTATCATGAATAATGCTACTGTGAAGGTAGCATACAAGCTTGTGTGTGGATATATATTTTGGATTCTCTTGGGATTATATCTAGGGCTAGGATTGCTAAATCCTATGGTAATTCTACATTTAACATTTTGATAACCTGCCAAACTGTTTGCGGGCAGCAGTCCTACAAGGAAGGAGCCTCTGCATTTAAATAGAAAGGGAGTGTTAGCTTTCAATAGGGAGGGCTGGGCAACTTCTGCAGGCTCAGGGATTGCAGTTATATCTAAGGATTCAGCATTTGGGCACACCTGTCAAATTAGGGTCCTATATTTCCCCAACACCGGCCCTGAATTTGGCGTAGCGAACCTGATTTAGTTGGGTTTTTAACCTTTTCTGGACCTCAGCCATTCATACTATTAAGTCCTTGGCCTGGCCTCAGCTTTACCTGTCCTCCAGCTGCAGGATAAGAGTCACTTTACACACTGCCAAAGGGACACTTTGGCTTTCACACTAGCTTTAATTACCTATTAATCCCCTGCAGCTTTTCATTACTTTTTTCAAGGTATCAATGATACTTAGCAATAAATAGGTATCCTGTCCCATTGTCTTTATATTTACTATTTCCCTTAATGCCTCTCAAATGTCTGATAAATGGCTACAGCTTAAGCATTCCCTTTCACTGTTAAACCATGCCAGTTCACTACTTGTGAGACTTTTAACAAGTGGATCACCACCTTGAGTCAGGGGTTCTCTGTGCCCCACTTATCATCTCATGATGGCAGAGAGGCTGGCAAGACATCCAGTTACAAATATTGTTGCATTCTTTCTTGCACCACTCCTGAGAATTACTGTCACTAGTTTGTTTCTGAGGAAGCAGAAACTGAGAAAGAGTTTATAATATGAAGTATTAATTAAGGATCAACACTGTGAGGATGAGGACGGCAGCAGCACTAAGAGGAAGAGGTGAAACCGATTCACACCTGACAAATTTGACCATCCTCATGAGGACGTTTGGAGTCAATGTAACCTGTCAGCATTTTCCAACATTGCGATTGACCTTGTGGATTCATTGTTGGATATGCGCCACATAGGAAAAGCATGGCCTTGGGTGAGGTCGTTCTCTGCTGCTGTGTCAAACCCTAATTCAGATTCCAAGAGGGGTGACAAGTCCTTCTTTAAAGAGTAATCTGGGTGGTGCACCACACCTATACCTGTATATATAATATGAGATAGAATTAAAAATAGGGTACTCATTTCTAACTTTCAGTCTAATATTCTCCTTCACCATGGTGTTCCAGGTAGAGAAATAGAGCAGTATTTTTGCCTACAATTGGGAACTAGTTAAAAGATGGTTATAATTTTTTTGTGTGACTTTTTTTCTTAAACCAATACTGCTCTCAGTGATACCTTTCCTCTGTAAGTGTTTTTTGGTAAAAAGGGTTCCTATCGCTCAATTTGCAAGGTGCATAAGTGTGTTTTTCTTTTCCGATTGTGTGTGTTTCCTACTCCTAATGTTTAACTGTTTAATACAGATTGCCTATTATAGTGTCTATACAAATCATCCATGCTAAACTATATTATTTTATTTTATAAAGTAACCCAGGCAGAAGAAAAATTTTAAAGCAGACATATGTTTGTTTCTCTGTGATGTGTTGAAAATAAGATATGTTGATTCTGAATAATTTGAGAAATAACTTTAAAATATATTTTTTAAAATAGGAAGTCTGCTCCTTAGAAATAATAATTGGCTTTTCTGTTTATGTGCTTGTTTCCTTAGCTTCATTTCTATTTTTTCTTATGTGTCACACTGTATTTTGGATTTGAACAAGTTGACACAGCAATTTTACAGTTAACAAATAGGACATTTTACAGAGCATCTGGTTGCAGACAGTTAGATATTTAGAGTTAGAGACTGAGGAGTTAAGAAATAAAAGATTCTTATCAAGAATGCAGAATACAGTGTTGTAAAAAACAACACACAAGTCTGATTTTCTTGCAATTTCTAATTTTTATATCATGGAATACCAAAATGAAAGTAAAATATATGGGATGTATGCAAGTTTAGATAAAAACATATGAGTGAAATGTTTTTTACGTGGACACATTTATCATTGTAAACATCCTTAAACAAATACAATTCATACGATAATAATTCATTAGTTGTTGTTTTACAACCTCTATAGTGTCAATTTAATGCATGTGGTAAATTTTTCTTCAAGTTGAATAATATTCCTATGTATGTGTAGCAAATGCTTTTCTGTAGCAAATGATTTTTAGTCTTTCCACATCAAACACATAGTCATTTTGAAACTGCACGCATACAAATGAGAATTACATGCATGTAAATTTGCATTTGAAATGACTAAATTTTCTTTCCATTTCCGTTCTTTATTCTCAACAATAAACTGTTTCTCTTATCTTAAAAGAATATATTGATTCTAAGCTCAGGATTTTATGACATTAAAGCCAAAGCAGATGTTTACATCCAAGTAATAGGACCAGAACATTTTTTGTTATAATGACCTACTTGGCATTTAAACTTAAAATCTTTTAGAATAAAGGGCTTAGATTTCCATAGGCCAAAATTTTATTTGCAGTTTTTCTTCTAGAGCAAAATGATGACAACTATCATATCTAAACCACAGGTATTTTATAAATTCAACATATTTTTAACAAAAAGATGTTTCCTTACAATATCATGAAAGGCAGAAGGCTCAAGAACTCATGAAAATTGCCAAGAGGTATATACCTAATGTTAGAAATTAATTAAAATTATGTTCTTATTTTCAGTTATAGAAATTCCCAATTAAATGCTTAATCTAGATTAAAAAGTAACTCACATTAAATTACTTAGTGTCCTATGATGTCCTAAGAGTTTTATTTTTTGTGATTTTTAACAATAATGAGCATTATCACAAGGAGATGATCCGAAGTTACGGAATTCTTCAATATTTTGTCACTATTTTTGCTCTAAATATGTTGAAATTCAATATGACAAAACAAATATATAGCTGTGGATACAGATTCAGTTATAAAGTATTAATATAGTGATTGCTAGAGTTAGACTTTCAGAAACAGTAAAAAGACCTCTGAGGCAAAAGTACAGTAGGAACACTGAGGGCATAAGAATTAGAATCGATGAAAACCAGAACATGAACCCCAAACACAGAGCTGTTAATTTAATTCAAGGGTCAAACTAAAGAGGTTCATAAAAGTAAAACATGAAAGAGTTTGCAGATACCTTCCTCAGGTCCCTAGCATGATCCCTGAATCTAATTTAATGTTTCATATTTTTTGAATGTGTTTTTCTAATTGTTCCAATATTATTTGTTGAAAAGATTATTTTTCCACTAAATTGTGTTTGCACCGTTCTCAAAAATGAGCTGTCCATATAAGTGTGGGTTTACCTCTGGACTCAATATTCTGTTCCACTGATGTATGTGTTTATCTTAATTTCAATACTGCACTTCTTTTATTGCTATATAGCTTTATAAAAAGTTTTGAAATCGGGTAGTGTTAACCCAACTTGCCTTTCCTAATTTGTTTCATCTGTTCTAGATATTTTTTCATTTCTATGTGAATTTTCAATACCACAAGAACTTAAAATCTTACTAACAACCTCATGAGGGAACTTGGAAGTAAAACCTTCCACAATCTTGTCTTGTAATGATTACAGTCGTAGCTGACATCTTGGTTGCAGTCTGTGAGAGACCCTAAAAATACTACCTACAAAAACTGTGAGATAGGAATTTCTAGTATCTGGTCTGGCATGTAAGAAGTCACCACTACATTCTAACAATAAGTAAAAAGCTAAACCGACTGAAAAATTAACAATTCTTCTTGGATCCCTTAACTAGGGTAAGACACAGGACAAATGCCTGCCCTGAAGACTGGAGAGTCAAACGAAGGAATACAGGGAGTCATAGCTTAACAGAGCAGACGCTCTTGAGGAAGAACCACCACAGGAACCTCAACAGTAATTGACGAGTTGCAGAGGTTCAGTGTGGACAAAACCAAGAGTTAAAATCTCCAGGTGGACTCAGTCTTAGGGAGATCTCCACAATACAGTGAGGTTTACCTTCAGGAATTTGACCAGATTCTCACAGTAAATATCAAAGAAAAATCTCCTGTGGCTTCTGGTTGGGGGAAGGAAAAAGGGACCATTTTGAAATACACCAGAGAACCCTGTTCTTAACAAGGCTTTCCCTTAGAGGAATCTAGTTAACCAAGAGCCTAACTTGTTGGAGTATTATCAGAGGCTAACTGACCTGGAAAAAGGGAAATACCAAATTCCAGGCCACACTAGATATTTTGTTCCATCAAAGGGAGGAGAAAAACCTGAGACACTGTTGTGAAGTGCACAGTCTAGAAGCATAGACTCATCAAAAGACTGAGACCTAATCATAGGACTATAGAATGCTTCCTCTCCCCACAGACCTCACCACCACATTGCTAAAAGCTGATTTACAGCAGTTGCTTTTACCTAGTACATCACCTAGGTACTATCAAGAAAAAATTCACAAGACATACCAATGGCATAAACTATCTATCAAGAAACTATCTACCTATCAAGAAAAAAATCACAAGGCACACCAGTGGAATGAAACAACTTGAAGAGACAGAGCCAGTATCAGAACCAGACACAGGAGGAATGTTGGAATTATCAGACTGGGAATTTAAAACAACTATGATTAACATGCTAAGAGCTCTAATGGATAAAGTAGACAGCATGTAAGAATGGATGGGTAATGTAAGCAGAGAGTTGGAGATTTTAAGAAAGAAGCAAAAAGAAATGTTACTGATTGAGAAGGTGGAAGCTCTCGGCGAAGCTGCAGTCCCGGGCTGCCTGGTCACGCCCTGCTTCCTCCCTCCCAATCCGCCCCTCTCTCCAGCACCCCCACCTCTCTCCCCGAGTGACTGAGAGCCTAGCACCCCACCCCCGCCACATGGCATGGAGCCAAGATCCCAGCAGAGCCCTAACTACCCATTTGGCATCTCTTACCTCCACAGTCGCTGAGCTGCCCCAGAGCCCGAGCAGAGGGCAGCATGACCCCCTAGGCTTGCCGCAGCCGTGCCCATAGCCACAACTTCACTGCACTCTGGTTGGATCCTGCTGGCCAACCCCAGTCCGCCCTCGGGTTCACCATGCCAGCTGTGTGGCTGACAGGGCCTTGGTGCTATGGCCATGTGTCAGGCCTGTGCCTATGAGGTGGGAGAGCCGAGTTCAGGACATTGGTCCAACAGAGACCTCCTGGCTCCACGTAATATCAAACAGCGAAAGCACTCCCAGAGATCTCCATCTCTACTCTAAGACCCAGCTCCACTCAACGACCAGCAAGTTACAGTGCTGGACACTCCATGCCAAACAACTAGCAACACAGGAACACAACCCCACCCATTAGCAGAGAGACTGCCTAAAATCATAATTGGTCACAGAGACCCCAAAACACACCACGGGATGTAGTCCTGCCCACCAGAAAGACAAGATCCAACCTCATCCACCAGAACATAGGCACTATTCCCCTCCACCAGAAAGCCTACACAACCCACTGAACCAACCTTAGCCACTGGGGGCACACACCAAAAACAACGGGAACTACGAACCTGCAGCCTGCAAAAAGGAGACCCCAAACACAGTAAGATAAGCAAAATGCAAAGACAGAAAAACACACAGCAGATGAAGGAGCAAAGTAAAAACACACCAGACCAAACAAATGAAGAAGAAATAGGCAGTTTACCTGAAAAAGAAATCAGAATAATGATAGTAAAGATATCCAAAACCTTGGAAATAGAATGGAGAAAATACAAGAAACATTTAACAGGGATAAGAAGAACTACAGAGCAAACAAACAATGATGAACAACACAATAAATGAAATTAACTATTCTCTAGAAGGAACCAATAGTAGAATAACTGAGGCAGAAGAACGGATAAGTGACCTGGAAGATAAAACAGTGGAAATAACTACTGCAGAGCAGAATAAAGAAAAAAGAATGAAAAGAATTGAGGACAGTCTCAGAGACCTCTGGGACAACATTAAACACACCAACCTTCGAATAATAGGGGTCCCAGAAGAAGAAGAGAAAAAGAAACGGACTGAGAAAATATTTGAAGATATTATAGTTGAAAACTTCCCTAATATGGGAAAGGAAATAAGTCCAGGAAGTGCAGAGGGTCCCATACAGGGACACATTAAGACACATATTAATCAAACTATCAGAAATTAAATACAAAGAAAAAATATTAAAAACAGCAAGGGAAAAACAACAAATAACATACAATGGAATTCCCATAAGGTTAACAACTGATCTTTCAGCAGAAATTCTGCAAGCGAGAAGGGAGTGGCAGGACATATTTAAAGCAATGAAGGGGAAAAAACTACAAACAAAATTACTCTACCCAGCAAGGATTTCATTCAGATTTTATGGAGAAATTACAACCTTTACAGACAAGCAAAAGCTAAGAGAATTCAGCACCACCAAACCGGCTTTACAACAAATGCTAAAGGAACTTCTCTAGGCATCAAACACAAGAGAAGGAAAAGACCTACAATAACAAAACCAAGACAATTAAGAAAATGGTAATAGGAACATACATATCGATAACTACTTTACATGTAAATGGATTAAATGCTCCAACCAAAAGACATAGACTGGCTGAATGGATACAAAAACAAGACCTGTATATATGCTGTCTACAAGAGACCCACCTCAGACCTAGGGACACTTACAGACTGAAAGTGAGGGCATGGAAAAAGATATTCCATGCAAATGGAAATCAAAAGAAAGCTGGAGTAGCAATTCTCATATCAGATGAAATAGACTTTAAAACAAAGACTGTTACAAGAGACAAAGAAGGCCACTACATAATGATCAAGGGATCAATCCAAGAAGAAGATAGAACAATTGTAAATATTTATCCACCCAACATAAGAGCACCTCAATACATAAGGCAAATGCTAACAGCCGTAAAAGGGGAAATGGACAGTAACACAATCATTGTAGGGGACTTTAACACTCCACTTTCACCAGTGGACAGATCATCCAAAATGAAGATAGATAAGGAAACACAAGCTTTAAATGATACATTAAACAAAATGGACTTCATTGATATTTATAGGACATTCCATCCAAAAACAACAGAATACACTTTCTTGTCAAGTGCCCATGGAACATTCTTCAGGATAGATCATATCTTGGGTCACAAATCAAGCCTTGGTAAATTTAAGAAAATTGAAATCATATCAAGTATCTTTTCTGACCGCAACGCTATGAGACTAGATATCAATTACAGGGAAAAATCTGTAAAAAATACAAATACATGGAGGCTAAGCAATACATTACTAAATAACCAAGAGATCACTGAAGAAATCAAAAAGGAAGTCAAAAAATACCTAGAAACAAATGAATGAAAACACGATGACCCAACACCTATGGGATGCAGCAAAAGCAGTTCTAAGAGGAAAGTTTATAGCATTACAATCCTTCTTCAAGAAACATCACAAATAAACAACATAAACTTATATCTAAAGCAATTAGAGAAAGAAGAACAAAAAAACCCCAAGGTTAGCAGAGGGAAAGAAATCATAAAGATCAGTAATAAATGAAAAAGAAAAGAAGGAAGCAATATGAAAGATCAATAAAACTAAAAGCTGGTTCTTTAGAAGATAAACAAAATTAATAAACCATTAGCCAGACTCATCAAGAAAGAAAGGGAGAAGACTCAAATCAATAGAATTAGAAATGAAAAAAGAGAAGTAACAACTGACACTGCAGAAATACAAAGGATCATGAGAGATTATTACAAGCAACTCTATGCCAATAAAATGGACAACCTGGAAGAAATGGACAAATTCTTAGAAAAGCAGAACCTTCTGAGACTGAACCAGGAAGAAATAGAAAATATAAACAGACCAATCACAAGCACTGAAATTGAAACTGTGATTAAAAATCTTCCGACAAACAAAAGCCCAGGACCAGATGGCTTCACAGGTGAATTCTATCAAACATTTAGAGAAGAGCTAACACCTGTCCTTCTCAAACACTACTAAAATATAGCAGAGGAAGGAACACTCCCAAAGTCGTTCTAAGAGGCTACCATCACCATGCTACCAAAACCAGACAAATATGTCACAAAGAATAAAAAATACAGGGCAATATCACTGATGAACATAGATGCAAAAGTCCTCAACAAAACACTAGCAAACAGAATCTAATGGCACATTAAAAGGATCATACACCATGATCAAGTGGGGTGTAATCCAGCAACACAAGGATTCTTCAATATATGCAAATCAATCAATGTGAAAAACCATATTAACCAACTGAAGGAGAAAAATCATATGATCATCTCAATAGGTGCAGGAAAAGCTTTCAACAAAATTCAACACCAATTTATGATAAAAACCCTCCAGAAAGTAGCCATAGAGGGAAATTATATCAACATAATAAAGGCCATATATGACAAACCCAGAGCCAACATCATTCTCAATGGTGAAAACTGAAAACATTTCCTCTATGATCAGGAACAAGACAAGGTTGTCCACTCACACCAATATTATTCAACATAGTTTTGGAAGTTTTAGCTGCAGCAATCAAAGAAGAAAAAGGAATACAAATCGAAAAGAAGTAAAGCTGTCACTGTTGGCAGATGACATTGATACTATACATAGAGAATCCTAAAGATGGTACCAGAAAACTACCAAAGCTAATTAATGAATTTGGTAAACTAGCAGGATACAAAATTAATGCACAGAAATCCCTTTCATTCCTATACACTAATGATGAAAATCTGAAAGAGAAATTAAGGAAACACTCCCGTTTACCATTGCAACAAAAAGAATAAATTACCTAGGAATAAACCTACCTAGGGAGACAAAAGACCTGTATGCAGAAAATTATGACACTGATGAAAGAAATTAAAGATGATACAAACAGATGGAGAGATATACCATGTTCTTGGATTGGAAGAATCAATATTGTGAAAATGACTGTACTACCCAAAACAATCTACAGATTCAATGCAATCCCTATCAAACTACCAATGGCATTTTTCACAGAACTATAACAAAAAATTTTACAATTTTTATGGAAACACAAACAACCCTGAATAGCCAGAGCAATCTTGAGAATGGAAAACGGACCTGAAGTAATCAGGCTTCCTGACCTCAGACTATACTACAAAGCTATGATAATCAAGACAGTGTGGTACTGGTACAAAAACAGAAATATAGATCAATGGAACAGAATAGAAAGTCCAGAGATAAACCCATGCACCTATGGTCACCTAATTTTTGATAAAGGAGGCAAGAATATACAATGGATAAAAGACAGCCTATTCAATAAGTGGTGCTGGGAAAACTGGACAGCTACATGTAAAAGAATGAAATTAGAACACTCCCTAACACCATTCTCAAAAATAAACTCAAAATGGATTAAAGACCTAAATGTAAGGCCAGACACTATAAAACTCTTAGAGGAAAACATAGGCAGAACACTCTGTGACATAAATCACAGCAAGATCCTTTTGACCCACCTCCTAGTGAAATGGAAATAAAAATAAAAATAAACAAATGGGACCTAATGAAACAAAAGCTTTTGCACAGCAAAGGAAACCATAAACAAGATAAAAAGACAACTCTCAGAATGGGAGAAAATATTTGCAAATGAAGCAACTGACAAAGGATTAATTTCCAAAATTTACAAGCAACTCATGCAGGTCAATATGAAAACAACAAACAACCTAATCCAAAAACGGGTGGAAGACCTAAATAGACATCTCTCCAAAGAAGTTATACAGATTGCCAACAGACACATGAAAGGATGCTCAACATCACTGATCATTAGAGAAATGCAAGTCAAAACTACAATGAGGTATCACCTCACACCAGTCAGAATGACCATCATCCAAAAATCTACAAACAGTAAATTCTGGAGAGGGTGTGGAGAAAAGGGAACCCTCCTGCACTGTTGGTGGGAATGTAAATTGATACAGCCACTATGGAGAACAGTATGGAGTTTCCTTAAAAAACTAAAAATAGAGCTACCATACTACCCAGCAATCCCACTACTGGGCATACACCCTGAGAAAAGCATAATTCAAAAAGAGTTATGTACCACAATGGTCATTGCAGCTCTATTTACAATAGCCAGGACATGGAAGCAACCTAAGTGTCCATCGACAGATGAATGGATAAAGAAGATGTGGCACATATATACAATGGAATATTACTCAGCCATAAAAAGAAAAACTATGTTATTTTTAGTGAGGTGGATGAACCTAGTGGCTGTCATATGGTGTGAAGTATGTCAGAAAGAGAAAAACAAATACTGTATGCTAACACATATATATGGAATCTAAAAAAAAAAAAAGTGGTTTTGAAGAACCTAGGCGCAGGACAGGAATAAAGACGCAGATGTAGAGAATGGACTTGAGGACACGGGGAGGGGGAAGGGTAAGCTGGGACACAGTGAGAGAGTGGCATGGACATATATACACTACCAAATGTAAAATAGAGAGCAGCCACATAGCACAGGGAGATCAGCTCGGTTCTTTGTGACCACCTAGAGTGGTGGGATATGGAGTTTGGGAAGGAGAAGCAAGAGGGAGGAGATATGGGAACATATGTATATGTATAGCTAAACTATGTATATAGTTTTTGTTATAAAGCAGTAACTATACACCATTGTAAAGCAATTATACTCCAATAAAGATGTTAAAAAAAAAAGAAAAGAAATGTTATCCAACAAAAACAGTGCAAAAGAATGAAGAATGCCTTTGATTAGCTTACCAATAGACTGGACAAAGTTGACGAAAGAATCTCTGAGGTAGAGTGTATATAAATAGAATCCTTGAAAACTAAAGGCAAAGAAATCAAAGACATTGCAAAACAGAACAGAATATCCAAGGACTATGGGACATCTACCAAAGGTGTAACTTATGCATAGTGGAGATACCAGAAGAAGGAGAGAAAAAAATCAGAAGAAATATTTGAAACAATAATGACTGAATATTTCTCCAAATTAATATCAGACACAAAAGCACAGATTCAGGAAGCTCAGAGAACACCAAGCAGAATAAATGCCAATAACGTGTCATTTTGATAGTACTTAAGATCAATAACAAACTCCTGGAAGAAGCCTGGAAACTGTCTCAAGGACGTTAATGGTGTTGTAAAGGGCCCACATTGGATATTTCTTCTCTCTCAGGCATCATTCATTGTCTTCCATCACCTGATGGCTACTATCTTGAAAACAATTATTTCATATATGTTATCTTTTATTGTGTGAAGTTATATTTTTAAATAGAAATACCTGCATACATAATAGTCAACAGTATGATCTCTTGGAGTTCACTGGTAAACGTGAACAAACTTTCGAACAGAAATTTTTTTTTCTTTTTAACTCAGAAGGTATTCTATTACCTAAATTAGTTAAAAATAGTCTTGCAAAGTTAAGTTCTTCTCAGAATAGTACAGACTTTTCTTTGTATTTACAATTACCCCCAAGATCTCTAAAACTTATTTCTACCAGTTAATATTGTTTTAAATAAATTTTAAATACTTATATGTACTTCCTATTTTCAAAGAAATGAAACCCCATTTTAATTACAATGAAATAGAAAAAAGTACAATTTTCTTTAATAAGCATACTAAATGATTTACAGTGATAAATACTAAAAGTTCATGATGAGAAACCCCACCCTCCCCATCGTGACCTTACCTTAAGGAGAGAGAAGTTTCAGTATGACAAAGAGAAAGATTCATTTTTGTTTTCCTCCTGAGATCATGAGAGAAAGAGAGAGAGAGAAACACTAGATAATGGAGAAGAAATGGGAAAAAAGCGGAACTGATTAACTGACGAGATGCACAGATTACATTCGAGGACAGTAAAATTGCTTTAAGTTTGCAAAAATGAAATAAATATGGTTCTTGCAGTGTCCATTACTGTTGGTTTTATTACTGTGATATAAACCCCTTTTCTATCTGCCTTCAGATTGTCCAGAATTTTAAGATACAAATGCTTGCTGAGAAGGATTGTTGTTATAGAAGCTAAATTGACCTTGATCATCACACTGATAGTGACATGAAGAAGTGTAGCAGCCACAAAGCCTAGAGTAGAGATAACCAGAAAGCATAAGAAATTTTAATAAAACGTTTTGAGACATTGAAATGCCTTGGTTTATGAAATTCAAGTCATAAAGCAATGTTAACTGGATCTCTATAGATGGAGAAACTGTAAGCAATTTATTTATGCAGGCAAAACTCCAATAGTTACAACACCCAAATGGAATTTGTACAGTTTGCTTCTTTTGTAATGAAGAGATTCCACTTATTTACTAAACAAAAGCACTGAACCAGAGGAGTAGCAACAAGATAATAATCTATTGACTGTACTAGAAGAAAATAAACACAGAGATTTTGTTAAAATTATAGGTTAACTTATTCTATAAGTTTTCTTCCATTTTTATAATTTTAAATGTATCCACAGTCACCAATAGTGACTTACTTGAAAAATCACATATAACCAATGATCATATGGCAAAGAATGGGTTTTTCCATATATATAAATATGTCATTTTGAGGATATACATATAAATAAACTGTAAAGGCAGTGCTACCTTAGACATAATATACTATTGCATCTTCATACTTGCATGACTTACATAACACTTTAAAAATTGACAAGTATGTCATGCAGAGTCTAAATCCCCATGTTTTCATACAGTTCTAGTAAAATTGTTAAATTGTCATTGCATTTTCAGTTCTAAAAAGCCTTTATGTTTTGAAATGTATAATACTAACTCAAAGAAATAGAAAAATTGAAAGCTGCTGAGAAGATGCATACAGAGATAAAAAGACATGTAAAATTTTGAGTAGAAAATGAGTAATAGAAATATTCTTTAAATATTTAATACTGAACATATCCTTAGAATTAGTGGAACCTTACCATTGAAGCCAGTAGTTTACATTTCTTTTGCATTTAATCCTCTATTTCATAGTTGTTCTTTGTTCACTTCAGGAATGTTTCAGAATTCTGATGGCCTATTACCAGCAAGATAAAAGAAATTGCAGAAAATATACACCAGTCGTACAGTTGTGACATGCACACCTGAGACAAAAAACCAATCAGACAAAAGCAAATGCTCCTGGTAGTTGGCATATGAGTGATTATTGAAAAATTTTGGTTCAAAGCATAGTGTATCACTTTTGTAGACAAAAATATGCATCTGAATTAATATTAATCCTCGAGTTAGAAATGTTAGGAATGTAGTTGAGCATTTTGACAGTCAAGCAGAATTTTCTAATACAGAGCTTGAAAAACAGAATCTTCCACAAAAATTTATAAGGTTCTAAGACTAATAATCCAGCAAATGAAGCAGTGTAAATTTCAAAAACTTCAGGATTTTCTTTGATTGACTGCCAAAGTTTACAAGAAGCTCTTTATATATATATATAATGTAAAAACTTACTGTACTTTAGTAATCTTACAGAGTTCAACGACTTTCAAGCTTAATGAATTTAAAATGTTATTTGTTACTTCTCTGAAAATCCTACCTTATCCATGGTGTAAATCCAAAAGTACATGGGATTGTAAAGATTTCTGACACAGGGAGAGATTTCCTAAGCTTTTCTGAAACAGCCAAACAAACACTGAAATTCTGAAATAAACCCAGGGCATCATATGGCTCATTTATAATTCTCTTCTTGTAACAAACAGGACAAAAATCTTCCTTCAAGTATTTGATTTTATTCAGTACTTGTACCTCATAGAATTTCTTAGTTATATAGGATCATCTCTGTTGGTTGAGGGGGATGGTGCAGAAAACAGATCATCATGATCATCATTTTAAAAACAAACAGGTTCATTTTACTTACTTTACCATGCAATTGGAGTGTACTTTGTTTCTTTTTTAATGCACTCAATTCAACAGATATTTTATACTAATGTCCTACTTTGGATATTGTGGTACACAAAAATAAAATATGTTCTCAAACAACTGATAATACATTTAGGAGTATATAATGACTTTTTCAAATAAATACACTGCAAATTAAAATATGGTCCTTTAATACAGAGGAGTAAAATTGTTTTGGGCTTCTGTGACAACAGTGAATATTTCCAGTTCAGAAAAACAGGAAATACCTTAAACAACTATTATTTAGGTTGGTTCTTGAAAGATATATAGCATTTCACCATATAAATGATCTGCTCTTACTTTAGGCAGGTTGTGTTAAAGTCTCATGAAAATGCAAGGACTCAGGAGCACATATAATTCTTGATTCCCAAAGCTAACCTTGCTTCCAGACACAAGCTGCCTGGTTGAGATGTGTACAAACAGTGTTACTAATATTTGTTTGAAGAATATATCACTAACTTATATATAGTCTCCAAATATATGCTTATTATTATTTTAAGCAGATGAAGAAACTAAAAAGTAATCAATGCAACAGTATGAGATGACAGTGCAGCAGAGCAGAAACACACATGATGGAAATTATAATTTATCATATGGTTTTAACTGTAGTGAAGTAGTTAAAGACATGATATCTAGTAACATAATTGTCTGCAATCATGGTTCCATATTTGTAACATATTCTTGGTTTTATCATTGGCAAATTACTTCCTCCCTTTGTCCCCTCATTTATAATAGCAGCCATATTGGTGATCTATCCATTAAATAAATATTTGTTAAGCACTTAGTAGACACTATTCAAGGCATCAGTGGACAAAATAGACAAAAAATTTGCATATGTGGAACTTACATTCTAGTGTAAAGGAAACAATAAATAATAAATAAATAATATAGTACACATAAAATAATCTAAAAGGGTTTGGAAATACTCAAAGGATTTTTTTTTTTTTTTGCTAGTATAGCCCAAGTAGGCTTTATTGAGAAGTTGAAATTTCATCTAAACCTCAAAAGATATGATGGACTGAGCACTGCTATATCAGGGAAAAGAAAATACCAGGCAGAGGAAGAATGTCTGACATGCCTGGAGAAGAGCAAGGAGGGAAAGATAGAAGGAGGGGGTACAAAAAGAAAAGAAAGTCGGATGGGTATCGGACTCTTTGGGGCCTTGTTGGCCATTTTTAATATTTGACTTCTACTATAAGATAGAGAGTTACTGAAAGGTTTTGAACAAAGAGTGACACAGTTTGACTTATATTTAATAGTATAACCCAGAATCTAGAGTAGGAAGTAACTAGGTAGCTGGTAGGTATGATAGTGGTTTAGACTGGTGTGGAAGCAACAATACTGCTAACTGGTGATCAGATTCTTGAGTTAGAATTGATAGGATTTCTGATGGATTGACTATAGAATTTGAGGGAGTAAGAGGAGAAGCATGAATTCAAGCATTGGGGCCAGAGGAAATGGAAGGATGGATTTGTCATTGAGATATAGAATACCATTGGTGGAGAAGGTTTGGAAAAGAATTTCAGAATTTTTCTTGTCAGTTTGAATGTCATGTGGCAATATTAAGCAAGAAATGTGAAATTGGACGTATACATCTGGAATTCAGGGGAGAAGCTGTAATTTAGGAGGGAGATATACGTTTGGGAGTTGTCAGTAAAGAGCTATTATTTAAAACTATGAGATTGGGTGAGCTCATTAAATTAATAGGTAGAAGATAAAAGTTCTAGGATTGAGTCTGGAGGCACTCCAATGATTGGAGAGTTTGGAATATAGAAGAAAAAGAACCAAAGGGGTCTTTAAAAAGCAGTCAATTCAGCAAAAGAAAAAAACAAGAGAGCACGGAACCTTAGAAGCCAAGTGATGAAACTATAGCCAACCAAAGAATTTATATCCAAGTGGAAGTGATAAACTACAGCAAATGCTGCTGATAATCAAAATAAGATAAGGGCCGAGACGTGATCTTTGGATTTAGCAATGCATAGGTAATTAGTGACCTTGACTGGAGTGGTTTCAGTGGAGTGATGGTAGCAAAATACTGACTAGAGTCAGTTTAAAAGAAAAAGGAAAGAGAGGAATTGAAGACATTAAATATGGAAAATTAGTTTCAGGAAATTTGCCGTGAAGTGCAATAAAGAAGTGAGGCAATAGCTAAAGAGTAAATGGGTCAAGTAAGGATTTTTTTTAATGGGATTGTTAACATAATATCTATACATTGACGGAAATACTTGAACAGAGAGGTGTTGAGGATCTGGGAGAAAAGGGGGAATGTTCTAGCCAGGTTCTTGAGCAAGAGAGGGTGGGGTATAATGCACAATAGGAGGAACTATTATAGATAGGTGCAAAATAGTTCATCCTTGATGACTGCACATGTGGTAGTGAAATAAGAAGCAGGTATTTTACAGGGGATTTTTTTTTTATAAGATCTCTCATTATTTCAGTTTTCTCATAGTAGCACAAAGCAATATCATCTGCTGAGAGTGAGGATAGAAAATGAGGTGTCAGGGGTTTAAAGAAAAAGATTATATAAAATACCCGTGTAGAGAAATGAAAATGTGGATTAAGTGACTTCATGAATTTAAAATGAGAACAACCTCCATGGTACATTTATTTTTCTAGTCTTAATCAGCTGCATAGATACAGAATACACAGAAAGTGTATTTTAAGTAGAAGTGTCATTTTGACAAGCTAGTTTGTGGAAGTAAAAGGGGACCAGAAGAGGGAAAGACATACACAAATGTTTGATGATACAGTACAATTTTAGTCGGGCAAAATAGGAAGAAACACTATTAAAGGTATGTGAGAAAGTAGAAGCATAGTAGAATAAGTCAACTTTGTTATATATGGAGAGCATAATGTCTATTGTATAAATCAACCTTATTCCTTATACACATACACACACATTTATAAACTAATCAGTTTTGATTGTCATTTATGTTATCACTAGTATGTTCTGCAACTTTTACACAGGTTATTTGAATTTGAACCATTTCTAAGAAAGATTTTTTTCAATAACTTTCTCAAATAAACGTCACTTTCTTCATTTTAAAAATGAGAATAAAAAAGATTAAGAAATATGTCAAAGGCCATACTTGTATCTGTCTAGTAGAGTAGGGAGTAAAATGCAGATTGCTTTTACTCAGTGCCTATGTTATTTCTGTTTTACCAAATTGCCTGTCCATTGTAACTCAAGATTTTCAAGATATAGTATGTTGAAAAGAAAAAACAAAATACACTAAACTACTATATGGAATAACAATTCAAAACTATTTTTCTTATTATGTGAAAGCATAGAATTATTTTAACCAATAGATAATAATGTTTAGCATTTGAATATTATTTACTAGCTAAAGAAATAGTTTAAAAACTGTCCGTTCCTATTCTAACAATTCAGTTAGATGAGTTATATTATCTCTATTGTAAAGATCCTAAAACTGTTAAGTGTAAAAACTTTTTACAAATGCACATAGCAGAAAGAAGCAGTCTTTGTGGTTTTAAATCTCTAGGTTGTTCCAGTATACCAAAATGCCTTTCAAGTAAATTGGCACATGCAAAAAATGCCATCAGATACATTTAATACCATAAAGATAATAACCTAAAAGAAAGTTTGAGTTTAATATCTTAGAAATTTGTGATTACACACCCATTAAAAGAAGTTTTGTGTAGTTTTAAGGAAAATAAATAAATGATATTAACTGTTTAGAATACTTCAAGTTAATTATTCTTGCCTCTTTCATAGAACAGTTCTGTAGGTCCACAAATTTATTTGCAATTCATCAAAATTACAAATACTGTTAGAAAGTGACATATGCATATGTTTTACATATGCTATGCAAAAAAAGTCCAATTATATTAATTTACAAAATGTATAAGAAAAATGTGTGTAAATCCTGGAAGCATTTAAGCAAAAAATTGTAGTAACATTAAAAATTGAACAGTATTTTTATGTGTGCAGGGGTTATTTCTTATATTTTATTAATATAAGTTAATTTCTTCACAAATCAGAAATCAAAGTTAAACCCGTTTGTTTCTTCTTCTATTTTATTTCAAATAGCACATGTCAAATTCATACTATATAAGAAAGTGCCCTATAAAATGCTACACAGATGGTAATTATTATTTATATGCCATATACTATTATAACAAAGCAGCATCCATTTTGTTGAGGAAAACACTGAGATCTAATGTTTTATTGGAAAAAATCTTTATTGCAGACCTATTTTTTTAAATTAAAACAAGAGTCTTGGGTTTTCTCACATTCATATTACTTCTAAGAATTTTATGAATCTTCGAACAATTTTTGCTTTTACTTAATATGTTTTACCTAAGAATCCCTGAAGTTGATTTAACTGTGTCATAAAGACAAAAAATACCCATTTATAGATAAGTTTTATATGAAGCCCAACTTCCCAAAAAAAATGCTTAGATCATTAAACATTTTAAGTTTACTTTTTGTGATTTTATCTCCAGTTTTAACTACAAGTGTAAATTGTTACTTCTAAAAAGCTGTCCGTTAAGAAAAGAAAAATAATTGCCTTATAACTAGTTGCCAATGTGCCTTTAACATGAGTTAGAAATCCACGCAATTCAAATTGTTTTAGGAAGAGAAAATGGAATTTATTGTTCCACATAGTCTAAATCAAAGCCGAGAATTGGCATGATAACTTTGCTTCTCTCATTACACAAATTTAGGATATGTTTCCTGATTTTCACTCTATCTATAACAACCACAGAATAAACGTAACAATCATAAATACTTCTGTTACTTCTGCCAATACTGCATCAATAATAACCATCCACATCTGTTAGTGCTACAGGAACTTCTTAAGCGGAGACCATTGTCCCACAGGACCATATTTTCTCTCATGATAAGGGCAACAACTGAAAAGATTTCTTCTTGAAGATCTTTTTGACAGTAAACAGAGAATAGGAGATTCTCAAGACATTTTTTTTTCAGTTCCTAAAATAAGATTCTTGAGAACTCTGTTAGATCACTCAAAATATCCATAATGTTGATAAAGACAATGTCAAAAATGACTGTGAAAAGTCTTAAAAAGTGCTTTATGGAAAGAGGAAAGTAACACTCTAAGAGAATGTATTTCATATAATATATGATTTTAAATATTACATGTAAAATATTAATATAATGTTGTAAATACATATTAAGTACTATTTACATCCCTACAATTATGCATTCAGTTTTTCTATTTTAAAACAATTCCTAATTTTAAAAATGAAGCATTTTCTTATATTGTGGCATACATAGTAATCCCAATATAAATACAGAAGTGATGAAAAACATGTATGAATGATGAAAATTATTATTATGGCCCCTTCCCAATAATGTACATATGGTATATGCTGTATGTTTTTTTGGAGTGTGTACTCATTATATAGGTTTAAACCTTTGTTCTTTTATTTATTTATTTTCTATCTACACTCACATGGTGAACTTATCCAGTCTTACGATTCTAGATATCATTCATATGCTGGTAACCCTCAAGGTTAGATCTCCAAATTCCAGCCTCATATATCCTATTTGCTTACAGTATATCTCCACTTGTATGTATAATATCTATGCCAAATTTAATGTATCTAAAACTGAAATCCTGTTGATTCTCCAAAACCATTTCCATTTGCAAACATTTCCATCTTAGTTGATGTAAGTACCATCATCCCAGGTATTTTGTTCAAAAATCTTGGACTCATCCTGAGTCATATTCTTTCTCTTGCTCTCTCCTTGAAATCAACTAAGCAGAAAAGCTTGTATCTACTACCTTCAAAATATTTCCTAAATCTGACTACTTCTCACCCTTTTTATCCCTTTGTTTCCCATAGCATGCATTACCTGCCAATATCGTGCATTACGCTTATTTATTGATGGCTTTTAATATTAAATCTCCATGCTAAACTATAACCTGTGATAGGGCAAGGATCTTTGTTAGATTTATTTAGTGATATATACAAAACACCTAAAACTTAAGTCAATGAATATCATCTCTTGAATGAATAGAGTTGTTATTTGTATTATGCTATCACTACTTAGCCAGTGTTGAACACAGGATTTGAAATATAGCAGTGAAGTATTTATGAAAAAATTAGTGAATGAACACAATGAATTGTGTGAGCATTCTAAACGGCACTCAACCAGAGTAAAATGCACTTAGCTACACAGACCACTTATGAAATATGTTTTCTGGCATCATAAAACAGTATCTTTTTTTCCTGACTCAATTAAAACTATCTGTATTCATATTCTAAATCATATGACCTTTTTCTCCTCTGTCTTCTTTCTGTTAGTGTTTAGCTTCTCTTCCACTCCATTTGTTTGAGCAAGTATTATCAATTACGAAATGATACAGACACTCAGACAGACATTATCTTGACAAGCCTCACATTCCCAAGCATAGTAACAGTCAGCTGCTTGTTCAGATTCCATTCTCTTACAGAACCACTTACGCTTATCTGCTGATTCTGACACAATAGAAAGAAAAATTTAATTAATATTGCTATGTCGATCAAACTGAGCTTCCCTTGCCCCGAGAAGAACTAAACAGTTACATATTACTCTTTCACTTATATACACAGTTGTGAGCTAAGAAAACAGTCCGCTCTGAATCCTACTGCCATTTCAATATAATTTACAAGAGAAATAATTCTTTTTCATATCAATATAAAGTGTGCCATTTTTACTTAACTTTTCTGAAACATTTATTTTGATTCTAAAGAGCTTAATCGATAATTTCTTAATTGGGAATGAGTAGCATAGACCACCAGTCAAAATGATTTATGGGGCTCCCCTGGTGGTGCAGTGGTTGGGAGTCCACCTGCCGATGCAGGGGACACGGGTTCGTGCCCCGGTCCGGGAGGATCCCACATGCCGCAGAGCGGCTGGGCCCGTGGGCCATGGCCGCTGGGCCTGCGTGTCCGGAGCCTGTGCTCCGCAACGGGAGAGGCCGCGATGGTGAGAGGCCCGCGTACCGAAAAAAAAAAAAATTTATGAGTTTTAATTTTTAAAAATCTGTTCATTAAAAAATATCCAATATCTATCTATCTATCTATCTATCTATCTATCTATCTATCTATCTATCTATCACCTATCCACTTACCTACTTATCTATTAATCTACATTTTCTTTCCTGAAATAGTACTTTGAAACTTCCTGAGAAAGCAATAAAATATTCTTCTTTTGGTTATTTTTTCTAATAATTTTTCAGTCAGAATTTAATACATGCTGATGAAAGTCCAGTAACTTTAGCACTTTAATGTTCTTAAAATAGTGATAAAGTAGCATAACATTTGGAATTTATGAAAGCCTGAATGATATTCTGGAAGACCAAATTTTCAAATTGAAGAAGGAAGAACACACCAAAAATATAGACTTAAATTTGTATCAGTCAACATAGAGGCATATGAAGTATTTACTGATTTTTTTACAAAGTTACATGGAAAGTCAAATTTCTATTATTACACTGATGGCTTTTGTCTATGAGTAAAATATGGAGGTCCAATGATTGACAATATACTTGTTAGAAACAGACCACATCACTTTGCCTGCTAGACCAGGTACCGTTGCAACACCTGGTTAGTGAAAGTTGAAGAAATATTTTGTAGTTTTGCATCTGTTAGAGCTGCTGGACTATAACAGATATGTATTAATTGGAAGTAGATGTGAAGCTTGCAGCAGCTTCTAAGATAGGAAGCAAACCATCAGCACCTGTCAAGACTAAGGACTGAAAAAAGATGAATCAAATGCTGTGATGTGTGACTTCAAACACAGTGTCACTTTTGTGTACTCATCATTTGTAAAAAGTGTGGGGAGGTGTGGGATTTTGTTAATATGTAAATATTTTCATTAGTGTCTTAAAGATATGAAAAAGAATCATTGCCTGTCAAGTTAAAAAGGAGTAAATTAGAAATTCAAAAGAACACATAAAACTTTGACAGTTCTAATCAAATACCATCTTCATGATTTCACAGTGCAAGATGCACGGATGCATGAAAGATATAGGGATTGGCAGTTTTAGTATGAAAAACATTGCCCTTTCTTTCTGACGGGTTAAATGTGATCAGACAATTTTAAATAGCAAAGCCCTCCAAACCTAAAATCATATTTTCATGCCCCTCAATGATAGAAATCAAATTTTATCAATAGGGTCACTTTTCAATATGCTGAAAAAAATAAGTTATTGTTTCTCTTCTTTTGTCAGTGCATGTTCTACAAATGTGTCTAACAATTTACTAATAACTAGGTAGAGGAGACTCCTATTTTTGTAATTCATTTCATTGTTAAACAAGATGTTTACACTATTATGCTTTTCACAGGCAGATTTTTTTTATTAGTCATCCATTTTATACACATCAGTGTATACATGTCAATCCCAATCTCCCAATTCATCACCCACCCACCCACACACACCCCCGCCCGCTTTCCCCCCTTGGTGTCCACACGTTTGTTCTCTAGGTCTGTGTCTCAATTTCTGCTCGGCAAACCGGTTCATCTGAACCATTTTCTAGGTTCCACATATATATGTTAATATACGACATTTGTTCTTCTCTTTCTGACTTACTTCACTCTGTATGACAGTCTCTAGATCCATCCACATCTGTACAAATGACCCAATTTCGTTCCTTTTTATGGCTGAGTAATATTCTATTTTATATATGTACCACATCTTTATCCATTCGTCTGTCAATGGGCATTTAGGTTGCTTCCATGACCTGGCTATTGTAAATAGTGCTGCAATGAACATTGGGGTGCATGTGTCTTTTTGAATTATGATTTTCTCTGGGTATATGTCCAGTAGTGGGATTGCTGGGTCATATGGTAATTCTATTTTTAGTTCTTTAAGGAATCTCCATACTGTTCTCCATAGTGGCTGTATCAATTTACATTCCCACCAACAGTGCAAGAGGGTTCCCTTTTCTCCACACCCTCTCCAGCATTTATTGTTTCTAGATTTTCTGATGATGCCCATTCTAACTGGTGTGAGGTGATACCTCATTGTAGTTTTGATTTGCATTTCTCTAATAATTAGTGATGTTGAGCAGCTTTTTATGTGTATGTCTTCTCTGAAGAAATGTCTATTTAGGTCTTCTGCCCAGTGTAGGATTGGGTTTTTTGGTTTTTTTAATATTGAGCTGCATGAGCTGTTCATATATTTTGGAGATTAATCCTTTGTCTGATGATTCATTTTCAAATATTTTATCCCATTCTGAGGGCTGTCTTTTTGTCTTGTTTATGGTTTCCTTTGCTGTGCAAAAGCTTTGAAGTTTCATTAGGTCCCATTTGTTTATTTCTGTTTTTATTTCCATTACTCTAGGAGGTAGATCAAAAAATATCTTTCTGTGATTTATGTCAAAAAGTGTTCTTCCTATGTTTTCCTGTAAGAGTTTTATAGTGTCTGGTGTTACATTTAGGTCTTTAATCCATTTTGAGTTTATTTTTGTGTATGGTGTTAGGGAGTGTTCTAATTTCATTCTTTTACATGTAGCTGTCCAGTTTTTCCAGCACCACTTATTGAAGAGACTGTCTTTTCTTCATTGTATATCCTTGCTTCCTTTGTCATAGATTAGTTGACCATAGGTGCATGGGTTTATCTCTGGGCTTTCTATCCTGTTCCATTGATCTATATTTCTGTTTTTGTGCCAGTACCATACTGTCTTGATTACTGTAGCTTTGTAGTATAGTCTGAACGCAGGCAGTCTGATTCCTCCAGCTCCGTTTTTTTTCCCTCAAGACTGCTTTGGCTATTCGGGGTCTTTTGTGTCTCCATACAAATTTTAAGACATTTTATTCTCGTTCTGTAAAAAATGCCACTTATAATTTGATAGGGATTGTATTGAATCTGTAGATTGCTTTGGGTAGTATAGTCATTTTCACAATATTGTTTCTTCCAATCCAAGAATACGGTATATCTCTTCATCTGTTGGAATCATCTTTAATTTCTCTCATCAGTGTCTTATAGTTTTCTGTATACAGGTCTTTTGTCTCCCTAGGTAGGTTTATTCCTAGGTGTTTTATTCTTTTTGTTACAATGGTAAATGGGAGAGTTTCCTTAATTTCTCTTTCAAATTTTTCATCATTAGGGTATAGGAATGCAAGAGATTTCTGGGCATTAATTTTGTATCCTGCAACATTACCAAATTCATTGATTAACTCTAGTAGTTTTCTGGTGGCATCTTTAGGATTCTCTATGTATAATATCATGTCATCTGTAAACAGTGACAGTTTTACTTCTTCTTTTCCAATTTGTATTCTTTTTATTTCTTTTTCTTCTCTGATTGCTGTGGCTAGGACTTCCAAAACTATGTTGAATAATAGTGGTGAGAGTGGACATCCTTGTGTTCTTCCTGATCTTAGTGGAAATGCTTTCAGATTTTCACCATTGAGAATGATGCTTGCTGTGAGTTTGTTATATCTGGCCTTAATTATATTGAAGTAGGTTCCCTCTATGCCCACTTTCTGGAGAGTTTTTATCATAAATGGGTGTTGAATTTTGTCAAAAGCTTTTTCTGCATCTATTGAGATGATCATATGGTTTTTATTCTTCAGTTTGTTAATATGGTGTAACCCATTGATTGATTTGCGTATATTGAAGAATCCTTGCATCTCTGGGATAAATCCCACTTGATCATAGTATATGATACTTTTAATGTGTGGTTGGATTCTGTTTGCTAGTATTTTGTTGAGGATTTTTGCATCTATGTTCATCAGTGATATTGGTGTGTAATTTTTTTGTAGTAGCTTTGTGTGGTTTTGGTATCAGGGTGATGGTGGCCTTGTAGAATGAGTTTGGGAGTGTTCTCCTCTCTGCAATATTTTGGAAGAATTTGAGAAGGATGGGTGTTAGCTCTCCTCTAAGTGTTTGATGGAATTCACCTGTGAAGCCATCTGGTCCTGGACTTTTGTTTGTTGGAAGATTTTTAATCATATTTTCAATTTCATTACTTGTGATTGGTGTGTTCATATTTTCTGTTTTTTCCTGGGTCAGTCTTGGAAAGTTATGCCTTTCTAAGAATTTGTCCATTTCTTCCAGGTTGTCCATTTTATTGGCATAGAGTTGCTTGTAGTAGTCTCTTAGGATGCTTTGTATTTCTGTGATGTCTGTTGTAACTTCTCCTTTTTCATTTCTGATTTTGTTGATGTGGGTCCTCTCCCTCTTTTTCTTGATGAGTCTGGCTAATGGTTTATCGATTTTGTTTATCTTCTCAAAGAACCAGATTTTACTTTTATTGATCTTTGCTATTGTTTTCTTTGTTACTATTTCATTTATTTCTGCTCTGATCTTTATGATTTCTTTCCTTCTGATAACTTTGGGTTTTGTTTGTTCTTCTTTCTCTAGTTCTTTTAGGTGTAAGGTTAGATTGTTTATTTGAGATTTTTCTTGTTTCTTGAGGTAGGCTTTTTGTTCATCAAAAGAGGGAATAAGAAACAGGAATGTGAGGTGAGGAATGGGAAGGCAAGTCAATAGATGGTATTCTAAGATTGATTAATGAATTAATAATTATCAGAATTGGATGGACTAAGGGTGAATATGTCTGAGAATGTAAATCCTGCAGTTTTGAGTTGAGCAAGAAAAATGGCTACTTTTGGTTTGAAAATTGCAACTTTTTGTCTCATATGGATTGAAGAAACATCCATACCCTTTTTCATTCCTTCACTTTTTCAAAAGTAAGTCCTTCCCTTATTGACCACAATCAAATTTACACAGCTCAGAATCCTTGTCAAGGCATGATGTGTTCAGTTTTCCATCACAATCCTGAGGTGTACTTCAGATTATTTATGTTGTAGTGTCACTTGATGAATAAGCTGCTAGGAGAGATATTGAAAAAAAAAGCTTTAAGACATTGGAGAGGATATAAAAATTAAGGCATATGATAAAGAAAAAAAAGAGAAGAATTATTAGCCATATTTGTGCAATTCCTGTTAACAGTCATCTGAGATTTCTGAAGATAAACAAGGGAAAGAATGCTACAAGTTACAGGTTTGACAATTTTCAAAGTTATGTCTAGTGAAAGGAAATTATTTGTGAGTTATGTGACCTACTTAGTAATATAATCATTAGTAAACAGCAGGTAAGATTTAGTGATATCTTTTTTTTTTTTTTTTTTCTGATACACAGGCCTCTCACTGTTGTGGCCTCTCCCGTTGCGGAGCACAGGCTCCGGATGCACAGGCTTAGTGGCCATGGCTCACGGGCCCAGCCGCTCCGCCGCATGTGGGATCTTCCCAGACCGGGGCATGAACCCGTGTCCCCTGCATCGGCAGGCAGACTCTCAACCACTGCGCCACCAGGGAAGCCCTAGTGGTATCTTTCAATGGACCAAATATGTCTCTTGGAATCAAAGAAAATTATGGTTTTAGCTTTACTCAATGTGTTGTTACAAATGTTGTATCCTTCAAAGAGACTGTACAGGTGGTTAGAAAGACATAGTATGCCTCACAGCTGGGGAAGCGATGTTCTATAGAGTAAATACTTTAGGATTCTATATTTTCTTAATTTGATTCCTGTTGTGACAACCAAAGTGTTCATGGATGGATGAATGGATAAACAAATTATGCGATACTCATACAATGAAATTTATTTTTATTTCCTTCCTCTCTCCCTCCCTCCCTCCCTCCCTTCTTCCCTCTTCTTTCCTGTCTCTTTTTATTAAAAAAATTAGCTTCATGGGAAAGAAACACTGGGAGAAGTGCTTGCTCCTCTTGCCCCAAATTCTGATGAACAAGAAAAAAATATTGATCAAACTGACAAAAGTATGTGAAATCATTTATTAAGTTGTGAAATATAAGTTAAGGCTTTTTTGTTGTATAACAGTATTCAAATTATAATAATACAGCCATTTTTAATTTATAAGGAACAACAAAACTAAAGGTAAATTATTTGTAACCATGTATAACTTAGTGACAAATATCACATATTTCCATTTCAGTAAATAATGCCACAACGTTCCTTGTTTCTCAGACCAAAACAGAAATGAGGCATCATACTAAACTCATATGTTTTTAGTCTCAAATACAGGCCAATTTTCTTCTCTTATTGGCTATAATTTTAAAGAATGTCTAAATCTGGCAATATATCTGTCTCCATTGAGAGTCTAAATACCACCATCAATCACTGTATTAGACTTTCCCGAATGTTCCTCCCTGTCTTTATTGCTATCTTCCCCTCCCTCACAGTCCATGATCCATATAGCAACCACATTGGTATTTCTCAAGCATGAACCAGAAAAAAATTTTCTTTAAAATTCTTCAAAGAATCCATATTATATACAGAAGAAAACCTAAATATTTTCTTGTTGCATGCAAAGTTTACATGATCAAATTCTTGCTTGATCCGAACATTATCTCAACTCATCCTATCAATCCTGGAGAATTTTTATGTGCAATTTCCAGAACAAGATATTGGTGAACTAGATTAGGATACTTGGCTGCAGTTCTGTGTTTATTTCTTTGTGTTTATTTTTTAAATTTTTATTGAAATATAGTTGATTTACAGTGTTGTGTTAGTTTCAGGTATACAGCAAAGTGATTCAGTTTTATATACATACATATATATATATATATATATGTATGTATTCTATCTTTATATTCTTTTTCATGGTAGGTTCTTACAAGATATTAGGTATAGTTCCCTGTGCTATACAGTGGGTCTTTTTGGTTATTTATTTTATATAATCTGTATATTTTAATCCCAAACTCCTAATTTATCCCTCCTCCTCTTCCCCTTTTGTAACCATAAGTTTGTTTTCTATGTGAGTCTATTTCTGTTATGTAAATAAATTCATTTGTAATTTTTTTAGATTCCACATACAAGTGATCTCATGTGATATTTGTCTTTGTCTGTCTGGCTTATTTCACTTAGTATGATAATCTCTAGGTCCATCCATGTTGCTGCAAATGACATTATTTCATTCGTTTTCTATGGTTGAGTAATATTCCACTGTATATGTTCTTTATCCATTCATCATTGATGGACACTTAGGTTGCTTCCATATCTTGGCTATTGTAAATTTTGCTGCTCTGAACATTGGAGTGCATGTATCTTTTCGAATTATGTTTTTTTTTCCCGGTATATGCCCAGGAGTGGGATTGCAGGATCATGTAGTAGCTCTATTTTTAGGTTTTTAAGGAACCCCCATACTGTTTTCCATAGTGGCTGTACCAGTTTACATTCCCATCAACAGTATAAGAGGGTTTCTTTTTCTCCACACCCTCTACAGCATTTATTGTTTGTAGAATTTTTGATGTTGGCCATTCTGACTGGTGTGAAGTGATACCCCAATGTAGTTTTGATTTGCATTTCTCTAATAATTAGCAATGTTGAACAACTTTTCATGTGCCTTTCGGCCATCTGTATGTCTTCTTTGGAAAAATGTCTTTTTAGATCTTTTGCCCATTTTTGTCCATTTGGTTGTTTGTTTTTTGATATTGAGCTGTATGAGCTGTTTGTGTATTTTGGAGGTTAACCCTTTGTTAGTTGCATTGTTTGCAAATGTTTTCTCCCATTTTGTAGGTTGTCTTTCTGTTTGTGGTTGTTTTCATTTTTAGCCATTACTTAGGTTTTAAGCTAAAAGGATTATTCCTATTTCTTATGTTACCTAACTCTACACACAACTGTGGAAATTTCCATAGAGATTTGAGCAAAATCCAATATATTTTTTTAAATGACATTTTTTCATCCCTAATTCCTAGATACTTAAATTTCCTAATTAAATTTCTCTCAAAGATATTATCAATGAAAAGAACAAGTGATTCACAATGGGAGAAAATTTGGGAATATGTCAACATTTTTTCAAAAAGTTAAAGTTTTAAAGCTATTACATTCTTGCTCTTGCTTATTATCTCATGTGCAATGAATATTTCTCCAAGTTAAAGGTAGTGATAGGTTAATATTATCAAAAAATTATTTCAGTTAGGACTAAATGCTTGATTGAATGGATGCCATTGTCTAACTATCTGAAAAGACTACTGAAATGTGTTTAATGGTAATTAACCTAAATGATTTCCATAAAATTATAGAGAGCTAATTGTCACTTTCTCTGGAAGACACGGATGTTAATTAAAGAATATATAGAAAAGAAATATACAAACAAGTGCCTTTAATGAGGTTGAAAAGGTTTTGCTATCTCCAGTGATTAACAATTTTTTAAATTTAAAAATATCATGTTAGTGTGAACTCATAATTCGTTTCAGGTATCACCTTTTCAGTAGACACCTTCCAGACTTTCTAAAAAAATCCTCTAGTAGGCATTTATAAAAATCAGCATTCATTTTTATTAAGAGCACTTTTTTTCTATTTTATCAGGAAAAAAAATGGCTTATACTTTTATAAAATGTGGGGTATGCAGAGTAATAGATACTCAATAATTATGTATTGAATGGTGTATTCATTTTTATTATTCTGAGAACATTTTTATTGCTCCTTATCATTTTTTGTTTTGCTGCATAGTAAAATGCATTAAAGAGACAAGGAATGTAGCAAGGTCATGGCCAAGCAGAGAAATTTAATTAAATAACTCCTTTGAAGTTTAAAAGTCTAAACAGTTTTTACACTAAAGTTTTTTTTACAGTTGGCAGTTTTTACATGGAACAGATGAGCCTATTTCTTAGATATGACTGAATTGATGGATTGGCTCAGTGCTGCCATTGTTTAAAATATACAATTGGTTAGAACATAACTACTACTAAATAGTATAAAGAATGTTATCAACATGATAAGAAATGGTATGTATTTTTTCTAATTTTTACACAAGAATATATGAGCAAAAAAAGAGCAAATATTCAGTTGGCTTAAACAGATTTTATTCTACGTAGACATTTAAGTTTCTAGCTTTCACTAGTCTGCCCATCAAACATAAAAAGACAAAGCCAATTCATAAATTTTATAAAACATTAGTGAAAACAGACCTTGGATATTGTCTTCTTGAGACTCCATTTTATTGTGTTCTGTTCCTTTTATTACTTTTAGCAAGTTGTTTTTTGAATAGAAATGGCTGAAATATTTGTGGGACCAAAATAAATGATAAAATATTATACACATTGATAAAAAATGTTTTCTCTTTAGTAATGATAATTAAATCACACCAAGCACTCTGCTACAGAGTGATATATTCTGCATATGATACCTTCTGACAGAAAAAATACAGGAAAATCAGATTAGTAAAATATTCAGTTAAATTAAAAATAGATGGGTAAAAATTAACATGATTATATAAATAGATAGATGATAGGTAGATAGATAGAAATATAGATATATGATATAAATGTACATATTCCTGCAGGAACAGTGAGAAAACCTATTACCCAAACTAACTTGGGTCTCCTCACCAGATCCACAGCAAAGCCAATCTACTGACACTGGGGTTGTGGTGAAGAACAGTACAGCATTTATTGCAGGGTGCCAAGCATGGAGAATAGGCAGCCTTGAACTTCTCAGTGGCTTTCAGGAAAAGTTTTTTAAAGACTGTGTGAGGCAGAGGGTCACTGATTTGTGGATGGTGAGTAACAGGGAGATGTTATGGGAAACTCAATCGTCAACTTTCTTGTTCTAACCCATCTGGGGTCTACATGCTTGTAATCAGCAGTTTCCATCTGGTGGGATTCTTGTTTCTGTAAAAACAATTTAGGAATGTGCATCAGACATTGTTACCTATGGCCTTCACAGAGGAACTAAAGGTCCTGTGACAATGCTATATGGCTGATCTATTGTTTAAATTGTTACCAATTCTCCTGCCCCCCCAAACCCACTCCCGGCCCTGTAGTTCTTTGTCTCTGCAAGTTCTCACTTCTCTAATCATTAATCCTTGGGCCAGATTTTTTGAAACTCAGGGAAAGTTCAGGAGAGTGAAGTGTTTTCTTTAAGTCAGAGATGGGGAACAGGAAGGGGTCTGTTACCAAGAAAGCCTGTCTGGGGTTTGCTTGGTTTCAAACCTAGGTAATGTAACGTAAAAGGCAGTCATGTTTGTGAACCAATCAGAGAGCTAAAGTTGAAAAACAGTGAACTAAGCTGAAGTACAGGAAGAAACAAGAAGTGATGGGATGCAAGCATTGGCTCACCAGAGCCCAGCAAGTGAGATATTAAGTATTATTTACCTCAGTATCTATTATGCTATATACGATGTTGGCTTTAATCCAAAATTTATGAGACATATGAAAATGGATGACAAAAATAATATCAAGAGACAAATCATTTAACAGAACAAGATTCAGATAAGACATATATGTTGGAACTATCAGGTAGGGAAATTAAGTACCTGTAAGTGATATGTTAGACATTATATGGAAAGGGTAGACAACATTCATGGACAGATGGAGGATTTTAGTAGAGACATGAAAATTATAAGAATGAGTCAAATAGAAGCAAGAAATTTAAAATATGGTAAAACATATTGAGAATACCTTCACAGAGCTCATCAGTGAACTAGACATAGCTGAGGAAAGAATCAGTAAACTCAAAGATGCACCAATAGTAATGGCCCACACTGAAACACAAAGGGTAAAGGAAAAAATATATGTGTAAATATATATATACACATATATATGTATATATATACATAAAACAGAGTTTCCAAGAGCTGTAATACAATATCAAACTGTCTAACATATATAATGGGATTTCCAGAATGCAAAGACAAAGATAAGGTTTGAAAAAATATCAAAATCAATAACAGCAGAGAATTTTTCAAAAATAAGAAAAGACAATCAAAATACAAATTCATGCATCCAAGAAACCTAAAGAAAACAAATCAGAAAAATATCAAGGAAACAAAACAACTAAATCAACAACAACAACACTGTAGAAAATAAAAGGAGCTAGACTAAAAGTGTTCCATACTATATGATTCAATTTATCTGACCTTGTGGAATATCAAAAACTAAAGCAGAGACTGAGAAAACAGTTGCATCACACACTGCAGATATAAAATAAGTTTTCATGGGAAAAATCTGTACAGAAATGTACTCAGGTCTGGCAAAGCTTTATCTATGTTGAAAAGAGTTCTGACAGAACTATGTAACTTCAGTTTTCTGCTTCCTGGAGAGCTTCTAGCTTACCACATAACAATGGGACCTACCTGATACAGAAAATGGTCCAAGGACCAACTTAGATGCTGGAATCAGTCTCTTCTTCCATTAACCTGACTCAGACCTGCCAAAACAGCTTAATTTTATGCTATTTATGTAGATGCTGATTTTCTAAGTTAGATATTAATGTTTTTTCTTGACATAGTCATTTAACTGTTTTTTTCCCTGTCTTATATAGTATTGCCTCTAGTACATTAATTTGAAAATTATTGAGGGGATGATCATATTCAATATTCTATTTAGCTTTACAACATTGTGAGCAACTTATCAAAAATTAAGATGTAATCAGAAATGCAAGTTATTACATTAATTTAATTCTGAATAAGCTCTTCTATTCATTTCTTAATATGATAAATTTTCCATTAAATGCCTACTGTGAGAAAAGTACCATGTCAATAACTTTGGAGAATAAAACACGACCTGCTCTAAAGCAACTTAAACTTTGTAGGTAATCTGGTATTTAGTGAACAGATTTCAATGTATTGAAAAATTCAGCAATTTGATTTTCCACCTAAATTATTAGTGATGTTAAACTATTTGATATGCTTACTCTGAAACAGATATGCTTTAAACTGATTTCTAGCCAAAATATAAACAAATATATACATGAATGCATGATTAGTCTTGTGCCAACTTTTACATGGGAGTGTGGGTGGAAAGAAGTAAGAGGAATAAAAGGAAAGCAAAGTGAAAAGAAAAAGCAGTTTTCTGTGACCAGTTTCATTCTGAACTGTTTCTTGCACTGTAAGGCTGCTTTCTAAGTGCTTCATCCCACAATGTTTGCTGCTAAAATTCATTCACAAAAAATTATTTGGACAATTTTATTTTTTTAATTTAATACTACGTTAAATTGCATATGATATTAACATCTCAATATGTTCTTAGAAATTGAAGCATTAATGGAGGATCTGAGTCTCTTGCAGGTAAACAACAAAAACACATATGGTGTGAAGCACGTTAAATATTTAACTTTTCACATAAAAGATCTCACATTCAATATCACTTCTAACTAATTAATATTCATGGGGAAACCTTTTATATGGTATCATCACCTATAAATACAATAAAAAATGCTTTTTATTGCCATACTATCACTTATACAATATGAGAACAATTCTGACAGCATCATGTTGATTTAAGCAATATTTCAGTGAAATATTCACTCCTCAAGATCCATCCTGTAAATCAAGATTGGTGAAAATCTATGAGAAAATATCAATAAAAAACTTAGACAACTTCGTGCCATTCTTTATTATTTTCTGGCATTTGTCATGTCTCAAATATATACTGCTTTTCCCTGAAAATGGATATAACTGAGGCATAGATGACATGGGTAAATAGCAAAGGTATGGAATCATTCAGAAAACATTACAGTGGAATAGATAGAGGTGACTTTAAAAGATTCAACATTGTTGGTGCAGACACTAAGTATTACCTGATGGCTCTAGCTTTTGTTGAGGTAAAAATCAACCCATTCAAAATGATATTCTCTTATTTGTTTATACAAAATGGAAACTCTATGTTATAAGTAAAAAGCTGTAACCAAACGCTAAGGCAGTACACCCAAATTCTATGCCATATTTTAAATATAAATTCATTCAAGTAAAATGTTCATTTATCAAACACTTGTTCTCAATATAAACTGAAACAACTGCATTTATGCACATAATCACACATACATAAACACACACATATGAAATACAGAAATAATCTTTCATAGCTAATATGGAATGAAGGGAAATATAAGCAAGTATTGTACACAGAGATTAAACCACGGAATAAATTATCCAACTTCAGACAGAAGAACTGCCCTGAAAAAAAAAGAAAAGTTAAAAACAAACACTATAAACTTCTCAGGGACAAGGAAAATGAGATTGGTCAAAAACTATAACCTACATAAAGAATGAAAGAGCATAGGAGAAGGAATAAATAAAAGTAAAATAAAATCTTTTACTAATCCTTAATTGATCTAAAAGATAAATTTTGGTTAGAGTAAAATATTATCGATGTATTGGGTGATTATAACATATGAATAAGTGAAGTGAATACCGGTGATCTCTTATGGTACTGGAGGGAAGGATTTGGGATACTGTGTTGCAAGGAATCTGCACTACATGTGAAACAGTATAGTGTTATGTGAAGTGACACATAGCTTAATTAACATTGTACATTTCAAACTTTAGGGCAATCACTGACAAAAATTTCAAAAAGAATTATAATTGATATGCTAGGAAAGGGCATAAAATGCAATCACATAAAATGCTCAGTTAAAACAAGCAAAGGCAGAAAAGAGAGGGAAAAGGAACAAAGAACAAATGCAATAAATTTAAAACAGTTACAAACACATTATATATTAATACAAATATATAATAATCGTTTTATATGTGAATGGTTCACATATACCAATTAAAAGACAGAATGAATAAAGAAGATCAAACTACATGGTGTCTAAAAGACACCCACTTTAGGGACTTCCCTGGCGGTTCAGTGGTTAAGACATCGCCTTCCAATGCAGGGGATGAGGGTTTAATTGCTGGTTGGAGAGCTAAGCTCCCACACGCCTCGTGGCCGGGAAACCAAAACCTGGAATGGAAGCGATGTTGTGGCGAATTCAATAAAGACTTTAGAAATGGTCGACATCAAAAAAAAAAACTCTTAAAAAAATCTTAAAAAAAATAAAGTCCACTTTAACTATAAGGACTCAGATAGGCTGAAAGGAAAGGGATGGAGAAAGATATACCTTGCTAACACTAATCAAAGGAAATCTGGATTATTTATATTAATTTCAGACAAAGTAGACACACAAAAATGGGCAAGGAATAATGTCAGGGATAAAGAAAGACTTTACATAATGATAAAGAACTCAGTTCTCTAAGGAGATGTAACTATACGTGTATGTATACATGGATACACACACACACACACACAATAGTCATAGTGTACTATATATACTTTGTTTTAATATCTTGCCAAAACATTTGCAGTAAAATGTGCTAATATTGATTATTTATTAGCAGTAGAGCATCAGTATCAAAATTTCCAGGAGCTAAGCATAGAGTGAAGAGGAGAATAAATTTATAATGAAGACTGACAAACATCAGATTGAATTTTTATTTTTTACTATCACTTAAACTCCTATATGGAGAAGTAAAAGGGAGATATACTGGATGTGTAGTGACCAATTAAGTGGCTAAAGCCACTTAAACAAGGAATCAAACAAGCCATCAAACGAGGAATACTTCTTTAAAAAAAACAACAACTACATTTTGTCAATATAAATGGAAAGAAGTGGACAAATAGGTATGTTAACGGGGAAGCAATACAATTGGATAAGAGGTGAGGGAGAGGCAAAGGGAGCTGTTAATGACATTTTTCAGTTTTCTAGTTCAAGCGAATAAATGAATTCTGACAGAATTAGCTGAAATAGGGAACATTAAGAAGGGTAATTTGGGAAAGAAGTGTTGTGTAATGATTTGACATCTGTTTTGAACAAAGTATGTTGAGGTCCTCTGATTCATCCATCCAAAAATTTTGAGTATGCACTTAAATATATAAACCTGAAACTCAGAAGAGAAGTGAAGACTAGAAATGTAGGACTGTGTGTAAACGCCTATAAATTCTCATTTACACCTAAGAAATAGAATCAATCACCTGAGAAAAGATCTATAATTATAAAAGGATTGAGGGATTCTATTACTTGACAGTTGTCTTGAGGAAGAAAAACTGGCAAGAGAGACATAAAAGGATTATCAAGAGGTAAGGGGAAAACCAGGAGCCTATGTTGTCCCTATATACTAGGAAGGAGTATGTTTAAAGAGAAGTAGTCTGCTGTGCTAAATGCTGCTTTGCAGTAAAGCAGGTTGGACAATGAAGTCTACCTATTGGACTTAGTGATATATACATTATTGGTTGCCTTTTTTTCATTGAAGTATAGTTGATACAGTATATCAGTTTAAGGTATACAACATAGTGATTCAGTATTTTTACAGATTATACTCCATTAAATGTTATTATAAAATAATGTCTATAATCCCCTGTGCTGTAAAATACATCCTTATTGATTACCTGTTTTACACAAATTACCTTATATCTCTTAGTCCCATACCCCTGAAGTGCCCCTTCCTCCTCCCCTCTTCCCACTGGTAACCACTAGTTTGTTTTCTATATCTGCAAGCCTGTTTCTGTCTTGCTATATGCATTTGTTTGTATTATGTTTTAGATGCCACATATGAATTGTATCATACAGTATTTGTCTTTCTCTGACTTATTTCACTAAGCATAATATTCTCTAGGTCCATCCACATTGCTGCAAATGGCAGAATCTTATTCTTTTTTATGCCTGGGTAATATTCCATTGTGTATATCAATATATACCACATCTTCTCTATCCATTCGTCTGTTGATGAGCAGTTGGGTTGCTTCCACATCACAGCTAGAGTAAATAGTGTTGCTATGAACATTTGGGAGCATTATCTTTTTGAATTAATGTTCTAGCTTTTTTGTGGATATATACCTAGCAGTGGAATTGCTAGATCACATGGTAGTTCTATTTTTAGTTTTTTGAGGAACCTCCAAATAAGTGAATGCTGATATTCACTTATTCCATAGTGGATGCACCAATTTACATTCCCACAAACAGTATACAAGGGATCACTTTTCTCCACATCCTCTCCGACATTTGTTATTTGTAGACTTTTTGATAATAGTCAAAAAGGTGAGATGTGAGGTGATATCTCATTGTTTTTTGATTTGCATTTCTCTAATAATTAGTGATGGTGAGCATGTTTTTATGTGTCCATTAGCCATCTGTATGTCTTCTTTGGAAAAAATATCTATTTAGGTCTTCTGCACATTTTTTGATTGGGTTCTTTGTGGTTTTTTTAAATTGAGTTGTATGAACTGTTTATACATTTTGAATATTAACCCCTTGTAGGTCATATCATTTGCAAACAATTTCTCCACTTTTTAGATTGTCTTTTTGTTTTTTTGATGTTTCTTTTGCTGGGCAAAAGCTTTTAAGGGTAATTAGGTCTCATTTTGTTGTTGCTATTGTTGTCGGATTTTGTTTTTGTTTTGCTTTTATTTCTTTTGCCTTAGAAGAGAGATCCAAAAAATATTGCTACCATTTATGTCAAATAGTGTTCTGCCTATGTTCTCTTCTAGGAATTTTATGGTTTCAGGTCTTACATTTAGGCCTAAATTTTCAGATGACATGATATTGTATATAGAAAACCCTAAAATCTTGGTCCAAAGACTTTTAGAACTAATAAATGAATTCAGTTAAGTTGCAGGATAAAGGATTAATATGCAGAAATCTGTTGCTTTTCTACATACTAATAATGAACTAACAGAAAGAAAGTTTTTTTAAAATCCTGTTTAAAATCACATCAAAAGAAATTATTTTTACCTAGCAATAAATTCAACCAGGGAAGTGAAAGACCTGTACTCTGAAAACTATAAAACATTGGTGAAGGAAATTGAAGATGATACAAAGAAATGGAGAGATATCCCATGCTCTTGGACTGCAAGAATTAATATTGTTAAAATGGCCATACTACCCAAAGCAATCTACAGATTGAATGCAATCCCTATCAAAACACCCATCACATTTTTCACAGAACTAGAACAAATAATCCTAAAATTCATATGAAACCACAAAAGACCCGAAATTGCCAAAGAAATCTTGAGAAAAAAGAACAGAGCTGGAGATACCGCCCTCTCAGACTTCAAACTATACTACAAAGCTACAGTAATGAAAAAAGCATTGTAGTGGCACAAAAACAGACACATAGGTCAGTGGAACAGAATAGAGAGCACAGAAATAAACCCATGCACATATGGTCAACTAATTCACCACAAAAGAGGCAAGAATACACAATGGAGAAAAGACAGTCTCTTCAATAAGTAGTGCTCTGAAAACTGGACAGTTGTCTTTTCTGAGAGCATTACTTATAAGGCAGAGAAGACCTTTTAAGTAAATAACTGGTCCCTCTGCATGAAGATTCTCTTGTGTCCAGATGAAAGAGGCAATGATCTTTGGACACAAAAATCAGAGACAATTCAGGATACTATATTTATTTCACTTAAAAACAAGCAAATACTACCAAAACATATGAACCACATGACCCAAACAACAAAAGTACCTCTTCCAACCCTTCATTTGTTTCACCCTTTTTTTCCCAAGAAAAATTTCCAAAAAGAATGGAACTTAAATGGAACTATAAAAAGGCTTTCAAACTGGGCTATTTACCATAAATCATTATCAAATCAAACACACCTTATAGTGTTATCTATTTTCAGAAACTATTTCCAGCAGAATTTATGAGGAATTGGTACAAATTGATGATAAAGTTCTCTTTCAGGGGGTTAGATTGTGTTTTGGATGATACATAAAGGAATAATTTCAGTAAAATAGATAAACAATCTGGAATATATTATTTTTTCAGCTGTCCCTGGTGCATCATTTTAGTGGATGATTACAGGCAAATGAATATTATCTTATAATTTTCACATTAGCACCAGAAGCTTTTCTGTTAGCTCCAGATTGCTATGTATTATCTAATGATATTTTACAGAATCTTATCAGTTTGGAGGGAAAGCTCAGGGGATCCTCAGTTATAGCTAGAAGGTTCTTTCTGTTTTTCTTCCTTTTTGAATTTGCATATCTAAAAATTCAGATATTCAAGAGAAATAGCTAATTAGTTGTTATATTTTGGTAATAAGTGGGGAAAAGTAGGCTTAGGATCCTCTTTTGTCTGTCTATATTTGCAATAAGGATTTGTTTTGAATTATTTTCTGCTACCATCCCACCCAAAGAGAAGGCTACATTTTTAAGCCCAGAGTTAACATGTACTTCTGCCCTTGGGAATACCTTTAGCCTAATTATTATAAATTATTCCTCTTTACAATTATCCAGGGCAAAATTTCCACCAAAATTCACAATATTTTCAAGGCTGGAGAAGTCTTAAGCTTTGCATGACATATACTAAATTCAACACTTCTTCAACTCTGTTCAGAACTTGATCTTAGTTTCACTTGCAATTCCTTTTCTTTCTCCTGATATCAAATTAAGTTTTGTTTCTTTGTTCATTTATGTTTTGTTTTCGTACTTTGGTAAATTCTCTCTTAACACCTCTTTCCATTTGAACCTCCACACTACAGGATTAAGATACTCAATTCTTGGGCTTCCCTGGTGGCTCAGTGGTTGATAGTCCGCCTGCCGATGCAGGAGACACGGGGTCGTGCCCCGGTCTGGGAAGATTCCACATGCCTCGGAGCGGCTGGGCTCGTGAGCCATGGCCGCTGAGCCTGCGCGTCCGGAGCCTGTGCTCCGCAACGGGAGAGGAGGCCACAACAGTGAGAGGCCCGCGTACCGCAAAACAAACAAACAAAAAAGATACACAATTCTTTTTTTTAAAGAAGATAGAATTTATTAGAGGGAAGGGTCACTGCCAGAACAGCGGGCCAACTTCCTAGTAGTCTGTGAGAGTCGAGACTGAACATGTGCTATTGGTCAGTTTTTACAGGCAGAAAACAAAGGAATGGTCCAAGGTGAAAATTTCGTTTACTGATTGGTCGAGGCACATATACCTTCCTTCTATAGGGTGGGAGTGAGACAGGGCATATGCCTTTCCTCATTTGGGACAGGTCCTGCTGCCCAGGTGGGCAGCACCCAGGTGGGCTCAGGAATGTCGTAACCATCGCAATGGTGGGGAGGGCGAGTAAGTCTGGTGGGGGGTGTAATGCTGACATTTTTTCAGGCAGGGTCATCCTTTGTCTTTGAAGCACCATTGTCCTTGGAGCACCACATTCCCCCCTCTATTTATAGGGCGAATTCCTTGGCCCTGTTGGATATTCGATTTATATCTACCTAACTGCCTAATACCCTCTCAGACATTCGGGAACCCCTTTTGTGAGAAGGGACGACGGAATTCTCTCTGGATGCTTCCTGCTGAGTGGGGGCGTCTTGGGGCCCTGGGTTCCCGTTGCCTGCTTTCTGTCAGGGTGTATCTAGGGAGGAATGTGGGCCCCATGGAAAGTGATGGCGGCTTGTTCAAGGGTTGTACGAGTGTTGACTGGCTGGTATTTTTGTTGCATCACCATTTAGAAAGAAGTCAGCCTGCTGTTCTGGCAGCGATGCTTCCCTCTAATAAATTCTATATTCTTTACATTCTGCCTTGTGTCTGCAAATTCTTTTCCAACCCAGGTTCAGACCACGATATTTGGTGGCCCGTACGGGGATCTCCAGGGGCATCTCTTTCCCCACCTCCTCTCCTCGTTCCTTGGGACCCTTTGTGAACAGGCAAGCTGCCGTGGAAGCAATGGAGGAACTCTGGCCAGGGCCACACCCTAGTGTGTTCCGAAGGCTCCATGGCTCACATCGCCCGAGTAACTGCCACCCAGAATGAGTGAGGATCCCTCTGTCTTCCTTCCAACTGAGGACTAGGCCGATTGGTATCGTGCGGGCATGGGTCAAGCATTTAAAAGCCATTAGGGCACCTGATGCTTGAGAACTCCTATGAAAGGATAAGGTGGTCACAGAACAGACCAGGCTATTAGAGCATCTGCCCCCAGCAAGACAACTTCTGTGTAACGCGAGGCACATCGTGGATGAAGCAAAACACAAGCCCGCAGTCCCTTGGCCACCGCCTCCTCAGTAGGGTTAGAAGGTGGAATCCTCAGTCCTCTTTTCTGTCACTTCTGCTTCTCTCTCCTCAGCTCGAACTGACTCCAAAGGACCTTGCCACCTCTAGATTGTCCCGAGAGCTCCTTCCCATCCCTGAGAGTCTTCTAACAGTGAATCAGTTCCCGGTTCCAGGGATTCCTCTCTCTGGTCACTGGAGCCCTGGCCGCATGGTTTCTCACTGCTCTGGCCACCTCTCTCAGTTGGATGCAACTGCTGAGTCGGTCGGCATTTTTGTGCCATAGTCGCATGGAGAAGCCACTGAGACAGAGGGATGCCTTTTTGCCCGTCAGTGATTCTCAGTACCCCCATTCTACGGCACCGGGGCTAAGAATGGGTTCAGGTACCTCTGTCCCCTTAGACTCACCTTTTGGTTGTATTCTCAGGAATTGGAAGGAATTTGACGCAGACAATCTCAAAGAGAAGAGGCTCATTTTCTGTTGTAACACGGGTTGGCCCCAATACAAGCTGGGGGACCAAGAACAATGGCCTCTTAACGGGATGCTAAATTATATCCCCATCCTCCAACTTGATCTCTATTATTGGAGGCTGGGAAAGGATTCCGAGGTTCCATACGTCCAGGCCTTCATGGCCCTCAGTCGGAATCCGAGCCTGAGGGACTCCTGTTGCATGTGTCTCTCCATTGCCGATTTAATACCTCGTCCTTCCTCCCTCGTCCTTCTTCAGCTTCACTACCTCGGCCCTCCCCATCTCCCCCTCCACCAGATACCTTGGATGACCCTTCTTGTCCCTGATCTCACCAACCTCCTCCTCAACCTTCTGCTCCCCTCCCCCACCTCTGTACCCAGAAGCAGACCTTCCCTCCCCTCCTCACACTCGGTCAGGAGCAGCCCAGCGCTCTGAATCAAGTCCCAATATGCTTCCCCTCCAAGCGGTCGCTAACGGAGACATAGGTACTATCAGAGTTAATGTCCCCTTCCCCATGTCTGATCTCTTTCATATGCAAGGGTAACTGGGCTCCTTTAGCCAGGACCCCTCCATGTTCATCAGGGAATTCCAGGCCCTAACTATAACCATTGACCTAACCTGGCCAAATATTCCTGTGGTCCTAACTACCCACTGCATCACGAAGAAAAGACCAGGGTCAGGGCCTTGGCTCAGGCCTGGGCAGATGAGACACATGTCTGAAATATTAATGAGAACCGAGTGGGGGCAGAGGCAGTCCCACTGGCAGACCCAGAATGGAGATACCAGGCAAATGAAAATGGGGCAGCAGGAGGGCTCACTGGGAGAAATTACATGATTACCTGTCTACTACAAGGTATGAAAAAGGCAATCATCAAACCTGTCAATTATAAACAACTCGGAGAAGTCACACAGGAACCCTCTGAGAATCCAGCCCTTTTTCAGGCCTGATTAGCAGGGGCTATGAGGAAATACACCAACCTAGACCCTGAGACCCCTGAAGGTCAGGCTATACTTGCAGTTCACTTTATAAGCCAGGCATCCCTAGACATAAGACAGAAATGACAGAAACTAGAGCAAGGGCCACAGACCCCATTTTCTGTCCTACTTGACACGGCCTTTAAGGTTTTTAACAACAGGGAGGAGGCTTCTAGGAACAGACGAGAACTGAGAGAGGAGGAAAAATTAAAACGGCACGCTCAGTATATGGCTCTTGCCGTTACTCAGTCCCTCCACAGCAGGGACCCACGGGAGCCCCTCTCCCATCTCAGAAACCACCACTGACCTACTATCAGTGCCGTCAGCAGGGGCACCCTGTCAGGAACTGCCGCACCCCACCACCCGATACCCTGTGCCCTTACTGTCACCAAAAGGGCCACTGGAAGAGGAGTTGTCCCTCCCACCCTCAAGCGGGTAGGCCAATTCCACAACCACTCAACCCGGGGTATTTCAGGTCTTGGCCTCCTGAGCTGAGGTCAAGGCCGATTGCCCCTGTCGGTGGTAATTGACCATCAGGAGCAAGAGCCGGATTGTGCTCTACACCTAAGGCTCCTGGATGTGCATGACTGAAGGTGCCCGGGGCTCAACCTACAGGCCCCTATCTTCCCCGTAAGACCGGAGGAGCCCCGGGTAACCCTGCATGTGGCAGGAGCTACTATAACCTTTCTAACTGACACAGGGGCTACTTATTCAGTCCTGACCTCCTTCTCTGGTCCTGCTCGCCGTTCCTGGATCCTCCTAACAGGGATGGGAAACAGGCTTAGCAGGACTTTTAAACTCCATTTTCACTGCCCGACAGCTCTCTCCTGAACTCACACAACAGATTGCCAACCTAGCAGCTCAAATTAACATGCTACAAGAGCAAATAAATTCTCTAGCAGGAGTGGTTTTACAAAATAGAAGAGCTCTGGACCTCCTAACAACTAATCAGGGAGGGACTTGTGCGATGTTCAAGGAGAATTGCTGTGTTTTGGTCAACCAATCGGGCACGGTCCAGACCAATTTTTGGGCCATGTATGTTTAACCTCCTTGTTAAGTTTGTCTCTTACAGAATACAACAAATACACCTCCAAATGGTGATGCAACAAGAATACCGGCCAATCAACACTCGTACAACCCTTGAACAAGCCACCATCACTTTCCATGGGGCCCGCACTCCTCCCTAGATACGCAATTCTTAATGCCTTCTTGTGTTCTATCCCATAGCCCTTTGCTAGACTCAGTCTTCAGCAAAAACATCATAGAGGAATTTTGTATCACTAATTATAGTGTTATGCATTCTTGGGTAATTAAAAATGTAAGATAATTAAAGGGTGCAACTTTAGTTCTCATAGTATGATATAACATATATACATACACATACATATATGTGTGTCTGTAGTAAAACATATTTCATAAAGATATTTTATATGTTTTACATACAGGTTTTGGTTAATACAATGTATATTTTGCATGCTTACAGGTTACATGTTGCATAATGTGTTAACTTTACATACACACATATAGAAACACAGAAACACACACTTACACACATACCTTACTCCCACTAATAAATATTTGTCAAGCGCTTATTCAGGTACTGCATAGTTTTCAAGACACTTAGGAATTGTTCTGCATTGTTAGCCCATTAATCAAATAACAGGTCATTTTATTGTCTGAAAAATCCACTTGGTTTTTATCCAATATGCTGTGTCCATATCCAAGCATAAAATTCTCAAAATATGTAGTAATCTAAATTATTTGATTATAAAATAATGAGATATCTTGAACTTTGAGTCATTGATACCAGTCATCTTAAATTATAACAATAGTCAAACTTCAGTTCCACCACAACTATATAACAATAAAATTAAGGTGAATAGACTATTAGCTCATTTCTATAAAAAACTGCAAGGAGAGAATATATTGAATAGGTGAAAATATATAATAAAATGAAAGGACATGGTAATTTTATTTAATTTATTTTGGCCATTTAGAGATAGAATTCCAGAAACTACAGTCTTCTTTATTAACACACTAAGTTTCGTGCCACCTATTTTGGCTTTGTGCCAAAGTAGATGTAACTATATCAGAGAGTACTTCTTACACGTGCTCTTTTACGTTTATATCTGACATATGTTCCCAGTGCCTGAATGCTTTGTGTCTGTGTTCTTTATCTTTCCTAGATGTCTACTCCTACTGTATTTTCTCCAATTTTCTTGTTCTCTTTAGCAATTCCTCAGTTCATTTTATTCTAATGTTTTCAACAGTTTATTATTTTTTACAATTTGCCAGGGGTTGTGATACCATGGAAACAGGACAGGGTTTGGAACCAAGAGGATGTGATTTCAAGAACTTGCTTTAACACTACACACATTTCAGTAAGTCTCTATTTGTGGCCCTCATATTGTCCCTCATTAACAAAATGAAAATAATACTGCTCTTATAGAGCCTTGTTTAGGATAAACAGTGAATAAAAAAGTAAAACTGTTATCTGAAAAAGTATTATGGAATTTAAACCTGCCAGATTTCACATTTCAGACTATTTCAGGGCCATCATTATAGATATTGGGTAATGTAATTCTAATTGTATTAGAGATGTGGAGACTTTGTTCCTAGAGATTCAGTTAATCAAATAGCATATAACAAAGTTCCCTTCTTTAAACTCATATTGAACATATGGATTTTACTCCCATAGTCATGGCTTAAATATGAGTGATTATATCAGCAAGTTGCCAGCTTGTTCTCCCTCTACATTGCTGCCAATATTTTGTTGATGGCACTCGATTCTTCGCAATATTTAAATGCGTTGTAAGCACAGTTGGCATAAAGAATATGAGGAAGGAAGTTTCTTCTATTGGTTGCTATGCATCATGCATAGTAGCATATCATATTGGACTCTTCAGTGCGGGCATGGTTGGGTATTAGTGTTAACATATACAGACGTGCATGACGAGTATCAATTAGAGTATCAATTCTATGCAGTCATAGAGTTTGTATGCATTTTATGTAAACTAAAGGTCACTTACCTGCTATTTTTTAATCCAAGTCATACATCTATTTTTAAAATTCCTAGTTAATTTAGAAAATGAACACAATCGTCACATACTGTGCTTCTCCAAAACTCACTATATTTTTCAAAATGAGAGATATCTCTCCTGGAAGGGCCCATTATGGTTTTCTTCAAATGAATTTCCGTCTTGACGAACAATCTCATAATGGAGAAAAGTTTGTTTTAAAAATACACAAAATATGTTTCTAATACATGTATCCTGTAAATTTACCACGCTTGACATATAATATTCTCATTATTTGCACGTTGTAATCAGGATTTAGTTGAATCGACTACTATTTAACAGACTGCACACCACCATTTCATAGTGGCAACACAGCTGGATTCATTTTTCAGGACGAAAGATCACCCACTATAAAGCTGCACTGCTGGTGAGACTGAAAAATACTCAGATGTAAGCTTTAAATTGGCTACAAGAGTGGACATTTCTTTGCAACCCCTGTGTAGTATATTAAGCAGCACTGAAACATTTAATTTTAATTAGAATATTGAATTAGATTCTAAGTCAAATCTAGGACAGAGTTACAAAGAAAACTGTCTCCTTGTAGTTGAGTGTTAAAGTTAGTATACTGTACCCCAAATAGTACCTTTATGGAATTTCAACTAGAAAGTGATGATGGAAAGTGACTAAGAGATACTAAAAATTACCCCATGGGCAGAAAAATACGAAGGATTATAATTCTTCAAAAAGAATATAAATAGGCATTTGGATAATAATTTTCCATTTAAATCCAATTATACAAGAAGTTTTAACCTTGATATTAAAAGTTTTCCTCAATTAACCTAAATAATATAATCTATGGTTAATATCCTTGCAGCCTAAGAGTCTAATTGACTGTATTGCACAGGTCTTACAGTCCTTTTCAAATCCTTTCTCTCCCTCTTCCTACTCCTGCCACTGCTCTGGTCAACCAGCTTCAAAGCAACCCAACAGTTCTTTGCATTTGGACTAGAGCCATGTAACTTCGGCTTTTTCTTCTTGTGCTTGTTAGAGATAAGGAAATAGGCTACCTGGGGTAACCCATTCAGGACCAACATACGAACAACTTAGAAGTTCACAATCACCTCTGAGGCCTCTTCGACAAATGATGAATGAAGGCCAATGGGTGTATCATTCCGAGATGCTTATTGTTTTACTCAAGTTTCGTGGAATGGAACACTGGTTCCAGAGAAGTTGACAATCACCATAAAGTTTTGTTGATTAAACTGGTTCTCTATCCTTCCTTGTTTTATACCGCCTGTCATATACTACTGCTTCTTGGGATAATTTCCCAAGTAAACAACTCCCATCCAAGCTTGTGTCTTAGAATCAACTCAGAGACCCCAAGATGAAATATATTTCAGAGAATAAGCAAAGATTTAAATGAAATTGTTAAATTTATAATGACCACAATATTTATTGATACTTAGAATTTGTGGTTAAGACCCTTATAAGTCTAGGTGATAAATATATTTTAAAATTTCAACTTTAATATTTCTTTTTTTACATTTATCAAATTTATCTGTAAATATTTTTTGCATGTTGGAAATAATCAGTTTATTGCACATTTATCATATTAAGGTTGTTTATGTTCAAGAAAGTCAATGCAAATCAAAAGATATTTGCCAAAATTGAATTTCCACAGAATCAATGCTGTATGCTGCAAAATGCTTCCTTTACTGGATAAGAATGAAAGTAGTGGGGATAGGTATGAACTCTGCCAGATGCATTGTGCTATTTCTGAAGTCATATCCTACCCTTTCTGCTTGAACTGATTGTGATTGCAGTGGTGGTTGCTGATCCTCCTGAAGAGGGCAGTCGAAATTATACTGCCAAACACCTTCTATTCTGGGCCCCATTCGATTCAGGCAGGCTTTTATGTCACCCAGTACATAAGTCAGAATAGTATCCCCAGGTAAGGAATAAGCTGCCTCTAAAACCCAAAGAGGCCTGTTAGGCACTGTGTTTCCTCCATCATGGTGACAGGTGCAAGATGCAATAGTGTATTTTATTCTTTTGATAGTTTGTCCTGGCATGCCCATAAGGATTCAAGCCCTAAACGTTTTACAGAAATGTCAGGCTCCTGAAACTTTTTATGGTTTGTATCTCACCTTCTGGAGTACATGCATATACCAAGGCCTTAAATGTGATATCCTCCTCTTCCTCCTCTGGTCCAATTAACATGACATCATCAATATAGTGGAACAAGGTGATGTTCTTTGGACTATCCAGAAAGTCCAGACCTCTTTAGACTATTTATAAAACATAGTGGGATAATTTTCACAGCACAGAATAAAAGTACAAATGTATATTGTCCATTTCATGTAAATTTGTACAGTTCTGATAGTGATAGAAAAAATAATTGTGCAATACAATATATATGAAGATTTATCAATTTGCCTTAGTAAAGGTATCCTGGTGGCTACTATTTTGGGTTATTTTTGGTTGAGTTTGTGGTAACCTACTTTGATTCATCAGAATCCTTGTAGTTTTTACAGAGGTGAGATTGGTGAATAAAATTATGACAGTGATCATCACCATGTATCCTTTAGATCTCTAAAACTGGCTAAAGTCTTGGGATATAATATGGTTTTATTTAATCTTTCAGCCAGTGGAGGGTTAAAAAGTGTCAGAGACTTTCACTTGGAAATACAAATATAATGACCCTTTTTCTTGAATTTTATTTTCTTGTGTAAGAACACAACATGAAATCTACTCTCGTAAATCTTTTAAGTGCACAACCCATTGTCGAGTATAGGTATAATGTACAACGGATTTCTAGAGCTTATTCATCGTCCTTAAATGAAACTTTTTGCCTGTTGATTAACAATTCCCCATTTCCCCCTCTCCTCAGACCCTGGCAACCACCGTTCTATTTTATGCTTCTATGAGGTTGACTATTTTAGATACCTCATATAAGTGGAATTATGCAGTGCTTGTCTTTCTGTGACTGATTTATTTCACTTAGAATAATGTCCTCAGGGTTAAACCATGTTGTCTCATATAGCAGAAGTTTCTTCTTTTTAAGGCTGAGTAGTATCCCGCTGTATGTATATACCACATTTTCTTTCTTTTTCTTTTAAATTTTATGATCTATGGTTTATTTACCATTGTTACAGGAGAGGCATATATTACTTTGGTTTTGTGATTTTTCATGTTGGTTCTGAAATCAAAGACACTTGGTGAGATTCTTGGCTCTACCATTTATTGTGTGAACTTGGACAAGCTATGAACCTTTCTGAGATCAGTTTCCTCATCTCTAAAATGGTAAGAACAATCACTACCACCCACATTTGCTGTGAAGATTGAAATAATTCACATAAAGCACTTAACACAACAGCTCCAATGGAATAAGTGCTCAATAAAAGGCAGCTTCTAACATTCATACGATCTTCCTCTGAAAAAGGTTTGATGCTTCTCAAAACAGAGTATTTTTCTCTGAAATGGGGCTGTATGGTGAGCCCCTGACACCTCTGTGAGGGTGGATCATCAGTTTCTTAAGTTGTCACTTCCATTGCCTGAAACCAGAGACTGTTATAATGATGGAATTTCTCATTGTGAGCCTTATTTTACCCGCTTTGAAGGGTAAGGAGGGGGCTTCCCTGGTGGCGCAGTGGTTGGGAGTCTGCCTGCCGATGCGGGAGACACGGGTTCGTGCCCTGGTCCGGGAGGATCCCACATGCCACGGAGCGGCTGGGCTCGTGAGCCATGGCCGCTGAGCCTGTGCGTCCAGAGCCTGTGCTCTGCAACGGGAGAGGCCACAACAGTGAGAGGCCCGCGTACCACAAAAAAATAAATAATAATAATAAATTTAGAAAAAGGATAAGGAGGAAGGCTTGTTTTGGGTAAAAATGTGAATCATATTTCTGAAGGAAGTGCAATTTGGCTCTATTCCCAATCTCAGATGCCACCTGGCAGAAGCTGATAAATCTTGTGTATCTAGGAACCTGGAATGAGATGATGTTGGTTTAAGTTGAGAAAACAAAACAGAATGAGGTCAAAACAGAAGCAGTGATTTCACATGGTAGGCAGGACCTATGTGGGAATTTTACTCAAACCAGTGGTACAGGCTGAATATGTACATATAAATAAAACTATCTAGGTAAACTCAAAAATTATATATTTAAAAAAATAGTTATGTACAAATTTGTATATATTTTTAAAAATAATTATGTACAGATTTGAGTGGGGACATGATCCCAGTCTTTTGACATCATCTTCCAGAATTACCTTTTAGCAACGTGTCCTTAGTTCCTCTGTGAAAGCTTCTTGCCCCAATAAAACCATCCATTCTGTGACAGTGGGAGTGTTCTATACACTTACTGTCCAACTGGTAGCCGCATGGCCACATAGGACTACTGAGCACTTTGAATGTGGCTAGTGCAACTGGCAATTGAAAATCATATTTTATTTAAATTTCTATTTAAATAGCTGCATCTGGCCAATGGCTATTGTACTGGACAGCACAGTTCTAAATCTCTGGTCTACTCTCCTGTAGCTTTTCTGATGTTTACTATGTTTTCTTTATCCATTCATCTGTCAGTGGACACTTAGGTTGTTTTTACATCTTGTCTACTGTGAATAGTGCTACAATGAACATGAGAGTGCTAATATATCTTTGAGATTCTGTTTTCAGTTCTTTAGGATAAATATCTAGAAGTGGGATTACTGGATCCTATGGTAATTCTATTTTTAAGATTTTGAAGAATCTCTATACTGTTTTACATAGCAATGGCACCATTTTGCCTTCCTACAACATTGTTCAAGGGTTCCAGTATCTCCACATCTAATGCTTGTCTTTTCCTTTTTTGACAATAGCCATCCTGATAGTTGTGAAGATATATCATGTGGTTTAGATTTTCATTTCCCTGATGATTGGTTATGTTGAGTGTTTTTCATATATCTGTTTGTCATTCTATGTCTTCTTTAGAGAAATATCATGCAAAAGATGAAACCGGACTCTCTTCTTACACCATGCACAAAAATCAACTCAAAATGGATTATAGGGTTAAATATAAGCCATGAAACTATAAAACTTTTAGAAAAAGACATAGAGGAAAAGCTTCATGACATTGGTCTTAGCAGTGATTGCCTGGATATGACCACAAAAGCACAGGCAACAACAACAACAAAAAATGAACAAGTACAACACCAAACTAAAAATTTTCTGCACAGAAAAGAAAATAATCAGCAGGGTAAAAAGGCAACCTGTGAAATTAAAAAAATATATATTTGAAAACATATCTGATAAGAGGTTAATCTCCAAAGTATATATGAACCTCCTACAATGCAATACCAAAAAAAAAAAAAAAAAACTAATAAGTTGATTGAGAGTGAGCTAAGTAACCAAATGTAATGATTCTTATCCCAGAGGCTAAAGACCCAATATGAGGTTTTTGCTCATTTCCAAGCATGTTTATTCTAACTTTATGTTCAGGGAAACATAGAGTGGAAACACTGTAATGGCAGATGCTGGCCATGATTCTTTTTTTTTTTTTTTTTTTTGCATCCAACCCTCACCTTATGTTGAGATGTTAATCATACTGATGCCTTGAGTCTTTTGGCATTGATGCTAACTTGGACCCTTGGTCCAGTCCCTTAAATAGTTGGATTGTCCCTTTTCCCTAGTTCCCTGTTACCTAAATAAATGACTATAGATCCTTTAGGAAAAGGACTAGGTGATCATTATCATGTATACTTACTACTTCCTCTTGGAGATGAGGCCTTTTTCAATCTGTTGGTTTCAGGTTTCGAAACTGGTTCAGGCTCGTTAACTGGGCAAGGGATTATACCTTTTTACCTGGGGCACTGCTCTCAGCCTACTAAGCCTTCATCCTTGATTTGTATTGTTGATACAAATTGAGTAATACACTGTGGGTCCATCTGATTTACTTATAGGAATGCTGATTTCTAATAAACATCTCTGTAACCTCTATAAGTACTTAATATCCCTCCTGGGCTTTACCAATTGATCCTCCATTCTTGCCACCAATTATCATAATTAGATTTTCATTGATTCAATTAGTTCAGAGCCACCAACTGACCTTTATAATTTCAGAATCCTATTAGACCCATTATTATCTGTGAGTCTAGTTTTGTAATGGTGTATCCTCCCTCTAGCCATGATCTATAGATGTGAGTCACAGATTGCATGCACATTTTTCTAGTTCCTGGTATGTTTTTGGCTTTAGGTTTTGTAGTTCCTCTGCAGTATAATCCCTTTTGTCCTTATCAGACACAACACATCCTTGCCTAGATTATGTTGTGACTTAATCTTAGTTTTAAGCCCAATATTTAGGAGGGAAGGGGAAGCAGACTTGTTCATTCACATGTCTTGAAGGGAAAAGCCTCAGTAGTGTTTCCAAGAGAGTGGTGAGTACTAGCTCTTAATTTGGAAGGATGGGCCACCTGTGTGTGCTCAGAGCATTCAGAATAATCTGGGTATTCAAAGTTTTCTGAAGGATCAACAAAGTTGTGTGCATCTCACAAATATCAGCATCTCATTCTTTTCCAGGCAGGACCATGAGCTTGGCATAGCAGACCTGCCTTGGTGGAGAATTTAAGTTTCTTTGGCACTTGTATATTCTGAAGATTTTGAATTGGACAGTGTGCTTTATATTTCTTTGTCCCTCAACTGCAGTAAATGGGATCCTACTTGCGAGTTACTGAGAAGGCTCACCAGTTGTCACATTTATCCTTTAATTAGCAATTAAGTATTCTCAGCTTTTCATTGTCATTTTCCAAAGCATTAATCAAGCTCAGCAATATACAACTATTCCAATGCCCTCCTAGTTATTTCTTCTTCCATATTTCCCAAAAGCCTAGGTAATCACACCTGGTGAGGTATATACTCTTTTACCAATTTACTATTCCAGTTTACCAACAGTGAACATTTTAGTTACCAGCTTGTGCCATGAAATATCTATGTTTTCCCTTAACCAATGATGAGGTCCTCATTGTCAGCCAGGTGTCAGTAATTCTCATCTAATATCCCATCCTTATGCCCTCTTTCTTTGATCTTTCCTGGTACCACATGTCACAGATTTATATACCTGAGGAATAGCCTCTGGGACAGTGTAGTGTTCAGGGTACTTAAGAAGCATCTTTGGGATCAATACTTGTGGAAAGGAAGGGAAGAAAACAAGGTTGTAAAGAGAAAGAAGGTGAGCCAAAATCTAAGGAACAATAAGAGTGTTGACTTACTTCATAGGAAGCTCTGGACTTTCAAAGCTGTTCCTACTTGTGTACTCCCACATTGATCATCATTGAATGTAACCCATCCCAGGAACGAGAGCATGATATTGAATTAAATGGATCTCTATGGCTGAGGCAGTTCCTGAGGAAGTTGACAGAAAGGCTGTGTATTAATAGCAGTCCCAGAAGTTGTGTCAATAACTCCTTCATAAACAGTGTTTATCATATATTTAACAAAAGGTTTCTACTTAGAATATATGAAGCATTTTTAAATAACGAAAGTACAAAAAATGTAACTTAAGCCTAATTTTTAAAATGGGCAAAGACATAAGCAGGCATTTCATGAATGAAGATTTACGGAGGGCCAATAAACCCATGAAACAGTGAACATTATTAGTCTTCAGGAAAATCCAGATTACATCAGCAATGACATAGATACCTACTAGAATGGCTAATATTGAAAAAAAACAACAACAGAAAAACCAAATAACTAACAATATTAATTGTTGCCAAAGATGTGGACCAAATGGAACTATCAAACTTTGCCACTGGGCATATAAAATGGTACAACAATGACAGAAAATTATTTGGAAGTCCCTTAAAAAATCAAAATATTTACCTACTATATTATTCAGCAATTTCACCCTTAAAAAATAAAGTACACACAAAACCTTTTAATGAATATTCATAGTTGGTTTTTTTTTTTTTTTTTTTTTTTTGCTGTACGCGGGCCTCTCACTGTTGTGGCCTCTCCCGTTGTGGAGCACAGGCTCCGGACGCGCAGGCTCAGCAGCCATGGCTCACGGGCGCAGTTGCTCCGCGGCATGTGGGATCTTCCCGGACCGGGGCACGAACCCCTGTCTCCTGCACCAGCAGGCGGACTCTCAACCACTGCGCCACCAGAGAAGCCCATAGTAGTTTTATTTATAATGTCTAGAAACTGAAGAAGAAGCAATATCCAAAAACAGGTGTGTAAGTAAACAAATTGCAGTGTATTAATAGAATTGATTACTATTCAACAATAAAGCAGAGTAGACTACCGATATATGCAAAAACGGAAATCCAACAGTATTTTGTTGTTTGAAAGAAACCAGATATAGAAAAGTATGGATTATAGAATGTCATTTATATGAAATTCAAGAACAGTCAAAACTATAGTCATTGACATCAGATGAGAGATTGCCTGTGGTTGTGGTGGTGGGATACTATGGAAATGAGAATAGTTGGAAAAAGGGATAAGAACTTTCTAAGAAGATGGAATTGTTCTATATTTTGACTGGGGTAGTGCCTACATCAGTGTATATGTTTATTAAAGCTACTTAATTGTTTAATTAAGAACAGTATATTTTGCTGCATGAAATTTTACCATAACTAAAAATGTTATTTTGATCACTCTAGCTATACAACCACCTGAAAAAGAAAGTCTCTGTACACAAATAAAAATGTGGCTCTATTGCCAAAGAATGAAAGGCACACAGAGGAGCATGTATTAAGGGAAATAATGCTAGCCTATAAAATATTAGTAATGTAACATAATAAAGGTTTATTTCTCACTCATATAACACCAAAAAAAAAAAAAAAAAAAAAAAGCCAGGTGCCTCTACTGAGGATTTCGATTCAACCTCTGCCTTAGGGATCCTGGCTCCATCCATTTCATAATTCTGGCACTCAGATTGTTTCTTTCAGCTGCATGGATGGAAAGGCAGAATCTAACATATGGTCTTAGAGGCTAGTGCTGAAATTTCTAGTATAAATCACTTCTGCAACTTTTATTGTCTAGAATTAATTATATAACATCTAGATTATGTTGATAGATATAGATATATAGATATAGACATTGATAAAGACATAGACAGTCCAGCAAGGAGGCTGAATATATAACTTTTCTGCATAAACAGGGTAGAGAAAAAGAAGAGTTTAGCACTTAGCTCTTCTCAACCAGAGGATAGATATATTATTGCTTTTTTTAAAAATAATAATCATGTCAGAGAGTAATAAAGCACATACGTATTCTCATGGAAACTGAAAGAGGTCCTTCTACAAATATAAAATTAGTAGCAAATATTTTGATTAATGTAATGGAAGAAAATAAACAAACTTAAAAACCTTGTTTATGAAGAATTGGCAACAAAAATGGCATTTAATCTGAATTTAGAGCAATTAAAAATGTATAATAAATTAAAAAATGTTAATGTAACTCAAATTTTTTCAGTCATGAAGAGTCTGTGGGTGGTAATGATTTCATATTGGTATTTGAAATACCAATCCTGAAATAGAAACAGGTGGCCACTGATGTTTTGCTGCCAATTTTCTGATGGCCATCTATTCTATGTCTTAGACACCAAAGTTACCACTGACACTCTGTCATTAATTCTATTTTTTAACTGAATTAAAATTGACATATAATATTAGATTAGTTTCAGGTGTACAGCACAGTGATTCAGCATTTTTATACATTATGAAATGATCATCACAGTAAGTCTAATTACCACCTGTTACCATGCAGAGGTATTGCATGGCAATATTATTTTATTGACTATATTCTCTATGCCATACATTATACTCTTGTGACATATTTACCTTGTATCTGGAGGTTTGTCTCTTTTAATCCCCTTAATCTCCTTTGCCCATTCCCCCAACCCTCTCCCTTCTGACAACCACTAGTTTGTATCTATGAGTCTGTTTCTGTTTTGTACTGTTTGTTTGTTTTGTTTTTTTAGATTCCATATATCAGTGAAATTATATAGTATTTGTCTTTCTGTATCTGACTTATTTCACTTATTAGCATAATACACTCTATATCCATCAGTGTTGTTGCAAATGGTTGAGTAATATTCCATTATTACACAAACACACAATTGTAATACATACATATTATATATATATATTGTGTGTGTGTGTGTATACCACATCTTCCTTATCCATTCCTCTATTGATGGACACATAGGTTGCTTCCATATTTTGGCTTTTGTAAATAGTGCTTCAATGAATATAAGGGTACATACATCTTTTTGAATTAATATTTTTATTTCTTTCAAATAAATACACAGAAGTGGAATTACTGGATTGTATGGTAGTTAATTTTTAGGTGTTTGAGGACCCTCCATACTGTTTTCCATAGTGGCTGCACAAATTTATATTTCCACCAACAATGCAGGGGATTCCCTTTTCTTCACATCCTCCTCAACACTTGCTGTTTCTTGTGTTTTTGATAATAGCAGTTCTGACAGGTGTAAGGTGGTATCTCATTGTGGTTTTGATTTGCATTTCCCTGATGATCAGTGATGTTGACTGTCCTTTCTATGCCTGTTGTTCAGCCCTATGTCTTTGACTAGAAAAAATGTCTATTTAGGTCCTCTGCCCGTTTTTTAATTGGGTTGTTTGGCTTTCTGACTGAGTTGTTTAGTTCTTTGTATATTTTGTATATCAACCCCTTATCAGACATATCATTTACAAATATATTCTCCCCTTTGGTGTGTTGCATTTTCATTTTGTTGATGGTTTCTTTGGAAGTAAAAAAGATTTTTAGTTTGGTGTGGTACCATTTGTTTATTTTTTCTCTTGCTGCTCTTGCCTCAGGAGACATATCCAAAAGTACATTGCTAAGACTGATGTCAAAGAGTGTACTGCCTCTGTTTCTTCTAGGAGTTTTATGGTTTTAGCTCTTACATTGAAGTCTTTAATCCATTTTGAGTTTTTTTTGTATAAGGCCTAATAAAGTAGTCTAGGTTGACTCCAAAATTCTTAACTAATATGTTGTCTTCTTAATAATTATTACAGGTGCCAATAGAGATAACTATTTGGACTAAAAGAACTCTGTATAAATATTAAAATTAATATTCTGATGTCCAAACTTTGAAGGGTTCTTATAACTTTTTCCCAGAACATACAAACATGTATATGTGTTGTGATTATTAGGCATGCCATAAATAATTTGTTGGTTTTGTTAGTTAAAATATCAAATGCTATAAAACTTATTACTTTAAATAAGCAGATTCAAGTTAACTCACATTTTGTTGTTCTTTTCTGTTAAGCTATCTCAAGTGAGAAATGGTTAAAGTCATTAATGGAGGGAAAAGACAATATGAAAGTATTAAGAATAACTTATATATATCATTACTTTAATGAAAGTTATTTAATTAAAGTAATGATATGATTATGCTTGAATGTATGATTAACATTACATTTTTCATTACAATATCTCATTTAAATCTGAATAACATATTCACTATCTTCTTGCGTGGGATTGTACCAAAGCCTCCCTGTTCTTCACGGGAGTAGTGCCTCATATTCAACTACGAACCTACAGTATGTGATTTTGCTCTTTCCACATTTTATTGCAGTTGTTCATGATTTAGGTATAGTCACATTTGCGATCCTCTGTCATAACTGGGACATCAACTACTAGTGTGAACTTAGCCGTTCACTTATCAATATGGACATATTCCTTTGTGCTGTCCCCTGGTCATCCTGAATTAATTTCACTTATTTAATATTACATTTTCTGGGAAAATGGTTTTAGCTTGGCTCTGTACATTTGTTCTTAAATAGTATAACATGGAGAGACTGGGACATTCCTACAATATAGTTATTTTGTTTTGTTTTATTCAAAATATTAATGGGTATTTTTCATTACTTCACTCATTCAGTCAGGTAATATGAAATCCATTTGCTAATCTAATTTTTCAACTTCCATTTTCTTTCGAATAAAATTCAAAATGAACAATTATAGTTATATATTTTGATCAAATCAAAACTTAATGCTTTTCAAAATTTTTAATTTTGTTGTATTTGTGTTTTAATTTATACATGATCAAAACATAGTTTTCTAATGAAAAGAGACTTAATTTTACTTTATATGAAGAAAAATCTAAAATTGATGCATAGGCTTTCGGTTTAGGGTTGGTACCAGAAAGTGAACAGTCCAGACTTATGTTCTTGGAAATAATCCCAAAGTTACAGGAAAATATAAGACACAAAAATCTTAACTCCATGTTCAGTGACACAAGGAAATATTTAAAATCTAAACCATGACATAGGCTAAAAGCTCACAAAAGGAAGTACAAATCATTGAGCAGGGTTCCTTTGGGAGGAAACTAAGAAAGGTATCAAGGGACAGTGGCATTTTGCTTTAGATTCAGAAATAACCAGAAAAACTATAAATTACACTTGCCAAAGTAGGCAGACACAGTGTGAGACACTAAACCTAGTTTTTCCTTAGGTTGCAACAGTGGGAATAGTAAATACAGACTACAGTGAGTAATGGAGCAGGCAGGAGATTTCCTCAAAGAAGTGTGGTTCCCAGAAGTATAAAATCTGTACCAGATTCAAACATAAAACAAAAACAAAAAAAGAAGAATCAAGGAACCTGAATTCATGTGGCAGAGGGAGAATATGTACTAGAAAACTATTGTCATGAAGCAGACATAAAATGTGACCAAAAACTTTAAAAACAAGAGCAAGAAACAGAAGACTTAATCAAGTAATCATCTCTATGAAGTAGAAGCACAAAAACAAGATGCAAGACCTCAGGGAATTGATAGCAGGGCAGCAAGAAAAGATGAAACATAACTAGGAAAAGATAAAGATAGATGCTAAAAAATACATAACATCAGAGCACTAGAGGTAAAACTGGAAGGAGAACAAGAGAAATCAATCACTACTGATAAATAATAAGAATAATAAAGTAAGAGTTTGTAGCAATTAAAAATGAGGCAATCAAGCACAGTGAAAAACAAATAAAGAGCTAAAAATGATCAGCAAAAATGATAGATATGAAAGTTAAGAATAAGACGCAGACCTCCTAGAGAACGGACTTGAGGTTATGGGGAGGGCGAAGGGTGAGCTGTGACGGGGCGAGAGAGAGTCATGGACATATACACACTAACAAATGTAGTAAGGTAGATAGCTAGTGGGAAGCAGCCGCATGGCACAGGGACATTGGCTCGGTGCTTTGTGACAGCCTGGAAGGGTGGGATAGGGAGGGTGGGAGGGAGGGAGACGCAAGAGGGGAGAGATATGGGAACATATGTATATGTATAACTGATTCACTTTGTTATAAAGCAGAAACTAACACACCATTGTAAAGTAATTATACCCCAATAAAGATGTTAAAAAAAAAAAAAAAAGAAAGTTAAGATACAAAATATTTATTCTTGAAGTTCTCAAAGGAGAACAATACAAGGTAAAATATTTAGATAAAACTTGCCAGTGCATATTGAAAAGGTATGCTAAGTCCAAAAGAAAACTGACCCCAAACTATTACCATTGGCCATAGCATAGTAAAGTCATGGAACTCTAATGTAAATAAAAAATCCTTTGGGGTGGATGCTAGGCCAACAAGTCATTTATAAGGAGAAAGCACTCAACAGCAATATTTAATACTAGATGACACTGGAGCAACACCTGCCAAATCATTTATACGTGAAAGCAATAGAATGTTAACTTTTAACATATTGAAACTAGCAGAATATTATTGTAATAAACCCTTCACAATACACCAACTAGCAACAACAGAATAGATGTGTTATATTCTCTGAATATGTAGAAATAAAATAATTTTTTAAAAATTGAGATTTAGGTGATAACTGAAGGTTATATTTAAGTAGATTTGCTGAGTTCTTCATTTACAGCTGACTGTCAAGAATATCATTTTAGCGTGAAAATGTATGCATTGATATATTTCAGATTAAAAAGATAAACAATTTAATAAAATTAAATGGTGAAGGCAAAGTGGAATACAGAAATTTATTAATGCCATAATCTGTCATAGTGGGGAATTTTTATATATTGTTTAAAATTAGGTAATTAAGGTTATTACATAACTTACAGTTGTAAAAATAATCACTGGGATGAAAATGCAAAAACTTTCTAAGTAACAAAATACACATACACGAGGGAAGAAAACAAAGAAAACACATCAAATAGTGAAATATTTTTAAATTAAAAAGCAGAACACAAAAGTATATGATAGAAGTAGTATAAATATAACAGTATTCTTATTGCATTAAATTTACCTATTATAAGATACAGACGTGCATTTTGTCTAACAAAAGTAAATCTATTTCTAAACCATATACAATCATATACAAAAATCTATTTCTAAACCATATACAAAAAAAAGTGAAGTGCTATATAAGGTTTGAAAATAAAATAAAAATAGATTTGCTTTTCTAACTATGGCCTCACATTTAAAAGCTGTAAAGAAAGTAAGAGCCAAATCCCACTATTAAAATAATGGGGGGAAAAAACCTGATAAAATGGAGAAAACACATACACATTTCACTCAAAAACCTTCACATGTATACGCATGTGGAGACAAACTTGCAAATGGCCTCAATGATAGGCTGAAAAATGGCCCCTTCCTACCAACTTACAGGTATACCTCATTTTATTGTGTTTTGCTTCATTGTGCTTCACAGATACTGCACTTTTTACAAATTGAAGATTTGTGACAACCCTGTGTCAAGCAAGTCTATTAGAATCATTTTTTTCAACAGTATTTTCTCACTTTCTCTGTGTCACATTTTCGTAATTCTCACAATATTTCAAATTTTATTCTTATTGTTGTTGTTACGGTGATCTGTAATCAGTGATTTTTGTTGTTACTATCGTAATTGATTTGGGGCGCTATGAACTGCAGCCGTATAAGACATCGAACTTAATGTTGCGTGTGTTCTGACTGCTACTCCAACCGACTCTTTCCCATCTCTCTCCCTCTCCTCAGGCCTTACTGAGACATAATATTGAAATTAGGCTAATTAATAACCCTACGTTGGCCTCTAAGTGTTCAACTGATAAAAAAAGGGTTGCAGGTCTCTTACTTCAAATCAAAGCTATAAATAATTAAGCTTAGTGAGGAAGCCTTTGTCAAAAGCCGAGATAGGTTAAAAGCTAGGACTCTTGTGCCAAACAGTTAGCCAAGTTGTGAATGCAAAGGAAAAGTTCTTGAAGGAAATTAGAAGTGCTGCTCCAGTGAACGCACAAATGATAAGAAAGTGAGACAGCCTTATTGCTGATATTGAGATTGGTGGTCTGGATAGAAGATCAAATAAGCTACAACATTCTTTTAAACCAAAGTCTAATGCAGAGCAAGGCCCTAACTCTCTTCAATTCTATGAAGGCTGAGAGAGGTGAGGAAGCTGCAGAAGAAGTTTAAAGCTAGCAGAGGTTGGTTCATGAGGTTTAAGGAAAGAAGCCATCTCTATAACATGGAAGTGCAAGGGGAAGCTGCAAGTGCTGATGTAGAAGCTGCAACAATTTATTCAGAAGATCTAGCTAAGATAATTCATGAGGGTAATTACATTAAACAACAAATTTTCAATGTAGAAAAAACAGCCTTCTTTTGAAAGATGCCATCGAGGACTTTCGTAGCTAGAAAGGAGAAGTCAGTGCCTGGCCTCAAAGATTCAAAGGACAGACTGACTCTCTTGTTAGGTGCTAATACAGCTGGTGACTTTAAGTTGAAGCCAATGATCATTTACTATTGTGAAAATCCCAGGGCCCTGAAGAATTATGCTTAATCTTCCGTGTTCTATAAATAAAACAACAAAGCCTGGATGACAGCACATCTGTTTATAACATGGTTTACTGAATTTTTTAAGCCTGCTGTTGAGGCCTGTTGCTCAGAAAAAAGACTTCTTTCAAAATATTACTGTTCATTGATGATGAACCTGGTCACCCAAGGGCTCTGATGGACATGTACAAGAGATTAATGTTGTTTTCATGCCTGCTAACACAATATCCATTCTGCAGCCCATGGATGAAGGAGTACTTTTGACTTTCAAGTCTTATTATTTAAGAAATATATTTTGTAAGGCTATAGCTGCCATAGATTGTGGTTCCTCTGATGGATCTTGGCAAAGTAAATTGAAAACCTTATGGAAAGGATTGACCATTCTAGATGCCATGAAGTATGTCTATGGTCCATGAGAAGTCAATATATCAATGTTAACAGGAGTTTGGAAGAAGTTGATTCTGATACTCATGACTGCCTTTGAGGGGTTCAAGACTTCAGTGGAGGAAGTAACTGCAGATGTGGCAGAAATAATAAGAGAACTAGAATTGGAAGTAGAGCCTGAAGATGTGACAGAACTGCTGCGATTTCATGATAAAACTTGAACAGATGAGGGGAGGAGTTCCTTCTTATGGACAAGCAAAGAAAGAGATGAATCTACTCTTGGTGAAGATGCTTTGAAGAATACTGAAATGACAACAAAGTATTTACATGAACTTAGTTGATAAAGCAGCAACAGAGTTTGAGAGGATTGAGTCCAGTTTTGAAAGAAGTTTTGTGGGTAAAATGCTACCAAACCGCATTGCATGCTACAGAGAAATCGTTCATGAAAGGAAGAATCAGTCAATGCAGCAAACAATTTTTATCTTATTTTAAGAAATTGCCACATGCACCCCAATCTTCAGTAACCACCATCCTGATCAAGCAGCAGCCATCAACACAGAGGCAAGCCCCAACACCACAAAAAGTCTACAATTCACTAAAGGCTCAGAAGATGGTTCGCAGTTTTTAGTAATAAAGTCTTTTTTTATTTTAAGGCACGTACATGGTTTTAGACAATGCTATAGCACACTTTATAGCATAGTGTAAACATAACTTTGATATGCAATGAGAAATCAAAAGATTTATGTGACTCAGTTTATTGCAATATTTGCTTTATTGTGGTTTGAAATCAAACCTGCAGTATCTCCAAGTTATGCTTGTAATTGCTTTGCAGCTGTGATTAAGTGAAGGCTTTCTGAGATGGAGTGAGCATGCTGAATTATCAAAGTGGGTCCAATGTAATCTGCAAGGGTGCTTATAAGAGAAAGGCAGAAAGCTCAGTGTAAGAGAGGAAATGTGACAACATGAGCAGAGGTACAACAGAAAGATTTGAAGATCTGATTTGAGAAAGGACCAAAGTCCAAGGAATGAAGGCTGCTTTTAGAATCAGGAAAAGGCAAGGAAATAGATACCCTCCCCCCATAGCTTTCAGAGGAACACAGATCAGAAAAACCTTGATTTTTGACTTCCAGAATTTTAAGATAATAAATTTATACTACTTTAAGTCACTAAGTTTGTAGTATTTGTTATACTAGCCAAAGAAAGCTAATGCAATCAATATATATTGAAAAATTTACTCTTCAAAAAATAGCCATGGGCTTCCCTGGTGGTGCAGTGGTTGAGGGTCCGCCTGCTGATGCAGGGAACGCAGGTTCGCGCCCCAGTCCGGGAGGATCCCACATGCCGTGGAGCGGCTGGGCCCGTGAGCGATGGCCACTGGGCCTGCGCGTCCGGAGCCTGTGCTCCGCAACGGGAGAGGCCACAACAGCGAGAGGCCCGCGTACCGCAAAAAGAAAATAAATAAATAAATAAATAGCCATTTAAAAAATGAAATAGACTACGGAGTAGGATAATAAAATATGTTCATATCTCTGACCAGTCATTGTTAGGATGATAACCCAACAAATAACAAGGTGATGCCATCACATACTCACAAGTATTGCTGTAACTCAAAAGCTTAAAAGACCAAGTGTTGGCAAAGATGTGGACAAACTGAACCTTCATACATTGCTGGGAAAGCAAAAATGATTTGGCATTTTTAAGGAAAGTTAAATATTTTTACCATATAACCAAGCTTTTCCAATAGGGGTTTGCCCAAGAGAAAAAAATATATACGTCCTCAAAATATTTGCATTCAGATATTCAGATCAGAATTATTCACAATAACCAAAAGAAAGAAACAATCAAAATGCCCATCAACTGATGAATGGATAACAAAAAATGATATAACCATTCAGAAATAAAATGAAATGTACTGCTGATACAGGCAAAATTGTAAAATCTCTATGAAGGGGGACTTGGCACAGTAATAATTATTACTTAATTATTAAAATTAAGTTTAAATTTAAAATGAATAAAATTAAAATTAAGCATTTACCCTATATTTCAAATAGAAACAATAGTTAGGTAAAACAAATAACCCCAGATGTTGAGGGGGATTTTTAACTATCAAAAAGAATACCGGATTAAAAAATAAGCTGAAATAAATTATAGGATTAGAAAAACATCATTTTACAACTTCTAATGAAATTCTTATTCCAGAAAGGATTATCAAGTGACAGTGAAACCATAAGACATATGGTTAGAGGAGAAATAGAAATTCTATTAATACCAAATTATGAACAAACAAAATACATTTTGATCCCAAAATGAAAATACAATTTTAGTAGAGAGATCACGGTGTTACACCATCCAATGATTAATATTAGTATTAGGAATAGTAGAAAGGCAAAATACTATGTGTCTGCTGATATAATGCAACATGAATTATATCACACCACATTAAGTTTTTCTGAGCCAAGATTATTTATGTTTAATCTAATTAATCCTTTATATTCAACTTTTAATTAATAGAAAATACAGGAAGTGCAGAAGAAGATAAAAATCACAGAAAGCCGGGTCCTGTAAAAAATAGACTCTTTAGGTAAAAATAATAGAATTGCTGGTCAAATCTTCATTGCCTGGATTGAATGCTGGTTAGGCAAATTATTATAAGAACAGTTTATAAATCACAGCAAAATCCTTTTTGACCCACCTCCTAGAGAAATGGAAATAAAAACAATAATAAACAAATGGGACCTATTGAAACTTAAAAGATTTTGCACAGCAAAGGAAACCATAAACGACACAAAAAGACAACTCTCAGAGAATGGGAGAAAATATTTGCAAATGAAGCAACTGACAGAGGATTAATCTCCAAAATTTACAAGCAGCTCATGCAGCTCAATATCAAGAAAACAAAAAACCCAATCCAAAAATGGGCAGAAGACCCAAATAGACATTTCTCCAAAGAATATATACAGATTGCCAACAAATACATGAAAGGATTTTCAACATCACTAATCATTAGAGAAATGCAAATCAAAACTACAATGAGGTATCACCTCACACCAGTCAGAATGGCCATCATCGAAAAATCTACAAACAATAAATGCTAGAGAAGGTGTGTAGAAAAGGGATCCCCCTCTTGCACTGTTGGTGGGAATGTAAATTGATATAGCCACTATGGAGAACAGTATGGAGGTTCCTTAAAAAACTAAAAATAGAACTACCATACGACCCAGCAATCCCACTACTGGGTATATACCCTGGGAAAACCATAATTCAAAAAGCTAGTGCGAAGCAGCAGCATAGCACAGGGAGATCAGCTTGCTGCTTTGTGACCACCTAGAGGGGTGGGATAGGGAGGATGGGAGGGAGGGAGATGCAAGAGGGAAGAGATATGGGAACATATGTATATGTATAACTGAATCACTTTGTTATAAAGCAGAAACTAACACACCATCGTAAAGCGATTATACTCCAATAAAGATGTTAAAAAAAAAAAAAGAGTCATGTACCACAATGCTCATTGCAGCTCTATTTACAATAGCTAGGACATATAAACAACCTAAGTGTCCATCAACAGATGAATGGATAAAGAAGATGTGGCACATATATATAATGGAATATTACTCAGCCATAAAAAGAAATGAAACTGAGTTATTTGTAGTGAGGTGGATGGACCTAGAGACTATCATACAGAGTAAAGTAAGTCAGAAAGAGAAAGAAAATACCATATGCCAACACATATATATGGAATCTAAAAAAAAAAAAAATGTTCTGAAGAACCTAGGGGGAGGACAGGAATAAAGACACAGACGTAGAGAATGGACTTGAGGACACGGGCAGGGGGAATGGTAAGCTGGGAGGAAGTGAGAGAGTGGCATGGACTTATATATACTACCAAATATAAAATAGACAGCTAGTGGGAAGCAGCTGCATAGCACAGGGAGATCAGCTCGGTGCTTTGTGACCCCCTAGAGGGGTGGGTTAGGGAGGGTGGGAGGGAGGGAGATACAAGAGGGAGGGGATATGGGGATGTATGTATATGTATAGCTGATTCACTTTGTTATAAAGCACAAACTAACACACCATTGTAAAGCAATTATACTCCAATAAAGATGTTAAAAAAAATAAAAGAACAGTTTAGGGGAAAAGGGAGAAATTTGAACATAGAATTGATTAGATGATGTCAAATAACTATGATTAATTTTGTTACATGTAATAATGCCTTTTTAAAATAAAGAATTTGTTTTTGTTTTCACAAATACATTATTTTGGACCAAAATATCATGATCACTCAATTACTTTTCTATATTTCAATGTAACATAATGAGTTAAAACTTTTTGGCATAAAATATATATTTCTTTTTACATCTTTATTGGTCTCCTTTGGTAGGTTTATTCCTAGATATGTTTTTCTTTTTGTTGCAATGGTAAATGGGAGTGTTTTCTTGATTTCACTTTCAGATTTTTCATCATTAGTGTATAGGAATGCCAGGGATTTCTGTGCATTAATTTTGTATCCTGCTACTTCACGAAATTCATTGATTAGCTCTAGTAGTTTTCTGGTAGCATCTTTAGGATTCTCTATGTATAGTATCATGTCATCTGCAAACAGTGACAGCTTTACTTCTTCTTTTCCAATTTGGATTCCTTTTATTTCCTTTTCTTCTCTGATTGCTGTGGCTAAAACTTCCAAAACTATATTGAATAAGAGTGGTGAGAGTGGGCAACCTTGTCTTGTTCCTGATCTTAGTGGAAATGCTTTCAGTTTTTCACCATTGAGGACGATGTTGGCTGTGGGTTTGTCATATATGGCCTTTATTATGTGAGGAAAGATCCCTCTATGCCTACTTTCTGCAGGGTTTTTATCATAAATGGGTGTTGAATTTTGTCGAAAGCTTTCTCTGCATCTATTGAGATGATCATATGGTTTTTCTCCTTCAATTTGTTAATATGGTGTATCACGTTGATTGATTTGCATATATTGAAGAATCTTTGCATTCCTGGAATAGACCCCACTTCATCATGGTGTATGATCCTTTTAATGTGCTGCTGGATTCTGTTTGCTAGTATTTTGTTGAGGATTTTTGCATCTATGTTCATCAGTGATATTGGCCTCTAGTTTTCTTTCTTTGTGACATCCTTGTCTGGTTTTGGTATCAGGGTGATGGTGGCCTCGTAGAATGAGTTTGGGAGTGTTCCTCCCTCTGCTATATTTTGGAAGAGTTTGAGAAGGATAAGTGTTATCTCTTCTCTAAATGTTTGATAGAATTCGCCTGTGAAGCCATCAGGTCCTGGGCTTTTGTTTGTTGGAAGATTTTTAATCACGGTTTCAATTTCAGTGCTTGTGATTGGTCTGTTCATATTTTCTATTTCTTCCTGATTCAGTCTTGGCAGGTTGTGCATTTCTAAGAATTTGTCCATTTCTTCCAGGTTGTCCGTTTTATTGGCATAGAGTTGCTTGTAGTAATCTCTCATGATCTTTTGTATTTCTGCAGTGTCAGTTGTTACTTCTCCTTTTTCATTTCTAATTCTATTGATTTGAGTCTTCTCCCATTTTTTATTTATGAGTCTGGCTAATGGTTTATCAATTTTCTTTATATTCTCAAAGAACCAGGTTTTAGTTTTATTGATCTTTGCTATCGTTTCCTTCATTTCTTTTTCATTTATTTCTGATCTGATATTTATGACTTCTTTCCTTCTGCTAACTTTGGGTTTTTTTTTGTTCTTCTTTCTCTAATTGATTTAGGTGCAAGGTTAGGTTGTTTATTCGAGATGTTTCCTGTTTCTTAAGGTAGCATTGTATTGCTATAAACTTCTGTCTTAGAACTGTTTTTGCTGCATCCCATAGGATTTGGGTCGTCGTGTCTCCGTTGTCATTTGTTTCTAGGTATATTTTTATTTCCTCTTTGATTTCTGCAGTGATCACTTCGTTATTACGTAGTGTATTGTTTAGCCTCCATGTGTTTGTATTTTTTACAGATCTTTTCCTGTAATGATACCTAGTCTCATAGCGTTGTGGTCAGAAAAGATACTTGATACAATTTCAATTTTCTTAAATTTACCAAGGCTTGATTTGTGACCCAAGATATGATCTATCCTGGAGAATGTTCCATGAGCACTTGAGAAAAATGTGTATTCTGTTGTTTTTCGATGGAATGTCCTATAAATATCAGTTAAGTCCATCTCGTTTAATGTATCATTTAGAGCTTGTGTTTCCTTATTTATTTTCATTTTGGATGATCTGTCCATTGGTGAAAGTGGGGTGTTAAAGTCCTGTACTATGAATGACATAGTGTTACTGTCGATTTCCCCTTTCATGGCTGTTAGTATTTGCCTTATGTATTGAGGTGCTTCTGTGTTGGGTGCATAAATCTTTACAATTGTTATATCTTCTTCTTGGATCGATCCCTTGATCATTATGTAGTGGCCTTCTTTGTCTCTTCTAATAGTCTTTATTTTAAAGTCTATTTTGTCTGATATGAGAATTGCTACTCTAGCTTTCTTTTGGTTTCCATTTGCATGGAATATCTTTTTCCATCCCCTTACTTTGAGTCTGTATGTGTGTCTAGGTCTGAAGTGGGTCTCTTGTAGACAGCATATATATGGGTCTTGTTTTTGTATCCATTCAGCCAATCTTTGTCTTTTGGTGGGAGCATTTAGTCCATTTACATTTAAGGTAATTATCGATATGTATGTTCCTATTCCCTTTTTCTTAATTGTTTTGGATTTGTTGTTGTAGGTCTTTTCCTTCTCTTGTGTTTCTTGCCTAGAGAAGTCCCTTTAGAATTTGTTGTAAAGCTGGTTTGGTGGTGCTGAACTCTCTCAGCTTTTGCTTGTCTGTAAAGGTTGTAATTTCTCCATCAAATCTGAATGAGATCCTCGCTGGGTGGAGTAGTCTTTTTTGTAGGTTTTTCTCCTTCATCACTTTAAATATGTCCTGCCAGTCCCTTCTGGCTTGCAGAGTTTCTGCTGAAAGATTAGCTGTTAACCTTATGGGGATTCCCTTGTGTGTTATTTGTTGTTTTTCCCTTGCTGCTTTTAATATGTTTTCTTTGTATTTAATTTTTGACAGTTTGATTAATATGTGTCTTGGCATATTTCTCCTTGGGTTTATCCTGTATGGGACCCTCTGTGCTTCCTGGACTTGATTAACTATTTCCTTTCCCATATTAGGGAAGTTTTCAACTATAATCTCTTCAAATATTTTCTCTGTCCCTTTCTTTTTCTCTTCTTCTTCTGGAACCCCTATAATTCGAATGTTGGTGCGTTTAATGTTGTCCCAGAGGTGTCTGAGACTGTCCTCTGTTCTTTTCATTCTTTTTTCCTTATTCTGCTCTGCAGTAGTTATTTCCACTATTTTATCTTCCAGGTCACTTATCCGTTCTCCTGCCTCAGTTATTCTGCTATTGATCCCATCTAGAGTCTTTTTAATTTCATTTATTGTGCTGTTCATCGTTGTTTGTTTCATCTTTAGTTCTTCTAGGTCCCTGTTAAATGTTTCTTGCATTTTGTCTATTCTATTTCCAAGATTTTGGATCATCTTTACTATCATTATTCTGAATTCTTTTTAAGGTAGACTGCCTATTTCCTCTTCATTTGTTAGGTTTGGTGGGTTTTTATCTTGCTCCTTCATATGCTGTGTATTTTTCTGTCTTTGCATTTTGCTTATCTTACTGTGTTTGGGGTCTCCTTTTTGCAGGCTGCAGGTTCGTAGTTCCCGTTGTTTTTGGTGTCTGTCACCAGTGGCTAAGGTTGGTTCAGTGGGTTGTGTAGGCTTCGTGGTGGAGGGGACTAGTGCCTGTGTTCTGGTGGATGAGGCTGGATCTTGTCTTTCTGGTGGGCAGGTCCACGTCTGGTGGTGTGTTTTGGGGTGTCTGTGTACTTATTATGATTTTAGGCAGCCTCTCTGCTAGTGGGTGGGTTTGTGTTCCTGTCTTGCTAGTTGTTTGGCATAGGGTGTCCAGCACTGTAGCTTGCTCGTCGTTGAATGAAGCTGGGTGCTGGTGTTGAGATGGAGATCTCTGGGAGATTTTTGCTGTTTGATATTATGTGGAGCTGGGAGGTCTCTTGTTGACCAGTGTCCTGAAGTTGGCTTTCCCACCTCAGAGGCACAGCACTGACTGCTGGCTGCAGCACCAAGAGCCTTTCATCCACACAGCTCAGAATAAAAGGGAGAAAAATTAGAAAGAAAGAATTAGTAGAAGTAGAAGGAAAGAAACAAAGAAAGAAAGAAGGGAGGGAAGGAGGGAGGAAGGAAGGAAAGAGGGAAGCAAGGAAAAAAGAAAGAAGGTAAAGTAAAAATAAAGGAAGATAAAATATAATAAAGTTATTAAAATAAAAAATAATTATTAAGAAAAAAACAGACAGAATCCTACGACAAATGGTGGAAGCAAAACTATACAGACAAAATCTCACACAGAAGCATACACATACACACTCACAAAAAGAGGAAAAGGGGAAAAAATCATAAACCTTGCTCTTAAAGTCCACCTCCTCAATTTGGGATGATTCATTGTCTATTCATATATTCCACAGATGCAGGATACATCAAGTTGATTGTGGAGCTTTAATCCGCAGCTTCTGAGGCTGCTGGGAGGGATTTCCCTTTCTCTTCTTTGTTCTCACAGCTCCTGGGGCTCAGCTTTGGATTTGGCGCCGCCTGTGCGTGTAGGTCACCGGAGGGCGTCTGTTCTTCGCTCAGACAGGAGGGGGTTAAAGGAGCAGCCGCTTGTAGAGGCTCTGGCTCACTCAGGACAGGTGGGGGGGGAGGGGCATGGAGTGCGGGGCGGGCCTGCGGAGGCAGAGGCCGGCGTGACGTTGCACCAGCCTGAGGCGTGCCGTGCGTTCTCCCGCGGAAGTTGTCCCTGGATCCCGGGACCCTCACAGTGGCGGGCTGCAGAGGCTCCCCGGAAGGTGGGTGTGGATAGTGACCTGTGCTCGCACACAGGCGTCTTGGTGGCGGCAGCAGCAGCCTTAGCGTCTCATGCCCTTCTCTGGGGTCCGCGCTTTTAGCCGCGGCTCGCGCCCGTCTCTGGAGCTCCTTTAAGCCTCGCTCTTAATCCCCTTTCCTCGCGCACCAGGAAACAAAGAGGGAAGAAAAAGTCTCTTGCCTCTTCGGCAGGTCCAGACTTTTCCCTGGACTCCCTCCCAGCTAGCCGTGGCGCACTAATCCCCTTCAGGCTGTGTTCACACCGCCAGGCCTCTCCCTGCGCTCCGACCGAAGCCCGAGCCTCAGCTCCCAGCCCCGCCCGCCCCGGCGGGTGAGCAGACAAGCCTCTCGGGCTGGTGAGTGCCGGTCGGCACCGACCCTCTGTGCGGGCATCTCTCCGCTTTGCCCTCCGCACCCCTGTTGCTGTGCTCTCCTCTGGGGCGCCGAAGCTTTCCCCCTCCGCCACCCGCCGTCTCCACCCACGAAGGGGCTTCCTAGTGTGTGGTAACCTCTCCTTCACAGCTCCCTCCCACTGGTGCAGGTGCCGTCCCTATTCTTTTGTCTCTATTTATTCTTTTTTCTTTTGCCCTACCCAGGTACGTGGGGGAGTTTCTTGCCTTTTGGGAGGTCTGAGGTCTTCTGCCAGCGTTCAGTAGGTGTTCAGTAGGAGTTTTTCCATGTGTAGATGTATTTCTGGTGTATCTGTGGGGAGGAAGGTGATCTCCGCGTCTTACTCTTCCGCCATCTTCTGGTAAGTCCGAAAACTGGCATAAAATATTTTTAATGTCCTCTTGTATTTTATATTTTTGTGGCAACTCAATGTTGCTCCCATACTCATTTCTAACGTTGTTTTTGTGTTTTGTCTTATTTTTGATGTATAAAAATTTCACAGCTTTATCAACTTTATAGTTTCTTCAAAGACTGTTAACAGTTTATTTTATATTTGTTTTCTACTTTATTAATTGTACTAATTTTTTCTTATTTCCTCTCTTATACTTTCTTTGAGTTCATTCTTCTTTTTTTCAACTTCTTTATTTTAGTGTAATTTATTTTTGTTAACTCTTCCTTATACTATCTTTGTTTAATTTGATAGTTGACTCAGCTCATACTCCTTGGTATGTCATCTGTGAAAGTTGAGGCCCAGGTCAAATTGGGTTCCTTCAGAGAGCATTTGTATTGACTTCTGCCAGATGCCCAAATTCACGGACAATCTGATACTGCTTCAAAAGTTTAGCTTTCAATTTAGAATTCAAACATGTATGAGAAACAATACCTGATTATGAAGTTCTTGCAATCTTTCGTTTTCTCTTCCCCAGAACAAAATGCAGGTAGGCAATTTCTTGACTATGCTGTCAGTGAAGATAGGAGCACATTTATTTCTATCTTCTCCTTATACTGAGAATGCAGCTCTTGAAGTCTCAGCATCATGTAGGGTAAATAGATTCTTCACTTCGCCATTAAAACAATTCACATTCTCATGTGCAAAGAGAAAATATTCAAAAGAAATAGATTGTGGAAAATAAAAAGAAAAATTTCTCTATACACAAAAATATATTTTGTTTTAAGTTTCTCTAATTGGATAAAATCCTTTTGAAACAAGATGTTGTGGAATAAGTTAATGTATACTAAGTATAACTAAGTAAGTGGTTATTATCAATGTATGTCTTTTTTTTTTGGCACTTATTTATTTATTTACTTATTTATTTATTTATGGCTGTGTTGCGTCTTCGTTTCTGTGCGAGGGCTTTCTCTAGGTGCGGCAAGCAGGGGCCACTCTTCATCGCGGTACGCAGGCCTCTCACTATTGTGGCCTCTCGTTGTGAAGTGCAGGCTCCAGACGAGCAGGCTCAGTAGTTGTGGCTCACGGGCCTAGTCGCTCCGCGGCATGTGGGATCTTCCCAGCCCAGGCCTCGAACCCATGTCTCCTGCATTAGCAGGCAGACTCTCAACCACTGCGCCACCAGGGAAGCCCCAATGTATATCTTTTTAACTTTCATTTTATATTGGAGTATAGCCAATTAACAATGTTGTGATAGTTCTAGGTGTACAGCAAAGTTATTCAGCCATACATAAACATGTATCCATTCTCCCCCAGACTCCCCTTCCATCCAGGCTGCCACATGACATCAATGTATATTTTGAAAGAGAAGGACTATATAGTGAATATGAACAGATAAGTGAGAACTAATCTTTGAAAAGTCTTCTATAGTAAACCCAGGAGTTTGGGCTTTGCTATAAAGGCAGTTGGAAAACAAGACAATACTTTAAATAGGAAGGAAACGTATACCACATATTGTTGTAGAAAAATGAGATTGAGCAAATAGATAGGAAGAATGGGTGAAATAAGTATGATGCAGCATTTGGAGCTGCTTAAGAAATCTGGCTGCAACATTCAAAGGGAAAAAGATGATAATAGCTTGAACCAAGAGAGGAGCTGACAGTAGAGAGAGAGAAGATATCTTTTATTTTTAAACTTTATTATATCTTTAAATAATAATATGCCCTCATTAAAGGAATTGCAGTCATCATTAGGGATGAGTACAGAGATCTTGCTGCTGTGGGTCCAGAAAGATCTTTCTATCAGTGTGAATGGACAATGTGAACAGTGTAAATGGACAGCTCCTGAAGGAGCTGGAGAAGGAGATTTTGAAGAGACTATCACTTGCGTGACTTTGAGTGCCACACTTCCAAGGAAGAAAGGAAATAAAACAGCAGAAAATGTATGAACATATGCATTCATATATGAAATAAGAAGGAATAGAAGTAGATATCAGTTTGTGAGCCTTCTTGATGACTTTTTCATTTCTCAGTTCTGTCTAATATTTTGCGTAACAGGGTTTAGGGAAATGAACAGAATATGCAGGGAAGTTGAGAAAAGCCTGCCATGTTCAACAGACACATCAAATTCCAGATATTTTCAGTGAATGTTTTAATCAGTTTCTTATGCAACTACTCAATGGTTAATCCATTCAAATTATAAGACTTATTTTTCATTTTTGTTATCATAAGAGTTTTTCGACGGGTACTAAAAGCTTTTAACTTGGCTGGTGCTCAGCAAACCCACCACCGTGTTTATTTAGGTAGATTTGCTTCTTGTGTCAATTAAAGGAAAAAAAAAAGTGAAATCACCTGGAACCAACCAATTACCATTACTACCTATGCATGAATGTATTGGAATGCTTATTTGTATAAGTCTTTCTATAATACAATTCAAATTATTTGGCTCCAAACCAGGACAAAATGTTAAGGAAAGCTGTTAAGTTTTTAAGAGGGATTTTCTCCTTTACAATTTGGTAATTATAGATTTTTAAAAAAGAAAAAAACCCTAAATACCTCCACATTGCTTATTCTTGGCAGTGGTGGATGTTAGCTATTTCCCAGGGGTGCTGCGGTGCTCTTTTACTGGAACACTTTAAATGATAAAAACACCATAACAGGCCCAAAGCAAAGGCTAGCCTCATCAATTCTCTGAACATATTGCAGTGGTAAAGACTCAGATATAGGAAGGAATCTCTAAAGTGTCAACTTCTCAAGTGAACTAATCTTCGAGATACTGGCCTTAGGAATACTACTGTTATTCTCTACTTTGTATGTTGGTGTTAAATGTGTAACAACCTTGGGAATATTATCAATCTAAATAATAGCTCGTATGGCTTGGTAGAGGTTGGGTACCTGCTCCATTTCCAGTCTGTTCACCGTATGTGACAATTTCATTATAGTCCCCTCACTACACCCTCGTGTAGTGTCAGCTGCCAAAGGATAGGTTTTTCCCAGGCAGGAGCTAGGAACAAGTTCAAAGTAGGCCACAGTTTTTACCATATTCTAGTAAAACAACATAGTTTTTAAGTTGGTTTTAGAGAGAAAGTGCCTATGAAGTCAACCTTAATTAGTATTCCAATTTTAATCATATAAAAATGTAGATTACTAAAGATGGAGCAAAAAATAGTTAAAAAGAAGACACCAGAAATGTGAATTAGAATCACTCAGAAAATAAACATAAAAGCAGTAGGATTTTTCTATTATTTTGGAGTTTAATATAAGAATTATGATAAGGTATTATACAAACTCATTAAAAATGAGAAAATTAGCTATTAATTTTAATTAACACAGGGAAGAAATATATTGGAAATTAGACATAAAATTGTCTATCAAGTTGAGAAATATTCTGGAAAATATCTCGGAGTATCAAAAAAAAAATATCTCCAGATGTTTCTAGAAGAAAATACGCAAGCACACACTTCTAATAATTTACCTCACAATTTATATAAAAATAAAACCAACTAACAGATGATTAGCAAAAGTTCCTATTATTTCTCAATTCAATATATTACCAATGGCATATAAAAATTTTTCTATAAATTTCACGATAATATTTGTTTGCTTGATTATTGTCTTTTGGGGAGATTCTGTTTCACCATTTGTTTTCTACAGCAAATAATAACCAACAAAAATTTTGAGTGTTTCTTTACCCAATTGTTCCTGGGATGAATAAATGGACTCTACCTGGTTTATCAAAAACTCACAGGAGGGTTGAATAGAAGACCCACCAGAGATATTTTCTTATAGAAGAGATTGCAGGTATTCAATTTATCTGTAAATCTAAAAATTAAAAAAGGAAATCAAGAAATATCCCTTCATATCTGTTTTGTTCATTCTTCAATAGTTGTAATAACTAATATAAAAGAAACAAAATTTGTGGAAGTACACAAAATTTACCTTTGAATGCATATAGTAATATAATTGACTTACTATATTTCCAGTCACTTATTAATCCAGCAAACCTTTGTTGAAAGGTATTGAACAAGGCACTATCCTCTCTTAAGTTATGGATTGTATTCTGAAGATTATTTCATTTCAAAAAAATCTGTAAAGTTTGTATTTAATTGCAGACAAACCAATTTGAGCGATATTTCAAATAAACTGGAAAATCTTAATTTATTTACAATATAAACCCACATTTGGGGAGTTTTGCTTGACAGTATGGTTAATCCATATATCACTTTGGAAGATGATGGATATTGTGCCTTCCAGTAATTTTCTAGCATATTTCTACCAGAAAGAAAATAACTCTACACATTTTTAATTATTAATACAATATATGTATGTTTAAAAAAACAGATATTACACGAGGCTAATGCAAATTTTAAAAATTCCCTCATCACTAGCGCTAACTTTAAGTATAAATTTTTCAACCATTTCTTCAGTGGGTTGCGTTCGAATCTCTGAATATACTTATTCTGGAGATCTCATCTCATAAACTCTAACATATACATTTGTCCATTTATTTTTATTAATGTAATATCAATATATGTGCATAATCAGAAAGAATAAAAGAGTAAGAAAGGCTCATAATAAATAAATAAAACCCTGCCTTACCATTTTCCAATCAAATTTCCATGCCCTACTTCATGGTACATTTTTAAATATATCTTTTGAGAGTTAACTATTACTGATGCTATTCCTGCTCCTGGAGTCTTTCTTGTCTCGTATTAGTAGAATTAATTCAGTTTTCTCATAATTAGGTCTGTATGGTATATCATTTTACATCCTTTTACTTTTAACCACTCTGTATATAAGGGTTTCTTGTAGACAACATTTAGTTTGGTTCTGTCTTTTCTGAGAATCTTTAAATTTCAATTATACTGTTTAGTCATTTGCTTTCAATTTCATTAACAATGTTTAATTTTAACACTACCATTTTAATATTTATTCTCATTTTTGTTCTTTTTCCCTATTTCTTGCCTTTTACATGAATTATTCACTTTTATTATGCAGTTCTCCTATATTGAATGTCTATATAATAATTTCAATTTTTAATTTTTACCAGTTTTCTAAAATTTACTATATGCATCTTTAATTAACATGATCAACCCTAATTTTATTGTATTGCCTGAAATTTCCTTCTTTGTTTTTTGTCTTGCTTTTTATTATTATCATTATTATTTTAGTTTTAGTTTTCCCCTGTGATCACTTTTTTCTGTTATTTTGATCTTGCTCTTTCACATTGTGAGGGTTCCTCAAGTATCTGGAGATTCTTGATTGCCTAAAAATATTCAGTGATGAGGCAATAGAAATTCTGCTGTAAACCTTAAGTTAAACGGTTAGACTATTCGAAAGGTTCTGCTTTTGAGTATGGTTAGGTGGCCCTCAGTAAAGGTTCAAAAACGTTTGGGGTCATTTTCGGTTGTCACAATTATTAGACGGCACTGTGAATAAAAACAGTGAATACTCATTCAGTCCTTATAATATTCTTTTACATGTAAGTATATTTTCTTCAATATTTTATCTAATTTAATCCATAAAACTGCCCTATGAGATAGATAGCAATATTTTTGCTGTTTTTAATTGAGAACATTTAGTTTTGGCATGTAGTAGGGCAGGTGCCAGACATTCTTATGTGTAGTAAAATCTTCCTCTCCCTTCCCCAGTTTGGAATTGGTCTTCTCCAAATGCCTGTTCCTTCCACAGTGTGGGGATGTACTTTTTATTTGGAGCTCCTGTTGTCCAGGAGTTTTAAGATTTTCTACTTTGGTCTCACTACCCACCCCAACTGTTCTGTTACTTCTCCAGATTACTGATCTAATTTACAAAAAAGAACACTTCTTTTTTGGCCTGTGGAAAATACAATACTGGCAGCAGGTCATTCTAATCAGGAAGGTGAATGAACTAATAATGTATACGAAAAGTTTCAACTAATCCCTTGTTATAAGCTCTACTTCCTATTGTTGTTCTCTATTTTACTTGATTTTCAGACTCCATGTCTACAGTTTTTATATGAGAATTGGGCTTGCTCCACGCCTGTGACTCTGGTATGCATAAATTTGGCTTAACTTCTTTAAAGTACCACACCAATCATTATTGAGCCATCTGATTTCCCTTGTTAAGTAATCTTTGCAATCATATATAAACTAATGATATTTTCTACTCTTGTTCATTGTAGTAGGTCAATACCTTTATCAGTTTCTTTTCTATGACTTTATTAGTATCTTGAGGAGGGGTTATATACGAATTGATATAATGGACTATCTTCAACTGAAATGCAGTAAAAATCTTGACAATATTCTTGAGCGATTTCTCATCCTATGTTTTGAAACCTTGTACTGCCATTTCTAAAATCATGGGAATGCTCAGAAGTAGAAGCAAATTATATTCTTGGTTAAGATGTTTAAAGATATTGTAGTCTGAGAAAAACAGTGGAAAAAGGATATTATTTTTACTCAGATGTGTAGACATTTGACCTGTAATACTCACTGAAGTTAGAAGATGCATATTCACACTATGTTTACCCAACTGTTATCTAATCGACTCCTTCTCTTATTACCTTATGATTTGAAAATCAGCTTGATTAATCAAAAAAGCTTATAAGTCAGAGATAAATGATTGTTTATAAAAGCCCATAAGAAAAAATTTTAAGGAAAAAGTTTTACTCAGTCTTTCTTTTATATCTAAATTTTGTATATTCAGTAATTAAGTGGAATAAGTAAAAAATATTTTACTCTTTTGATCTGTTCTCATACTAGTACTCACTAAACTTAGAAATAAACCAGAATTGAGAAACCTAAATTGAATGCTATACAACGAGCATTTATTCATTTCTTCCACAATCAAAAGTAAAGGCATCCTGCATTTTTAAAATAGATGATATATATTTTTATGTCCTTTTGCATTGTTACACATGTCTGTTAATATACTGGAAAGGTTTTCAAAAACTAAGACATCGATGGAGAGTGACCTAAGACTAGGCATTCTATTAATGCAATTGTCACACACATATATATATATATATATATATCTCATTTTTGTCATATTTCTCATTATATTTTAGTGCTTTATTTTTACTGCTGTCTCTCAGCCTTTTATTACTCCTACTGCGTTGATTTATATTGCTTAACACAATAATTACTCACATTATACTGATTTCTATATGCCCAGTTCCATGAATTCCTACAAGATAATTGGCTGACATTGGAATATGCTGAGTAGTATTGCAACCCATTTAAAACTTGGCTGAGGAATGTGATCTTCTTCCCAAGAAAAAATGCAACATAGGTTATATTCCCTGCATTTTCCTTGTCAATCATCTTTATAGGAAATTGAGTAATGTCTTGTTAAATATTTTCCTCTTAAATAACCACCCAGTGCTAATAAATGTAATATTTTTAAGTTATTTTTTAACAAAGTTTTTAAATTATGTCTTTTTAATATAATTAAGGGTTAATTCTTCTTTATTATTTAGATGCCATATATACATAAAGATTTCTATGTAAAGGTCATGTTTTACAAAATATTTTTAGTATTAAAGAAAGACAATCAATATACACTTCCAGTTAGGGAAATAGGCATAAAAGTTAGGAGACAACTATGATAGTATGTTATTCATGCCTTAAAATGTTTTGTTTCAACAGGAAAGTGGTAAAAGTGAAAGAAATAAAGAAATAAAGTCAAACATGCACAAAGGATACATGCACACACACACACACAAAATATCTTAATGGACATATTATAACAAATTATTTTCTTGGGAACTATGATTATAGATTTTTTTGTTTTTCAAATCAGCTTTCTAATTTTTTACCAAAGAAAATGGAAAAAATGAACAATACACATACACAAGAATAGAATAAATTCCAAATGGATCAAGAATCTAAAGGTAAAAAGTGAAACCATACAATATTAGAAGACAACATAGATGCATTCCTCTATAATTCAGATGCAGGGAAGAGTGTTCTAACCATGCAGATGAACATTTTGATAAAGTTGATTATACAAAAGTTTAAAAAATACGCAACCCAAAAGTTAATCTGCAGTGCATAAACACCAACAATAAACTGGGAGAAACTTTTTTCAATATATACATGAATATACATATATATACACAATATAGTACATATATATTTACATATATATGTACACTCTGTATATGTGTATGTATATAGTGAAGATGACTAAAAACCTCATTTAAAATTATACAAAAATATTTTTAAATGTCCCTTAAACATATTAAAAGATTTTTAGTATCGCTCACAGTTAGAAAAGACATGTATAATACAACGAGATGCCATATCTCCCTTAAGAGATTGGCAAAAATTTTAAAGTATGCTAACATTCCTTTGGCAAGGCTTTGGGGAAAAGGGGCCTCTCATTATTGCTGGTAGGCATGCAAACTGGTACAACTACTTTGGAAAGAAATTTGGGAATATCTAACAAAACTATACATGCATTTATTTACCTTTTGACTCAGGCATCCCACTTTTGGGAATTTAACCCCAGTTATATATGCAACAATACAAAAATGTGTATGCACCACATTATTCATTACAACATTGCTTATAATTACAAAGCATTGGAAAGAAACCAAATGCCTGTTTATAGGAGAATTGTTGAAACAACTATGGTAATCTGTAGTCTTAACTAGGAGGAGGAGGATTCTATTTGTAAATATTGTTAAGTTAAAAAAAAGCCAAGTAAAAAGAGTATCTATAACACCTTATTTCATATATATATATATACACACACACACACACATATATGTACACATACTTGTTTATACAAAGAAAGGTAGAGGGAGAATAAAGAAAGGTGTAATGCATTCTTAAAATAGTCACACTGCAGAAAAAATAAAATCACAGTGCTTGTAGGGCAAAAACTAGTTTTCCCAAATCTCCAAAACACATTGGCACTTTTGAGATCTGTGTCCCGTGTTTGCCAAAATATATCACACAGAGTCTCTGTTCTTAAGGAATTGACACTATAGTATAACAAGAAGTATAAATCAACATTTCAAGACTAAAAGCAATAAAGCAATAGAAGTATGTTGGTGTTGTGACAGAAGAATGCATAAGTAAGGTTGGTTAGACAGAAAGAGCATGGTGTATTTTAAAATGCACCAACCCTGCTGAATCTAACTAGGTGGTTTCTACTTGTTATGTGATCAAATCTGCAAACTAGAGAAGTACAAGGGTTTTCAGTAAGTACAAGTGATTAGCATGGCTCTCCTTTCAGTTCCTTGCCATTTGCTCCTGCAGGCAAACCTTGTGTTAAGTGGTAAGAGCCAATGTGTGAAAAGAGATACTTAAAAGCAGAGAAGAGGCAATAACAGTGTATTCTTACTGCTTTTTGTTCCACTGGCTGAGGAGGGTGCCATGTCAGTACTCAAGGTCTATCTAAATACTACCTAATAAAATCTTTACCTCACTTTACGTATATACTCTGGGATTCCATTTCTTCTTGTGTCATTAGACTTAAAGCAGGTCTGGGCATGGTCAACCATAAGAAGTTAGCTATAAGTCAGAAAGGAAACATTGTCAGTATTGCTGATGGCTAATCAGAGAGAGAGCTTGGCAAAGAAAGACTGATATTTAACTTGAGGCTTGGAAATAGTTTATTCTTCACCAAGAAAAATAGTATAAGTGCATTTTTAAAACTTAAAATTTTTTTAAAAAAAATTTGAGATAACTGTACCTTCACATGCAGGTGTAAAAAATAATAAAGAGAGGTTCCATATACCCTTTATCATTAACATTCTGCAAAACTATAGTAAAATATCACAACCGGGATACTATTATAGTCAAAACACAGAGCAATTCCATCATTACAAGTATCCCTCATTTTTGTCCTTTCATAGCCACATCTACTCATCTCCCATCACTACCTCCTCCTTTATCTCTGGCAACCATTAGTTTGTTCCTTATTTCAATAATCTTGACATTTCAAGAATATTATATAAATGGAAACATGCAATATATAACTTTTAAGAATTAGCCTTATTCACCCAGCGTAATTCTCTGCAGATTGATCTACGTTGTGGTGTGTATCAATAATCCTTTCATTTTTTATTGCTGGGTAGTATTCTATTGTATGGATGTACCACAGTTTGTTTACCCATTCATCTATTAAAGATATCTGGGTTATTTCTAGTTGGGGACTTTAATAAATAAAGCTGCTATATACATTCACATATAGGTTTTTATGTTAACATAAATTTTCATTTCTCTGGGATAAATGCCCAGGGGTACAAGTGCTAGGTCATATGATTAGTTGCATGTTAGTTTAGTTTAAAGAAACTGCTGAACTGTTTTACAGAGTTACTGTACCATTTTACATTCCCACCAGAAGTGCATAAGTGGACCAGTTGTTCTGCACCCTTGCCAGGATCTGGTATTGTTGATGTGGTTTTAATTTGTATTTCCCTAATGACTAGTGAAGTTGAACATCTTTTCATGTGCTCATTTGTTATCTGTATATTCTCTTTGTTGAAATGTCTCTTTTTGTCTTTTACTCATTACCTAGTTGGATTTTTAATTTTTATAGTAGAGTTTTGGGAATTGTTTATATAATATCTATTCTAATTTGCTTTTTAAGATATGCAGCAAATATTTTACCCCAGTCTGTAGTTTGACTTTTTATCCTTTTAACAGGGTCTTTCACAGAGCAAAAATTTTTAATTTTGATGATGTCTATTTGTTCAATTTTTCCTGTTATGCATTATACTGTGGTGTCAACTCTAAGAACTCTCTGTGTAGCCTTAAATCCTGAAGAGTTTTCTATTATTTTTTCTAAAATCCTTATAGCTTTACATTTTGCATTTAGTACATAGTCCATTTTGAGTTAATAAGTGTCCAGTTGATCCAACATCACTTGTTGAAAGGCTATCCTTCCTCCTTTGAATTGCTTTTGCACCTGTATCAAAAATCAGTTGGGTATATTTATATGAATCTATTTATTGGTTTTCTGTTCTGGTCTATTGTTTTATGTTTATATACCTCATCAATACCAAGCTACTTGTTCTTTGTATATAATAAACTAAATAAAAAGTTATACTTGTCTTGAAAACAGGTAGACTGATTGCTTCCACTTTTTTCTTTTTTTTTCTCAAAATTATTTTAGGTATTCTAGTTCCTTTTCCCATCCACAGAAATTTTAGAATGATTTTATTTATATCTATAAAAAATCTTGCTGGAATTTTGATGGAAACAACATTAAACATATGTATCAACTAGGGTAATATATCTTTCCATTTATGTAGATATTTTTTGATAATTTTCATCAGTATTTTTCAGCACAGAAGTTATGTACATGTTTTGTTAGATTTGCACCAAAGTGTTCAAATTTTTCTTATTGTGAATGGTATTGTATTTAAATTGTTTTGTTCATAAGTTTATTTCTACTATATAGAAGTAAAATTTATTTTTGTATGTGTAGTTTGTATCCCACAACCTTTCTGAACTCAATTAGTAATTCCAGAAATTTTTCTTTTTTTGGAAATTATTTGGGATTTACTATATCAACAATAATGTCACTATAAATTGGGACAGTTTTATTTCTTTATTTCTGATTTGTATGCCTTTTATATATTTTTGTATTGAAGTATGGTTGATTTACAATGTTGTGTTAGTTTCAGGTGTCGAGCAAAGTGATTCATATATATATATATATATACACACACACACATACACACACACACATATACTTTTTCAGATTCTTTTTCATTATAGTTTATTAAAAGATATTGAATATAGTTCCCTGTGCTTATGCCTTTTATTTCTTGCTTTCCTTATTGCACTGGCTGGAAATTCCGGTAGTATACTGAATAAGAGTTAGTGAGCATCCTTATTCCTTGCCTTGTTCCCAGACTCACAGAGAAAGTTCTCAGTCTGTCATCAATAAGTGAGATGTTGCCTATAGATTGATGATAGATGCTCTTTATCAAGTTTAGAAAGTCCCCCTCTATTCCTACTTTCCTGACAGTTTTATGATTAATTGGTGTTGAATTGTGTCCAATGTTTTTTACCAGTTGATATAATCATGATTCTTCTTCTTTATGCTATTGAGATTCTGGGCTACATAGATTGATTTATTCCAGGAAAACCCCCACTTGTTTATGATACATACTTCTTTTTATATCTTGCTAATTCTATTTGTTAATAATGTGTTAAGAATTTTTGTGACTCCCTCCATGGAAGTTAATGGTCTACAGGTTTTATTCGGTTTGGTTTTTTTACTGTCTTTATCTGGTTTTGGTATCAGGGTAATGCTAGCCTCATTAAATGAATTGGGAAGCTTTCCCTCCTCTTCTGGAAGAGATTGTGTAGAATTAATATTGATTCTTCTTTAAGTGTTTAGTAATATTTTCCACCCAGTGGGGATAAAATCCAAGCAATCTACTTGGCCTTTTCTGGTACCCCTCCAGCAAGGGTGGTGAGGTACCTTTCTACAGCCTGACCAGTATCAATGTTTAGGCTCCTTACTCAGCCATTTTTTGTTGTGGATTAGAGACACATTTGTTTCTGCTGGGTTTGGGTGGAGTAGAGTGTTATGTCTAAAAGTTGTTGTTTTGGTTTTTCTTCTTTTTTGATTTGCCAGGATGGCCCTTTACTGGTCCTTCTGCTAGAAGGGGTAGGCTTTGAGGGAGGGGGTGTTTTTTGGTCTGTCTGTTAGCTTTCCTGGTTGCTAGTTTCTTCATCTCCAACTTTGAGAGATGTGAGGCAATAAGAAAACCCAGGGAAGCCAACACTATTTTTTTCCTTGGGTCCCCTTGTACTTTCTTTCTTTATGTTTTAGAATCTTCTTATGTTTACTTTATATATTGATATACTGTCCAGGGTTTTGGTGCTTTTTTTTGTACATAATGAGAAGATAAAGAAAAATATATCTACTTCTTCTTTGTGGAATTAGAAATCTCACTCTTTCCAGAATTTATAACATGAAATTTTAAGACTGACAACAGTCTGTTTTAACACATATGCTAACTTAACTTCCACGTTATTCATCTCAATTGCAATAAATGCTTGAGTTAAATCTAAATATAGATTATCATATTCAAAGGAGTGCTCAGCCAAAATATCAGTCAATTATATAGTTAAGGGATTGCATGAAAAAAAATTATGATCATTTCATATACTGAAAACATTATCCAAAAAGGAAAAAGACTGGAGACTCAAGAAATATAGGAATTAACTTAGGAGAGCCATAAGAAGAAATACAAAAAGTGAGTCAATAATAATAACTGGCATAAGACCTAAATTATTTAAGCATCGAATAGGAAGTTAGATACCTGTGTATATTCTCCCAGCCAAAAAAATATTGTCCCTGTTAAAATGCTATGAGAAAGACATTAAATGATTTTAGTAGAAAACTGGAGGCATAGTATAATTAATATACCTTAAAAATCACAATATATTTACCCCTGTTCCCCCCTTCTTTCTATATTTAAAGTTCTATCTTTGTTTACAAAGTATATATTTATGGCATGCAATTGCACTTGATTTTTGGTTTTAGATGCGTGAAAAAATTTTGCATATATTGAAATATATATATAATATCATAGCACTGATTATGGTAGAAATTGTTCTATAAAACTCATTTTAAAATGCAGAATATAAGACAAAAAATTAAAATGAAATGTTGGAATAATTTTGGACAAGAGGGAGGGGATATGGGGATATATGTATACATATAGCTGATTCACTTTGTTATACAGCAGAAACTAACACAACCTTGTAAAGCAATTATACTCCAATAAAGATGTTATAAAATAATAATAAAAAAAGATTTTTAATAGTAAAATAATATTTTAAAGTGTAGCAATTTGTAAAATAATGCCTTGAAAAAAATGAAAAATGCAAAGTAAAAGAAGAACTGGAAAGCGTAATTTGATTAATGCCCAATACAAATAGAAAGAGTATTAAAATACCCCCATCCTACTCCTGCCAAAGTCCTACAATTTTAGGATTTTTAAAAAATTATTTATTTACTTATTTATTTATTTTTTATTGGCTGTGTTGGGTCTTGTTGCTGAGCTCAGGCTTTCTCTAGTTGCGGTGAGCGGGGCGGCACTTCATTGCGGTGCGGTGTGAGGGCTTCTCTTTGTGGTGGCTTCTCTTGTTGCAGAGCACGGACTCCAGGCACGTGGGCCTCAGTAGTTGTGGCTCACGGACCAGGATCCTTCTGGACCAGGATCTTCCGGGACAGGGGCTCAAACCTGTGTCCCCTGCATTGGCATGTGGATTCTTAACCACTGCACCACCAGGGAAGTCCAGGATTTTTTAAATGATTGATCTGTCATGTTTGCTTCAAAAGAAAATGTTGCCCCAAGATTGTGTCATGTCATAGAATAAGAATGGAAAATTTATAACTAATATAATAGCAGTGGAAAATTAACAACACAATCTATTTAAATCAGCATGAGTAAAACCTACATACACTATTGTGAAAAAAATAGAGAAATGCATATAGTTTAATCTCATTTATATTTGAAGGCAATGCACATATGTTAAACTATTTTATAAACAAAGAAATAAAATGGAGGAAAGTTTTCTTCTAGTGGTAAGATTAGTCAGGTAGATATCATGGATATGTTCAATTGCTTATGCTCACAGTTGGTACGTAGATGTTCAATACATTGTTTCTTAATCCAAGCATATGTGTTATATGTACAACTTAGGTGTATAGGTGCATTAGAATAGATTAATTCTGAGAAGTTTGATAGCAAAAATAGAAATATTGTTACTTTTAACATAAAAGTTAACCTGTACTTTTACATTTATGTGTGTGTGTATATATGTGTGTGTGTGTGTGCGCGCACTTGTGAACAGATATACTTATATTGAACATCATGTTCAATATATATTGAAAAAGTTTTGGAAAGATATACATCAAATTTTGCCAGTGTAATACCTGGGATGTTGGCATAAACACTGGGGATTCAATGATGGAGGATTTTTGTTTTTGTTTTCTGATAACTTACATATTATTTAAATTATATTTACAATGATATTAGATTCCTTTTTAATTTAAAATTATTAATTTAAAGCTACAAAAGTAAAGAAGACATAAAGCTCACTAATACACAGAGAAAACTTTCATTTTTCCCAGTCTAAAATAAAAGCCAACGATTTCTTAATTTTAATTAGATAACTCAGTGTGTAATAATGTCCTTTTCAATTCTACTAGTCAAGTAGGATTGAAATGATTTCCAGAGAGCCCAATAAATAGACATTGATTTTATTATTCATTTTTCCTTTGTCTTAGAGGAAACTCATGGAACATAATAAACCTTTGCCAGTCATACATATGTAACATGAAGACTGGCCATTTTCTACTAGACAATTTCTTTTTTTTTTTTTAACATCTTTATTGGAGTATAATTGCTTTACAATGGTGTGTTAGTTTCTGCCTTATAACAAAGTGAATCAGCTATACATATACATATATCCCCATATCTCTTCCCTCTTACGTCTCTCTCCCTCCCACCCTCCCTATCCCACCCCTCTAGGTGGTCACAAAGCACCGAGCTAATCTCCCTGTGCTATGTGGCTGCTTCCCACTAGCTATCGGTTTTACATTTGGTAGTGTATATATGTCCATGACAGTCTCTCACTTTGTCCCAGTTTACCCTTCCCCTTCCCTGTGTCCTCAAGTCCATTCTGTAGTAGGTCTGTGTCTCTATTCCTGTCCTGCCCCTAGGTTCTTCATGATCTTTTTTTTTTTTTAGATTCCATCAATTTCTTAATTTTACTAATTTTTATTGGAGTATAGTCACTTTACAGTGTTTTCTTAGTTTCTGCTACACAGCAAAGTGAATCAGTTATATGTGTACATTTATCCCCTCTCTTTTGGATTTCTTTCCCATTTAGGTCACACAGAGCATTGAGTGGAGTTCCCTGTGCAATACAGTAGGTTCTCATTAGTTATCTATTTTATACATAGTAGTGTATATATGTCAATCCCAATCTCCTAATTCATCCCACCCCCTTTCCCCCCTTGGTATCCATAAGTTTGTTCTGTACATGTGTGTCTCTGTTTTTGCTTTGCAAATAAGTCCATTTTTCTAGATTCCACATATAAGCGATATTATATGATATTTGTTTGTCTCTTTTGGACTTACTTCACTCGGCATGACAGTCTCTAGGTCCATCCACGTATCTGCAAATGGCACAATTTTGTTCCTTTTTACAGAGTAAATGAGTAATATTTCATTGTATATATGTACCACATCTTCTTTATCCATTCATCTGTCGATGGACATTTAGGTTGCTTCCATGTCCTGGCTATTGAAAATAGTGCTGCAGTGAACATTGGAGTGCATGTATCTTTTTGAATTATGGTTTTCCCTGGGTATATGCCCAGGAGTGGGATTGCTGGGTCATATGGTAATTCTATTTTTAGTTTTTTAAGGAACCTCTATACTGTTCTCCATAGTGGCTGTATCAATTTACATTCCCACCAACAGTGCAAGAGGGTTCCCTTTTCTCCACACCCTCTCCAACATTTCTTGCTTGTAGATTTTTTGATAATGGCCATTCTGACTGGTGTGAGGTGATACCTCATTGTAGTTTTGATTTGCAATTCTCTAATAATTAGTGTTGTTGAGCATCTTTTTGTGTGTTTGCTGGCAATCTGTATGTCTTCTTTGGAGAAATGTCTATTTAGGTCTTCTGCCTGTTTTTTGATTGGGTTGTTTATTTTTTGATATTGAGCTGCATGAGCTGTTTATATATTTTGGAGATTAATCCCTTGTCAGTTGCTTTGTTTGCAAATATTTTATCCCATTCTGAGGGATGTCTTTTCATCTTGTTTATGGTTTCCTTTGCTGTACAAAATCTTTTAAGTTTCATTAGGTCCCATTGTTTATTTTTGTTTTTATTTTCATTATTCTAGGAGGTGGGTCAAAAAAGATCTTGCTGCAGTTTATGTCAAAGAGTGTTCTGCTTATTTGAGCTTAGTTTTGTGTATGTGTATGGTATTAGGGAGTGTTCAAATTTCATTCTTTTACATGTAGCTGTCCAGTTTTCCCAGCACCATTTATAGAAGAGACTGTCTTTTCTCCATTGTATATTCTAGCCTCCTTTATCAAAGATAAGGTGACCATATGTGCGTGGGTTTATCTCTGGGCTTTCTATCCTGTTCCATTGATCTGTATTTCTGTTTTTGTGCCAGTACCATACTGTCTTGATTACTGTAGCTTTGTAGTATAGTCTGAAGTTGGAGAGGAAATAACAAAATACCTAGAAACAAATGACAATGGAAACACAACAACCCAAAACCTATGGGATGCAGCAAAAGCAGTTCTAAGAGGGAAGTTTATATCAATACAATCCTACCTCAAGAAACAAGAAAAATCTCAAATAAATAATCTAACCTTACACCTAAAGCAACTAGAGAAAGAAGACAAACAAAACCCAAATTTAGTAGAAAGAAAGAAATCATAAGGATCAGAGCAGAAATAAATGAAATAGAAACAAAGAAAACAATAGAAAGATCAATGAAACTAAAAGATGGTTCTTTGAGAAGATAAGTAAAATTGATAAACCTTTAGCCAGACTCATCAAGAAAGAAAGGGAGAGGACTCAAATCAATAAAATTAGAAATGAAAAAGGAGAAGTTACAGCTGACACCGCAGAAATACACAGGATCTTAAGAGACTACTCCATCAACTATATGCCAATAAAATGGACAACCTGAAAGAAATGGACAAATTCTTAGAAGGTACAACCTTCCAAGACCAAACCAGGAAGAAATAGAGCATATGAACAAATTGGTCATAATGAAATTGAAACAGTGATTAAAAATCTTCCAACAAACAGAAGTCCAGGACCAGATGGCTTCACAAGTGAGTTCTATCAAACATTTAGAAAAGAGCTAACACCTATCCTTCTCAAAATCTTCCAAAAAATTGCAGAGGGAGGAACACTCCTAAGCTCATTCTGCGAGGCCACCATTCACCCTGATACCAAGACCAGACAGATATCACAAGAAAAGAAAAGAAAATTACAGGCCAATATCACTGATGAACATAGACACAAAAATCCTCAACAAAATACTAAGAAACAGAATCCAAAACACATTAAAAGGATTATACACCATGATCAAGTGGGATTTATCCCAGGGATGAAAGGATTCTTCAACATACGCAAATCAATGTGATACACCATATTAACAAATTGAAGAATAAAAACCATATGATCATTTCAATTGATGCAGAAAAAGCTTTTGACAAATTTCATTTATGATAAAAACTCCCCAGAAAGTGGGCATAGGGGGAACCTACCTCAACATAATAAAGGCCATATATGACAAACCCATAGCAAACATCATTCTCAATGGTGAAAAACTGAAAGCACTTCCTCTAAGATCAGGAACAAGACAAGGATGTCCACTCTTGCCACTATTATTCAACATAGTTTTAGACAATTTGTTATAGTCATTCAGAGTTCTGGTCGCATTCTGTAGTTCATCAGGTATCTGTATGACTAAGATATCTATTTATTAGAATTTCTTTAAAAATTTTACTCAGTCCTCCATGACATGCAAATGCCACACACTACTTCATGGTTTTAGCCCACTGAAGGGTATAATCCTTACTGTAGTCCTCACAGCCCTTATAATCTAACAGTGCATTTTCTTGTGTGTGTGTGTATGTTTTCCTTTTTTCCTTTCATTTCCATCTACTCTATCCATTGTGTTCCTTCCTTCCACTATTTAACAAACACCTAGTTTAGTAAAAATATCTTAATTACATAGAGCCTAATTTATTCTCAACTCAGTTATTAAAAAAAGATATATCTTGTTATATATAATATCCTCAAATATTTTTTCTCTCATTATTATGTGTCTGGATTTAGTACTTTCATTTCTTAATTGCTTCTTTTATTCTCATTATTGTTTATATGACTAGTACAAGCATATCAATAAACATATGTAATATAGTTTTAAAAATAATTACCATTTCAAATTTAGTCTTCCAAATGTACATGTTTAATAAGTGAGGAAAATAATATATTATTGATTGTTTTACATTTTGAAATTAATAAGTTAGAGAATAATCATTTCATAAGAAATGAGGATTCGGCCTGCAGTCAGCAAAGGTTAAAGTCATTGTTTTTATCTCAGATTGTGCAAAAGAGAAGTAAGAATATTTTTTCTTTTCTTCATTTCAGAAGATATAAAAGTACATGTAATCTGTAATAATTTGGAAGACAAATAAATGAGTTAAACCATACCTCTAAAATCTGTAGATTAGTCATACTTTCCCTGAATTTGTTCCAATATATTGCTAAGCTAACTTTCAAAATTTTACTAAAAATTCCAAACATTTGCTGAAACTGACACTGTATTCTAAAGACACAAAATATTCTGTTGGATTGCTATTGAAAAATTATTTTGTCACCCATGGGCAATCTGGAGCAAAGCTAACTAATTATATTATGTAGGCACAATGGACTGAAAAAGCATACAGATACCAGATGGTGATAAAAGGGCAATTATCAATAACACAGCAAGAAAGAATTACCCACATAAATTAAATCTATCAAACCAGTAGGAATTAAAATAAGTAAGTTAATTTGCATGCATCTTCTACTCCCAGATATGTAAAAAGTTAGATAAAATATCCATCTATCTGTTGGTAGGCTTCCTGCAGTATCCAAGATTGACATTTCATTTAAACATATTGGTCAACAAAAAGGTTTCTCACAGATTAAAAATGAGGTCCTAATTACTGTCTACTGATTTTGCTATGTTATTACTGGCAGAAAGCTACATGGCAGAAAAGATTTTATTGTGGTCAAATGATAAAGATCCACATAACTCAGCATGCTCTTGAGAATCTACTGTAAGTATGATTAAAACCATGCTGCCATTTCCCAGAAACCATGTTTTCTCTCACTTAATGTCCACCTACTGCTGTTTTCATAGTCTTCATCACAGTAGAAGTAAATGTTAAAAGAGCCTAAATATGATATTTGGATTGTGATTTTCTAGGAGCAAAATAAAAGCCATTTTAAAAGAGCCCATTTGGTAGCAGTTGATTAAATTCTGGTCCATTCATTATTTTAACCATGCAGACTGTTATTTTTTTGGTGTGTTAACAGCCTCTTACCATCTTTAGAAAATTTGGAGAAAAAGATTTAATCTAGAAAGTGGATATACTTTCAGATTGATTGTCCTTTAGTTGCTAGTCTATTTTCTGCTCACTTTCACAAGACTGTTTCTCCATAGAAGTGTATTTAAACTAGTCGACCAAAACAAGTTGAGCTGGAAAGAATATGAATGACCTTTTGCCAGGCTGGTTTGGCTTAACACCTGGTCATTAACTAGACAGTTTTTATTAATAGTTTCCTTTCTTCTGCCATCTGGTTTAGCATAATATTTCTGCAAAGCCAAAGTAACTTTAAAGACAAAAATTTGTAATATTGACAATAAGCATTGAACATGATGTGGTCACTGTCTTATCTTAACTCCTATCTAAAGTTTAGAAAATATTAAAGTCTGGATTTTATAAGGCATGGTAGCCTGCCTCTGTAAACTAAGTGTTCATTCCTAAAGTCTAGGCAAAATGTTTAAGGGCTATCACTAAAATATTGAAAGGTTTTTAAATTTACACGATGGTTTAGGTGCTTTTTTTGCCCAAAATCTGAGGTAAACCTTCTGGATTAACTTTCCAGACGATTATGGTGTGGACTTGTACATGGTAGTTACTCCTTCCTTGTCAAATATTATTTTGCCTGAACAAGAGAGTTTACAAAGTATATTTATAAACATTATCTCATTTGATTCTTTCAACATCTCTTTGAAATAAATAGGTGGTTGTCTTTTAGTTTAAATAATTAGAAGGCTGAGGCTCACAAAATTTAGAGAGTTCAAATGTGTTCAACTCGAACATGAGAGATCTCAGATTAAGCCATGAGACTTAAGACTGAAACACCATTAAATGCCTTTCTTTTAAAGCCTTTTTTTATGTTTTCGTGTTTTTAACAACATAAAGTAGGGCATATTTAATTACAATCCTTCTTCATATTATTATTTACTGACTACAAAGACCTCTATGTGAATGTTTAGAATAGCTTTATTTCTAATCACCAAAAACTAAAAACGACCCAAGGATCTATCAACTGTTGAATGGGTTAACACAGTGCAATACATCCATACATCAATAAGATAGATGAATCTCATCACAAGGAAAAAAAAATTTAATTTTGTTTCTATATGAGGTGATGAATGTTCACTAAACTTATTGTGGTAATCATTTAATGATGTAAATCAAATTGTGCTGTACACCTTAAACTTATACAGTGCTATATGTCAGTTATATCTCAATAAAACTTCTCTTTCTTAGTCACCATCACTATGATACCTCAACAGTTAATAAACCCTCTGCTCTGTCATTTCATATCTTTCAATAGAACTGCAAGCATAATGTTTGAATTGATATGTGGGGCAGTGCTTGCTTTGCAATCCCTTTGAAATGGGGCATGACACTTTGATTCATATCTAAAATACAAAACAAAAGAAATAAAAATTCGCACACCTCAAAGAATAACCACAAAATGGATATTTTAAGAAAAGTGTCATGATTATATGAAGTGGGATATACAAAACAGAATACCCAGGCAATTCCCTAATTCTGTTTTTATCAATACGTAGATAACTCAGACATTTTCCCTTCTTACACTAAGTCCCTGAAACAACTTCCATTGTCCTACTAATTTAACTGTCAACTTCATCTTGCATATGTGACTTAGCAAAAGGGAAATACAAATATTAGCAAAGCAATCATCTGTTCTTCTTTAAGCACCCTTCCTGGAGTCAGCTTACTCACTCCAACTGAACAAGTTTGTTTTTTGTTTCTTTGTTTTGTCGTATTTTGCTTTGTTTTGTTTCATTTTTTTTAGAGATGATTTTGATGCAAATATTAAAAAACATTTCTTCCACATTGTTAATAAATTATTTGATTATTACTACTCTTCTACTTTCAGACTATTTGAATCTTGAAGGAAAATATTATTAATTAATAAATATACATAAAAAGAATGAATAAATAGTGTAAATCTATCTAAATAGAAGCCAAACATTAGAGAATAATGTTTGATATAGAGCCAACTTTAGAGAATTTGGAGGGGGATAGAAAACCTGAGGTGAGATTCAGTATGAAAGTTTGTTTTACGATATAGAGATATTTTGGTTTAGAAAGCAGAGCAAAAAATGATAAAAGTTTTTAACATATATTAAAATGAATATTGCATGTAGAATGAATTGAATAGAGAGACACTAGGGTTTCATTTCATAACACAAATACCTGACAAATATTTATTAGTTATATATTTCAACAACATTCGTTTTCAAGTTCCAGAAAGAAAGGGGAAATAAATAAGCAAATGAGAAATTGCAAGATACTTCAGAGACAAGTATTTTCTTTTGGAATTCTGAAATAAAGTTATACTGTCATCATTATCAGCAATAAAGAAAAGGAAAATGCAATGATCAGTAGAAAATAGTATTTAAAATATTATCTTTGTAATGATCAATCTATTTGATTTAAATGTTTATATTATTATTGCTTCTGAATTACAGTGTTTGAACATGAACCATTTCATGCTTTATGTGCAGAAGAACATCTACTAAAAGTACAGTAATAATACTTCACCATCATTGTAAAATATACATATGAAATCTGGTTTCTCAAAAGGTTTCAAAGGGGCACATGTCTTTTAGAATTGGACCATTTTACAATGATGGTGAAGTAATAATACTTCACCATCATTGTAAAATATACGTATAAAATCTGGTTTCTCAAAAGGTTTCAAAGGGGCACATGTCTTTGAAAATTGGACCATTTTGTTCCCTTGCTCACAATCTTATATGTAATAAAGGACCATTATTGTGTCAATAAAAATAACAGTTTTCCTGGCAAAAGTATACATGCATCTCCCACATAACTTCAGTAGTACATTACTGAAAAGCAGTAATAATGCCACAGAATGCTATCAGACTGTCTATTTCACATTTTTGTAAATGTGACATTTATTATGAATTTCACATTAGGCTAAAATCCACAATTAATTTCCTAAAATATAATTAAATACAGTAAAGCACCTGTGTAGCAATTTATTATGTAAAATACTTAAAACTTTGTTTCCTGATCACTGATTAAGATGAATTAACAAACATTTGGCTTGCATGCTTTAACACATACAGTTTGCACCCTGTACCATAAACACCGTGCCATGTTATAGCATGGGAACTAACAGAGAACTACATAAATATGTTAAAAAACAGAAAGACAAATATTTAAATTAAAAACAATGCAAGTTACTATTCCTCACCAAGTAAGTTGGAGGATAAAGCTGCAATAAGTTGAAAGAGGGGAGGAGCATAGAAGCAGTATTATTTGCCATGGGTACAGAAAGTGATGCTACAGAGGAGTGTGTGATGGAGGGTTAATTTCAAGCAAACTCCCAGATTCAGAAGAATTAATAGATATCCGTTGTTGCTTTAATGCTGCTAGAAGGAAGGCTATGAAAAATCTTCAGGGAAGGTGATGTACCATTTACTGTGAAAAACCTTAAAATGGTCCTTTGTACACCTGTGTTTATGTTTGTAAATTTCTTACTTGATGAAAGATATATCCCTTTTAAACAAAAGTCATCTAAACATATCACTTTCATACTTGGTTTTTTAATTATATGTGTCACCTTGACTGGGTCATGGGGTGCCCAGGTATTTGGTTAGATTTTATTTCTGGGTGTGTCTGTGAGGATGTTTCCAGATGAGATTAGCATTTGAATTGGTAGACAAAGTAAATCAGATTTCCCTCCCCAATGTGAGTCAGCATCATTCAGTCTGTTGAGGACCTGAATAGAACAAAAAGGCAGGAGGGAGGATTTACTCTCTCTGACTGACTTGTTTAGCTGGACTTGTATCTTCCTTCCCCTGCCCTCAAACTAGGGCTTACACCTTAGCTTCTTCTGGTTCTCAGGCTTTTGGAGTTGGACTGGAATTACGCCTCCAGCTTTCCTGAGTCTTCAGCTTCCAGAGGACATGCTGGACTTCTGAGCCATCATAATTGCATGAGTCTATTCCTGATAATAAATATCTTTATAAATATTTTATGTATACATACATCTATCCAATACACACAAACAAACACATACATACAGGCATACCTCGTTTTACTGTGTTTCACAGATTCTGTGCTTTTTAGAGATTGAAGGTGTATGGAAACTGTATCTACATCTGCACTGTTTTTCTGAGAGCATTTGATTACTTCATGTCTCTATGTCACATTTGGCAATTTTCAAACTATTTCAAACTTTTTCATTATTATTTTATTTGTTATGGTGATCTATGATCAACAATCTTCATTGTTGCTATTGTAATTGTTTTGGGGCACGACAAACTGTGCCCATATAAAACAGGAAACTTAATTGATAAATGTGTGTGTTCTGACTGCTCCACCCACCAGCTGTTTTCCATCAGTCTTCCTCTCCTGAAGCCTCCCTATTCCCTGAGTTACAGCAATACTGAAATTAGGCCGATTAATAACTTTACAATGGCCTCTAAGTGTTCAAGTGAAAGCAAGAGTTGCACATCTCTTGCTTTAACTCAAAACCTAGAAATGATTGAGTTTAGAGAAGAAGGCAAGCCTGAAGCAGATATTGGCCTCAGCTAGACCTTTTGTACCGAACAGCCAAATTGTTAATGGAAAGGAAAAGTTCTTGAAGGAAATTAGAAGTGCTGCTCCAGTGAACACTCAAGTGATAAGAAAGTGAACCAGCCTTATTGCTGATATGGGAGAAAGTCTGAGTGTTTTGGATAGAAGATCAAACAAGCCACAACATTCCCTTAAGCCAAAGCCTAATCCAGAGCAAGGTCCTAACTCTTCAATTCCAAGAAAGCTAAAAGAGGTGAGGAAGCTGCAGAAAAAAATGTGAAGCAAACAGGGATTGATTCTTGAGTTTTGAGGAAAGAAGCCATCTCCATAACATTGAAGTCCAAGGTGAAGCAGCAAGTGCTTATATAGAAGCTGCAGCAAGTTATTCAGAAGATCTAGCTAAGGTAATAAATGAAGGCAGCTACACGAAACAGCAGATTTTCAATGTAGATGAAACAGTCTTCTATTGGAAGAAGATGCCATGTAGGACTTTAATAGCTGGACGGGAGAAGTCAATACCTAGCTTCAAAAAGGACGGGCTGACTCTCTTGTTAGGGGCTATGGCAGCTCATGATTTTAAGTTAAAGCCAGTGCTCATTTACCATTGTAAAAATCCTAGGGCCCTCAAGAATTATGCTAAATTGACTCTGTCGGTGCACTATAAATGGAACAACAAAGTCTGGGTGACAGCACATCTGTTTACAACATGGTTTACTGAATTTTTTAAGCCCACTGTTGAGATCTACTGCTGAGAAAAAAAGATTTTTTTAAAAATATTACTGCTCTTTGACAGTGCACCTGGTCACCCAAGAGCTCTGATGGAGATGTACAAGAGATTAGTGTTTTCATGCCTGCTAACACAGTATTAATTCTGCAGCCCATGGATCAAGGAGTAATTTCAAGTCTTATTATTTAAGAAATATATTTCATAAGGCTATAGCTGCTGTGTGATTCCTCAGATGGATCAAGTAAGTTGAAAACCTTCTGGAAAGGATTCACTGTTGTAGATGACAGGAAGAACATTTGTAATTCATGGGAAGAGATCCAAATACCAACATTAACAGGAGTTTGGAAGAAATTGATTCCAACCCTCATGGATGACTTTGAGTGGTTTAGGAATTCAGTGGAGGAAGTAACTGCAGGTGTGTTAGAGAACTAGACTTAGAAGTGGAGCCTGAAGATGTGACTGAATTGCTGCAATCTTATGATAATACTTGAATGGGTAAGGAGTTGCTTCTGATGGAGGAACGAAGAAAATGGGTTCTTGAGATGGAATCCACTCCTTGTGAAGATACTGTAAAGATTGTTGAAAGGACAACAAAGGATTTAGAATGTTACAAATACTTAGTCAATAAAGCAGTGGCAGAAGCTGAGAGAACATACTCCACTTTTGAAAGGACTTCTACCATGGGTAAAATGCTATCAAACAGCATGGCATACCACGGAGAAATCTTTCTTGAAAGGAAGAGTCAATCAATGCAGCAAACTTTATTTTCATCTTATTTTAAGAAATTACCACATCCACCCCGATGTTCAGCAACCACCACCCTGATCAGTCAGCAGCCGTCAACATTAAAGCAAGACCCTCCACCAGCAAAAAGAATAATGCTCACTGAAGTCTCAGATGATGGTTACTATTTTTAGCAATAAAGTATTTTTAAACTAAGGTGTATACATTGTTTTTTCAGACATAATGCTACTGGACACTTAATAGACTACTGTATAGTATAAACATAATTTTTATATGCACTGGGAAACCAACAATATCGTGTGATTCGCTTTAATGAGGTGGTCTGGAACCGAACCTGTGATGTCTGAGGTACGCCTGTATATATCCATATATATTGCTTCTGTTTCTCTGGAGAACCTTGACTAATACATATTTTGGTACTGGGAATGGGTATCACTGAGTCTGTGTAGTCCACTACTCTGCGGTACCTGTCATCACTATACAAACACAAGAAGCATGTTTATCTTATAGACATGCTAGTAGTCTTTTGGAATATCAACATCCACTTCTAGTGTGAATCTTGAGAATTATCTTAGTCATCATTTTGTTTAAAATGTGTTAAATAAGGCAAAATACATAAAATCTTTCCTATAACAGTAGTCAGAATCATTCAAACCTTTTATTTTTTTCTTTTTTAGCAATTAATGTCTTCTATAAAATGTGAGTATTAATAATCAAGAATCTTTCTACCAGCAAAACTTATCTGCAGACCACTATTGAAGGACTTTTACTGATTATTACTCTTGATTTAAATATTGAATATATACATTATTCCTGTCTATCTTGTAGTACCTTTAGGCTCATCTCACTCAAACCAAGCCTGTAATTAAACCCTTATTATTATTATTTTTTTAATTAATTAATTTATTTTTTGCAGTACACGGGCCTCTCACTGGTGTGGCCTCTCCCATTGCGGAGCACAGGCTCTGGACGCGCAGGCCTAGCGGCCATGGCCCACGGGCCCAGCCGCTCCGTGGCATGTGGGATCCTCCCGGACCGGGGCACAAACCCGTGTCCCCTGCATCGGCAGGCAGACTCTCAACCACTGCGCCACCAGGGAAGCCCTAAACCCTTATATTTTTAATATCAATAGAAATAATTATTAATAAATCACACAATCATGGGGTACACTTAGTAATTTTATTATTAATATTGTTTTATTATAAAATCTAGATTTATTATAAAAACAGTAAGAACCATAGTATTTTGGAGATTTGTCATCTTAGTGGCAGTTAAATGTTACTTAACCTAATGTGTAGATCATTATAGAATTATTTATCCATGTAGAGAACACATTGATCTTAGAAAGCTTTCAAATTACTTGAATTTATCTTTTCCTTATAAATTAATACTCTAAAAATTATTGCATATATTTGTGTGGAATGTACTCTAAAAAATAAAAGGGATGCTTTCTAAAGATTACATCAAATATAAATATTAGTTTATAAACAAGGTAATTCCAAAGTTGTTTAAAATAGATGGATTTTCTTCATTAGGAAACATGCTTGAAGTTTTATTTACTTTGTCAGTTTGGTAATGAATACCTTGTAAAATCTGTAGAAAAATGGTAATTTTTATTCTGATCATTTTCAGAAGTATTATCCCTTTAAGAATCACCTTTGTTTCAGTGAACGATCCAAACTCTTTAGCATGGCATACAGATTGTCAGTGTTTTGATCGTTACTAACTTTCCAGCCTTGTGGATTTAAGTTTGAATCACTCTCAGATGTGCTATGTTCTCTCTACTACGTATTCTATGCCTATCCTTCCTCAACTATCATCTCATCCCCTAGGCTCCTAACTGATATCACTAACTGTGAAAAGACTTTTCCAGAAGCCTCCTCCAAATCTAAATACAATCCTGTCTACACTAGCAAAACATGCTCCTTAAATCAACATCACATAATGGCTAATTTTCTTTACCTTGATCCTCCCACCCAAGATCATAAGCTCATTAAAATTCAGAAAATTTTATTCATTGTTATGTTTCAGAGCCTGGTTTAGTGTTAAATAGTTAAGAGTTCCATACATGTTTACTTAGAAAGGTCCAAATTAATGGACAAAAAGAATTCCGTGCAAAAATAATAAATTCCAAAGAAGATTTATTGTGTGCTCTAGAAAGAATAATGAGATGAGTTATCTTTTGTAATAATTCACAGATAAGTATATAGGTACATAGATAGATTGGGTAGATAATATCTCAAGCATAAAGAAAAAGATCTAGTAATAAAGTGACCTTCAAAGAAAATATTAAAGAAAATTACTAAAATAAGAATCTTACTAATTTTTTAAAAGTGAGAACATATATATTAAAAATAACTTTAGTTCCATTTCTTATACCACATCAATATAAAATGTTTACTCAGTAAACAGTTAGTTATTAGAGTTTATTGAATTATTAGAGCTTTAGAATTTGAGGAATAATAAGAGTTTGTAAGGAGAGTGAATAAAAGAAGTAAACCAAGATTCACTATTTTAGAGGTTTTTAAGCTGGAAATAATTACACTGATAATGTAGTTGCTAATGACTTCACTAGTATCTCTAATTCAAAAATATGTGATACAAGCAAAACTATTTTGTTATTGTATTTCTGATTTGCCTAATGCCTCATAGTTTCTAATTGTGAAATATGGTCTTCAAAATTGTTTAGTGAAATATGATATTTTGTCGTACTTGCATTTTCCAGTAACTTCCTCCACTGTCCCATTACCTTTGTCAAGTTGTCCACATAATCTTAAAATTCATCAATAATTGTTGAACTATAGCATCTTTCACTTTATTGTTATTTCCTTGGTATATTCTTACTAAGACTGATACTCATGTGTTTCCCCTTTGGTATGTCTGAGTTTTTGGATGAAAAGAAAGTCAATATTTTCCTTATGAAAATATTATGACATGATTTATTATGTTTAAATAGAAATTTCTAAGACCAAAGGAATTTACCAACTAAAGAATTGTTATATGCTGCCAGTGGTGATGCCACCAGCATATCATCACTGGGGTAAGGTGTGTCAAATGACCTCATATCATCTATATTTTTATTACTGTCCATGATATGGCCCTTGGGTTTAAGTCAAGAAATTGATATACAATATCAAAATGCCAAAATATGAATGTGAAATGAAAAATTACACTCGTTATCAGTGTAATGAATGTATATATTCTTTTGTTAATATATTTATGAGAGAAAGAAAATTAAAAGATTGACTAGAGAACATGAGTGGGGGAATATTGAGTGAATGTAATATTTAATAAAATATTTAGAAATACCATGCAGACAACTTAATGAATGTGTATTTCTGCCAGTGTGGCAAGAAACAACCTACTGTAATTTACAAATACACATGCCAGTGGAAGTGGAATACAGAAATTCCATTTGCTAAAGCTACAAGTCTCTTTGGAGAAAGTTTGGATAGGAGTTATTATTGCACTGTGACTCTCCCTTTTCATACTTATAGTATCCAAATTCCCTTTATTTTGATAAATTTTTTATATCTAAATTTTTAATTACTTTAGATTCCAATATTTATTGAATGGAAGCTAATTTTGTCCCTTTTATGTGTGAAAAAGAACAAGATAGGCTATCTGGAAAAGACACTGTGTTCTATGACAAACCATAGATCATTGTGGTTAAGGTTATCAGTGTCAGGATCAAATCAACTCCTCCCTGTTTCATTTAACATCTGTGTGAACTTCAAAGAATCTAACAGATTTAATCTTCATTTATCTCATAAGTAAAATGGGAATAACATGCTTTGTAAATGTAATAAGAGAATACTTACCAAAGTATCTGGCACATAATAAGTATTGGATAAATGTCAGTTGTTATTATCATTGATATTATTAATTTAGGCCAGTGAAGAAAAGTACTGAAACCCAGATCAAGACTTTTTATCAAATATATTTTGAATTTTGTTTATAAGTTAGTTATGAACAAAATATATGTAAGTACATGTAATGTAGTAAATAAAGTTATAAATACTACATATTTCATTATCTATTAAGACTTTCAAAATTCCTGGAGAAATTCTTCTCTAGTATTTTAGGCTCACTGTCTTAAGGGTATGTGCTTATTTGCTATATTATAAAGTTATGTCTTGGGCTTCCCTGATGGCGCAGTGGTTGAGAGTCTGCCTGTCGATGCAGGGGACACGGGTTCGTGCCTCAGTCCGGGAAGATCCCACATGCCACAGAGCGGCGAGGCCCGTGAGCCGTGGCCGCTGAGCCTGCGCATCCGGAGCCTGTACTCCGCAACGGGAGAGGCCACAACAGTGAGAGGCCCGCGTACCGCAAAAAAAAAAAAAAAAAAAAAAGTTATGTCTTTGATTTATTCTTTCCAAAAGTCAAATTAGTAAAGTTGTGTCAGAGTTATAGCATTATCGTGGCATTTTTAGAAACCATGGGATTTGGTTACATTACTGAAAAATTTAAAACCAAGGTCTGATAGAGAGTTGATCTGGTTTGTAACTTTAAAATTTTAATGTACATTTACTATTTACAATTTACTATCATTGATCTTAAAACATTAAGTGAGGCTTCCCTGGTGGCACAGTGGTTAAGAATCCGCCTGCCAATGCATGGGACACGGGTTCAAGCCCTGGTCCGGGAAGATCCCACATGCTGCAGAGCAGCTAAGCCCGTGCACCACAACTACTGAGCCTATGCTCTAGGACCCGCGAGCCACAAATACTGAGCCCACGTGCCACAACTACTGAAGACCGCGTGCCTAGAGCCCATGCTCTGCAAGAAGAGAAGCCACCGCAATGAGAAGCCTGCGCACCGCGACAAAGAGTAGCCCCCGCTCGCTGCAACTAGAGAAAAGCCCGCATACAGCAACGAAGACCCAACACAGCCAAAAATAAAATATATAAATTTATTAAAAAAAAAAACTTTAAGTGACAGAGAAATATTAAAATCTATGCTTAAGATTAATATAGAGCCAATCAAAATTATTTTATTATCATTTACACAGTGATTTCTCTCCTTTCCTTTGGTTATGTGATAAATTTTAGTTCTATAGTATGTTATATTCTGAGCCGTGTGTATTCTTAAATAACTATCAACAAAAAGTTAAACTGACTTTTTGGATATGATTTATAAAATGGATTAGTAAATGTAGCCTAAGGATTGTGTAAGCTTTTTTTTGACTGGAAATTCACTTGGCTTCAGAATAATACAGCAAACCACAATTTCAGGTAGACTCCAGAGAAGTAGTACTTCTGGGAATGAGTGTAGTGTTCTAAATGTTCTGGAGGCTTGCTATAGTGTTTTTCCTGCCTTCCTTCACTTCTTTTCTTCTTCATATGCCTGAAGAAAACCTCGGGCACTAGATACTGCAATAAATTGTTATAAGTGTTATATTAGGAAAGAAAAGGAGCTCTGAGGCACAGAACAGGGATATATTGTCTATTCTGTGAGGTCAGGAAAGTCCTTCCTGAGGAAGTTTTGAAGGGATAGAACGAATACTAATTACATGGGACAAGTTTTCCAGGCAGAGACAATAGCATATTTAAAGACTCCAGGAAAAAAAGTAAAGAAAAAAATCCATTTACCTTTCTATCTAGCTGTTTAACTGTCTGTCTGTGTGTATGTCCTTCACAGCTTTCACTGAAGTTACAATGGTGATTATACCCACAGATTAAAGCCACACGCTAGACAACCAATGCAGACTCTGCAAGGAGATGCCCTGAAACCTGTGTTGTCTCTTAGCCCACCTTACTCTAAAAGGCTTTTGTTGAAAGAAGCTGAGATATTTACTTGGCAGATAGTTTTGGAATGCTATAGGATATACTGTCCTCTCCCAATGGAAAGAGATGTTTGCTTCCCTTTCACCTCAAGTTAAAAGCGCCAGATTTGAAAGGGACTGCTTGGAGACCAGGGCATGCACATCTGAAACTTATGAGACAGGTTTCTGAATAGAAAGGAGAAAGGTTGGGGCCATTGGCTTGAAATGGCAGAGTAGTAAAAAAACTCCAGGTTAACTGCACTTCTACTTCTGGCAGCAGTGGAAAAATACAGAAAGGATTGATGACAATTTATCTGGTTCAAATATGGGTCATAGTGTAGGGATAATGGGATCTACCTTTAAAAAGTATGCTAATTGAAAGAAGCAAAACACAAAATCTGTGTACTGTATGATTCCATTTATATAAAATTCTAAAAACATATGTTATAGTAACAGAAAGCAGATTAGTGGTTGCCCCAATTTAGAGAGGTTTGAGTGCAAATGGGCACGGGAAACATTTTCCAGGTGAAGGAAATTTCTACATATTAATTGTGGTTAGATAATTGCAGAAAATTACCCAAATTTATTAATCTGTACTCCTAAAAATAGTGAATTCATTTTATGTAAATAATATTTTAAGAAAGTTAGAGGGAAACTAAAGAGAAAATGGACGTATGATAGCAAAATTACTTTCTTTCCAGCACACCTGCATTGAAAGAGGTGCTAAAAAATTCTTCAGGCTACTGGCAGTAATTACGAGATGAAAGCTCAAATCTCCAAAAAAAGGAAAGAGTCAGAAAGCATAAATATTTACATATACATTAAAGTTTATTCATTATAGCCATAATTTAATACAAAATTAATGAAGTATTCTGCAGAACATGTGGAAGTATAATATGACAAGGAAAGCACAAAGTGAAAATCCTTGAAAAGGTATCTTGTCACTGACATTGACAGAGGGCTTTTAATTATCTAAAGGAAATTGAACAGATTTAAGGCCAGTCCCAGATTTTACATAAAAGCAGCAACAATATCAGAATTTTATGGGAGGAAAAAATTAAGGTTATTTTCTACTTGTACTCTAAGAGAGTCTTTGTCTTAATGCAGGCCCTTTATAAAGCAGAGCATTTAAGTCCTGATTACTAGGATTATTTATTTTGGATGTGCAAACCTAGAGAGTTGAAGGTGAGAAGGAAGAAAATGTGGGATAAGAAGAAATAGGAGCAATGTGTGCTACAGGTAATGAAAGATAGCTGCGTGAGCTGTGAAGAAGACCTTTATTATGTTTAGGGTTCATGAGGAAACACCAGACGGTGGGGCAATGTATATACGGATGAAAGAAGAGCATTTCATCTGCTCAGCTTTTTCATGGCCGTTATTTCCCATTTCTAAAGTTAACCCTAAAAGGGAGTGAACTCCCAGGCATTTCCACATTGTCTCATCCCAGCCTCACAGACTGCTCAGGAATATAGGTAAGATTCCCCATGAAATAGAGATAAAAATTTGAAGGCAGAGAGTTTAGTGGGTTGTGCTCTCTCGAACAGCCACTATAAAGGAGGAAGAACAGTGAGTGAGGCAGTTACAACAGAATGCTGAGTTCAGCTGCAGAGCCCTATATAGTCATCCTTAAGCCAGGCAAAAGGGTCAGAATTTTGTCTGTCCAGGGTGAACGTTTGACTTTACAGGAGCCTTCTGCTGAGGATAATACCTAGAAAATTTCAGCTGTGTCAGCAGGCAACATTTCCAGCCGCTAAAGAAACAAGTTTCCTGTCTTTGGAGGGAATATATGAGTGACTCATTGCAGTGTCCACCATATCCCACTTTGTGATGTGCTTTTTATTCAAGTAGCAGAGAAGTCACTCCATGCAGTATGTGGGACATGCGGGGGCATGCTAGCCAGGGAAACTTTAGCCAGATGGGGTAGCTTAGCCAAGGTAAGACTCAGGCTATGCCCCTGGAAGAAAAATGTAGTTGCCAAACTGGAGTAGGTGCATAAAGTTGTGTCTGACCAGTCAATTTTTTATATGTAGAAGTTATTACCCAGAGGATTCAGGGATTCATAGAGTATTCAGTTAATTGAAGGAAGTTCAATATGATGTGGAGTTAAGTGTAAGTAGGGCAGAATGTGAGATGCACTTAGAGAGTAAAGAAAGTGCCAGTTTATGTCATGCCTGAGAAGTAACATTTGAAAGTTTAGACTTTATCCTACGATAAATCAGGAAACATTGCCAGAAGTGACGTGATCCAATGTGAATTGCAGAAAGATTGCTTTTCTGCAGAATGAAAAATGGAGAAAATGAATGTTTAAAAGTCGGGAAATTACTTGATCAAGGACTTCACAAACAGCATATTCAAAACACCAAAAAGCATATAAGTTGCTGAGCATAATTAATCACTCAGGAAATGAAAATTTATCCAAAATTAGACACTATATACCCATTATGTAAAAAAATGTTTTCTTGGAGATGCAGAGTACTGAGAACTATAATTACTGTCATGATTTTGGATTGATAAATGAATGAGAGTCCATCCATTTACAACATAAAACATACAAATAAAGGAGTGGAGACTATGAGAAAGAGATCAAATTCATTTTTATATTTTTTGAGTTTTAGGTGTCTCTGGACAGCCAAATGCAAGTGCCCACGTGTTAAGTAGACAGGGGTAATAATATTAAAATATGGGTAGTATTAGGAACACTGGTTATAGATGAGGTTTACTATAAATTTTATGGAAAGTGATAATAACAAGATCTTGGGAGGAATATCAATATTCAAGGGCTGTGTAAAGGATGGTAGATCCATGAATGAAACTAAGAACAGATGGCCCTCTACAGATGTTTGAAGAATACTTACTGCTCAGAAAGTGCCAGTAGGTGTGGTCAAGTGAGAGAAATGATACAGAGAAGTAAATAAGATAAGTACAGAAAAGAGCATATTAAGAATGAAGTTTTGAATGTATTAGTGAGTGCTGTGTTACTAGAGTGTTGAGGGAAAAGTTAGGTTGATTGGTGAGGAGAAGTGCATGTAATAATATGAAACGATGAGTATAGAGCATGCTCTGAAAAACACTTTCTGAATCACATATATGGAATATGAGAGAACCTATTTCTCTTATTATATTGACTTCCTTGAATGTATGCATTTTCAGTAGAAACAACTATGTTTAAGTTGAACTCCTTGAAGGCAAATATAAAAAGCTGTACACATTCAACAACTTTTGTTTTATCTATTTAAAACCATTACCAGAGGTCTTACTGTAGAAGGGTATATCAACCAAAAGATAATAATAACATACTCTCAGTGTCATTGTTCCCTTTGTTATCGATTGGATTCTTAACTTTTTGCTGCACTTATATATTTTTACCTCACAGCTATTGGGTTAAAATTTAAACAAGTTAACTAGCAGCTCTGCAGGTGACTTATGCCTGAACAAAAGAAAAATAACACTAATAAAGCATATGAAGAAGAATGAAAGATGTATCCAAAGCTTGACTTTACAGATAAGAATGCTTCTAAACTTTGAGTGATAATTGGATAAATTTTTAAGAAAAAACATTTGTAAAGCCCATTGTTGATTAATTGTTTTAATAATAAAACTAAGTGTAATGCCTCTTATATTTCAGCTCTCATCAACCATTTTATATACATATATGTATATATATACATACACACATATGCTATGTTATATTATTATAATAATGGTATATATAAATTAAATTAAAAGAAACCATATGCACATCATCAATATTAATATAATGTGATAGCTGAGGTTTTACACCTCTCAAACTGAGTGTGATATTGACTGCAGCAAACAAATTCTTCTCAGTTTGGCATGTTATAATACCATTTTCAATTCTGCCTCAATTGTTCTTTAATTTCATTATTTCACAATGTGCAATTTTGCTCATATATTTAGATGTACACTTGTGGACTAAGTTCACTTCTTTTCCCCCCTTCCACTATAGTTCCTGATAATGAAAGTAGCACTTGGCACCAGTAAGATATTATATATAAAGGGAAACACATATTGACGTGAAATGGTAGCTTTCTCTTTTTAAATGTTTAACTAGATAATACAAAATTTATATATGCATTTATATAATTATTGAAGAGACCCACAAGATTTTAAAATTTCATAAGGAACCTAGAAAATTACCAACAATATGTTTACTGATGCTTCTGCTGGGTTCATGGAACCCAGCTGGAGAATCACTGGAGAAGTGGGATCTGGAACTGGACAAACCTTCAAATCCTGGATCTAGCACTCTCCAGTGATATGATCTTGAACAAATTGCTTAACCATTCTAAGATTTCTTTTGTTTACGTACATGGTGAGTAATAATAGTAATATTACCAAAGAAGAGCAAAGTGTTCATCATACTTTCTTATATTTATTAGGCACTTAAAAATGTTAACTATTATAGTATTAGGTTGTCTGTATCCTCATCTCTGAGAGGAGATGATGAAGATTGGCCAGCAAAACTATAGACAGTACTAAAGGTGCTGGAGTGAAGCTACCTGGTGTATAGACTTATTGGAATGTGAAAGTTTAAGGTTTGTAGCATTCTAAACTGATTTAATTTAAGAGTTGACAATACATGGTATGGATTTTAATAGCTTGCTAACCTTTACTGAGTCCAGATAAAATGTTGCATAAAGCAAAAGGATTTTGATACCTTCAATCCTTTTGATTTCCTTTTCTTACCCTATACTTTCTCAGTTTCTCACTCCCCAACAAACTGTTCCTCCAGCTTCAAAACGAGACTGCATCTTACTTGAACTTTCCAATTAGTTATTATTGATTTCAGTCTTTCATTAAGTTAGCATTTACTAATCCATCCTACCCTACTCCATGAATGTGGTGTTATCATAAAACTGAATAATTATATTTTAAAAAGTCATATTAAATTATAAACATCCAAACTGCTACTAAGAGTATAGTTGCTTTCTCAGTGTTTTAATCTAATAAGAGCTCTACTGGTGAAGTATACAAGGAATATATTTGAACATGGGTCTTCTTGGCTTTAGAATCAACACAATTTCAGCCCCATCTAGTTATCTCTCAGGACCCAGGCATTGCCTCATCTTTCTAAATGCCTAATTCATTACCTTTCATATTCCTTCAAAGCACAATAAAACACAGTTAGTGAAAGCCCATAATTAGTACAAGGTCTGAACCTAGAGAGGAGAGATGTCACAAATTTATTTTATTTCTATTCCAATGTTCCTTCTTCAACTTAACATAGCACCTCCTTGAATATACCAGGAAAAATAATATGAGAATATAAATTAATCAATTGTGTAATCATACAATCACAAATATTTATTTTATAAGAAAGGAGTTTTACAAATGACAATGAGTAGAGCTCAAATGAAGAAGTGTTCTCCTGAGTACCTCCCATGAGCACTATGAGAATTAATGAGTTAATATTTTAAAAGTACTTTGAAATATTTTGATGAGAAATGCCATTAAGTACTTCACAACCTCAACTTCTTAATTAAGTTTTCTGAGGAATATCATTTTATTACTGCCAAATGCAAGTATAGGGTGTCTTCTTCAGTGTGACCTACAGTATAAAATTATAAATTTTTCCCCTCAAATTAAAAAGACTATACAGTGTTTTGTCAAAGTTAGATACTTAGGGTTAAAATTTAAAAGAAAGAGGTCTCTATTTATCCAGAAGAACAAAATTTTACTCAATTTTAGAACGTAGACCTTACCTGAAGTGAGGCTGTTAAAATATCAAAATATATGTAGTTTCTTGATAATGCATTCAATCACTTACAAAACACCAATGAAGAAATAAGTTCTAGATGGTAGCTAAATAAATGACTGATACGATACTCAGCAGACGTAGTTAATGTGCAAACATATTAAATTTGTGCAATTAAAGGTTGGAAGAGATGGCAAGGGAGGCAGTAGTTATTAAAATCTCTGCAAAAAAAGAAGTTTCCGTATTAAAAAGATAAATGCAAGGCAGATAACCAGTTTTTGTGTGGTGTTCTTAGCTCATTTATATGACACATTTATATGAATGGCACAGCCAATGCTCATTCCAATCTGTAATTCTATAAAATGTACAAGAGGGAGCTAAAAATGTATCATTAATACTAGGTCTAATTTCCATAATTTATAGAACTCAGAACTCTAGGCAATAATAAAAGCAGCATTAAATAGCTTGGTTTATGTCATTTAGTGACTTTCTTCTTTACATGACCATTGTTAATTCTTTCACTAAAAGGTACTTCAAATTCTCTATTTAAAAAAATCACCAAAACAATATCACCAAGTCAAGAATCTATCTAAAATTAATAACATTTTTGTTATTTATAATACTGCAAAGTTTTCAACTGATAAGAAGAATAACATTGAATATTGCCTATACTTCTTAATAAACCTTGTTTCTACTAAGAAAATGATTTTTCTAACTGATATGTTTCTTATTTTATTTTATTTGAAATGTACACAGTCAGAAAAGTGAGATATTGCCTTAGTGGCATTATTAGGAGGAAAAATGCCTTCAGAGGTACTGAAGTGGTTCAAATATTAAAACTTTGGCTTTACAGTGAGGTCTGTGTTAATGGATAACTTAATTATCCAACTTTAAAAAAACTTATCTACCAAATATCAGTTGAAACATTTTACCATACAAAATGAAACAAATATGCTTCAATGTTCATGCCATCCAAACAATCACTGACAAATATTTACTTCTGATATATAGCTCTTTCTTGACTTACGATGGGGTTACATGCTGATAAATCCATCATAAGTTGAAAATATCCTAAGTTGAAAATGCATTTAATACACCTAACCTACCAAACATCGTAGCTCAGCCTAGCCTACCTTAAAAGTGCTCAGACACTTTGCATTTGTCTACAGTTGGGTAAAATCATCTAATACAAAGCATATTTTATAATGAATTGTTGACTCATGTAACTTATTGAATACTGTACTGAAAGTGAAAAAGAGAATGGTTGTGTGGGCACAAAGTGGTTGCAGAGTGTATGGGTTGTTGATTCTCACAATTGTGTGGCTGACTGGGAGCTGTGGCATCATGCATCACCAGAGAGTATCTCACCACATGTCACTAGCCCGGGGAAAATATCAAAATCTGAAATTCGAAATTCAAAGAATGTTTTTTACTGAGTGTATATTGCTTACACACCATAATAAAGTTGAAAAATCGTGAAATTGAACCATTATAAGTCAGGATCCTCTGTATTAAGGGACTGTAAACATAAGCTTTTATGTAGTTTTACGTTAAGTCTAGAAAAATCTGAAGATTTCCATGTTGCATTTTTTCCTAGTAATAATGCTCTGAAGTTTTATTATTATTATTACTAGATGCATTTAAATGAGAATACTTTTGCAGTTTTTTTTGTATTTTAAGAGGGTTTTAAGGCATTTTTAAAAAATAATTTCACCCGTCAACTATTATCTATAATTACAGGTGCTGTTGTATATCCTACTTACTTTAGAGGATTAGAAAACTTTAGAATCTCACCAACGTACTAGAGCAAAATAAGTCAGTGGTCATAATTTTTTTTCTCTCAGCTCCACAATTTCTTTTTCTCATGTGAGATGATCAGAAATATTTCCTACGCTGCTCTGAAAGTGTTGGGTCATAGCCTGAGCTTGGGGCAAAGGCACCAGAGAGAGTTCTTAAAGCAAATACTTTTTGGAAGATTCTGGAAAAGTAAGCCTCAGGATAGATTCTACTGACGATTATCCTTGTTATAACAGATCACAGAAAAAATATTTCTGTGTCTTGAAGGAAAATGTTCTCAAAGGAGATGGACTTTAAACTGGATTCCATAAGGACAATAGAATTCTGTTAGGTGGAGAATGATGTGGAAGGCTAATACAAATGGGGAAATATTATGGGATATTAAAATAATTCTACAAAGAGTAGTATGGGAAACAATTAAATTGTGTTAAAGAAGTAGCTTGGTATCTTTGATCTGTCAACAAATCAGTAATGTAATTTAATATCCCCTCTAGACTGTGGAGGTCAATTTGTTCTATGTTAAAGTATGGTATTATCCTGTGGGTAAAAAACCACAAAACTTTTGATCATATAACATATTCGTTAAAAAAAAAAAAAGCTAAAAATTGACTTCTGTATGTTATCTATTTCTGTGTAGCAAATCACCCCAAAATGTAATGTCTTTAAACAATAAGCAGTTTATCTGTTCATGATTTTCTGGTCAGCAATTCGAGCTAAACTCAGCTAAGTGCTTACTTATCTATCTATCTGTCTGTAATCTATGTGTCTATCTGTCAATCTTCCGTCTATTTTTACGATATGCTGAGCACTCTTCTAAGGGCTTTACAATGATTATAATCCTTCCAGAAAATTCTATGTAGAATTTTTTTTTTTATTATTATCCTTATTTAGAGCAATGGAAACTGAAGCGCACACATAAGGGACATGCCCAAGTCACAAAAGAAGTAATTGATGTAACCAGGATGTAATTATAGAAAAGTGAGATTTCACTTTTCAATCATAATTGGTGACATAGGAACGTATGAAATGGTCCATAGAGAAAATTAAGTCAGGGGCTCAGAACAGAATCATAAAGAATACCAACATAGAAGTGATAGACAAAGGAAGAAAAACATTTTAACTATGCTCATAAACCTGGAAGTGCAGCAGAAACCTGAGGAGTTTGAAAGAATAAATACCCATACCCTGGGATCCAGTAAATACTGTGTGGGGCTTCAGAACCTGTATTTTCTCATACCAGAATTAGGTAATTCTGATGCATCCACTTTGCAAACATGCATTAAAAACTTTGAGATTATCTAAAAATTGTAAATGAGTAGCCAGAAAGTTGGTAGATGATCTGTTAGAGTTTAGGAAGTCAAGAGGAGATACTATTTCAGGCAAGAAGATGTGGTTGGTACTTTGCTAGGAGAGACTTGAACATTTTAAATTCTAATGAAAAAAAATAATCAATAGAGAAAGAGAATTAGAAGATATAGGAGGGATATTTGATAACTGTGGAATAAGTCCCTAAAGAGGTAGGAAAGTGCTAAAATAGAAATTGAGAGATTAGTCTTTAACAAGAGAAGGGGCATATTTCCCAAGTGCAAGCAGATGTGGGAAGTTTGAGCATAGAAAGTGTAAACAAAGCAATTTACAATGTATGATAAATAATTTCCAAAGGATACAAAGTAAAATTTAAAGAAAGATTTGAAAGCCTAGTTTTTTTTTTTTTTTTTTTTTTGCGGTACGCGGGCCTCTCACTGTTGTGGCCTCTCCCGTTGCGGAGCACAGGC